>NC_039515.1:7297633-7615424 GCF_003672135.1 Ooceraea biroi
ATCACGTCGGGGTCAATGAATTATTTTTTTACAATTTCGTCTTGTGATATTTCAATAATCAAAATTCGTAACAATATCATGACTGATCTACATTTCTATAATACAAAATACACTGCGTAATATAATATTCATATACATACGGGGCCCATACTCAGTACGTGTTTACCTTCAATTCTCAGCCAATCAGGTGGTTTTTAGGCCACTTTGTCATTTATTTTTAACGCTTTTATCGTCGTAAGGACGTTCTGAATATTCTTGTGTATGTCTATGTATTCTTGCGTTAGTCAAATGCAAGTAATGCAACTGCAGTATAGTGTGATAATTGTATTTTGTGTATTTTTTGCACCTTAGGCACCATAACCTCGAAATTGAGTACCTTGACGGATTTTTCTAATCGCTGAAATCATCCAAAAGCCTCTTTTTAATTGAAAAGTGACGCCATGAAAGTGTAAGTGTACGTCATTAAATTCAGTCTCTTTTGGTTTGTAAAATTTTTATTTTGGAAACTTTCAGGGTAAAAGGTAACTGGAATCAACTTCTGAGCAACTATGAGGTGCTGAAAATCTTGCAAAACACAAAATCGTACAAGAAGCAAAAGATGAATCAACTGGCGACCATTACTTATCAAACGATCAAGTATCTGGAGGACACGCCATGCAAAAAGCAGAGCGAAGAGAAGATTGTAGAATACTTGAAAGCAATGGAATCCAAAAAATTAACGAAAGCTGAAAAGCTTACTCTCCTCAACCTTTGTCCGACTACTCCGCTTGAGATACAATTGGTAATTTAAAAAATTTTTTATAATATTTCTCTAGAATAAAAGCCCTAAAAATGATTTAAATCTTTCGACATTTTAATTAGCAGCAAATCTATTTATAAAAGAATTATTTCATGACATTTGTGTGCATAGATGGTGGAAGAGAGCGAGGAACGACTATCGGAAGAAGAAGTGGAGGCTGTACTGCAGATCGTTACGAACGTGCGGGAAGACAAGCAAGATACGGAACAAGAAACTTAATCTAGCTCTCAACATAGCTCATTTAAATATATATTTGTATGTACATTTTATTTATAATAAACATGAATTGGAAATAGTATAGCATTAAATACAATGGTGTGCGTTTTTAGTAGTAGCCATATTATCTCTTCTGATCCCCAAGATCGTCTATGGAGTCTTCATCAATCTGAGACAGACAAAATAAAAATACTTTTAGAATTTCTATTACTTATTATTATTATATATTTAAACATTTTATTCTTTTATTTATTTCTGATTTATTTCAGTGGCAAAACTCACTTGTGGCCACTTTTCTGGTATCACTTCGAATAAGTCGTCTTTGACATCTCCCTGTATGACAATTTCATCATCCCCAGTGACACTAGAACCGCAGGCGAACTTGCTACCAAAAAATTTTGCTGCTACCTTTAGATCTATATCTGTAGAATTAACATTTATTATAATTATTACAGATATTCGTTCATTTCTTTAGGAGTAGATTAGGATGTTAATTTGAAGTATTACCAAAAGTACTAAGACCAGTCACAACCGTGACAGATTTCTTCTTTCCCCTGGGTGCTCTGGAAACTGTGACCAACCGTGGTACGTCCTCTTTCTTCTTTGCCTTTAGCATACCTTTACCACCTCGCTTCTGTCGTTTCTTCTCATCCTCTGCTCCACTAGCTTCGGTAGTACCATCTTCAGTAGCTTGGGTAACAGAATCCTTTGATTAGAATCTCAAATATCATTACTTTTAAGGTTTTTTAATTTTCTTAATAAATACCTAATTTAATTTTCTCAAATTCAGTCGGAAGATTTCTCTCCAGCCACTGCTTGCACTTGTCATACTCGGGATAGTACTCGCAATACTGCGAATCAATCATTGCTATAGATCTTTGTCGGTAATCAAATTTAAATGTTTTATAATCATGAAATTTACACTTTATTTCCAATTAATTATCACATGCAGATTTCCTTGAAATAACTGCTGAAAATAGCTATTTGTGATAATTAACTGGAAATACAGTGTAAATTTCATGATTATAAAAAATTTAAATTTGATTACCGACAAAGATCTATAGCAATGATTGATTCGCAGTATTGCGAGTACTATCCCGAGTATGACAAGTGCAAGCAGTGGCTGGAGAGAAATCTTCCGACTGAATTTGAGAAAATTAAATTAGGTATTTATTAAGAAAATTAAAAAACCTTAAAAGTAATGATATTTGAGATTCTAATCAAAGGATTCTGTTACCCAAGCTACTGAAGATGGTACTACCGAAGCTAGTGGAGCAGAGGATGAGAAGAAACGACAGAAGCGAGGTGGTAAAGGTATGCTAAAGGCAAAGAAGAAAGAGGACGTACCACGGTTGGTCACAGTTTCCAGAGCACCCAGGGGAAAGAAGAAATCTGTCACGGTTGTGACTGGTCTTAGTACTTTTGGTAATACTTCAAATTAACATCCTAATCTACTCCTAAAGAAATGAACGAATATCTGTAATAATTATAATAAATGTTAATTCTACAGATATAGATCTAAAGGTAGCAGCAAAATTTTTGGTAGCAAGTTCGCCTGCGGTTCTAGTGTCACTGGGGATGATGAAATTGTCATACAGGGAGATGTCAAAGACGACTTATTCGAAGTGATACCAGAAAAGTGGCCACAAGTGAGTTTTGCCACTGAAATAAATCAGAAATAAATAAAAGAATAAAATGTTTAAATATATAATAATAATAAGTAATAGAAATTCTAAAAGTATTTTTATTTTGTCTGTCTCAGATTGATGAAGACTCCATAGACGATCTTGGGGATCAGAAGAGATAATATGGCTACTACTAAAAACGCACACCATTGTATTTAATGCTATACTATTTCCAATTCATGTTTATTATAAATAAAATGTACATACAAATATATATTTAAATGAGCTATGTTGAGAGCTAGATTAAGTTTCTTGTTCCGTATCTTGCTTGTCTTCCCGCACGTTCGTAACGATCTGCAGTACAGCCTCCACTTCTTCTTCCGATAGTCGTTCCTCGCTCTCTTCCACCATCTATGCACACAAATGTCATGAAATAATTCTTTTATAAATAGATTTGCTGCTAATTAAAATGTCGAAAGATTTAAATCATTTTTAGGGCTTTTATTCTAGAGAAATATTATAAAAAATTTTTTAAATTACCAATTGTATCTCAAGCGGAGTAGTCGGACAAAGGTTGAGGAGAGTAAGCTTTTCAGCTTTCGTTAATTTTTTGGATTCCATTGCTTTCAAGTATTCTACAATCTTCTCTTCGCTCTGCTTTTTGCATGGCGTGTCCTCCAGATACTTGATCGTTTGATAAGTAATGGTCGCCAGTTGATTCATCTTTTGCTTCTTGTACGATTTTGTGTTTTGCAAGATTTTCAGCACCTCATAGTTGCTCAGAAGTTGATTCCAGTTACCTTTTACCCTGAAAGTTTCCAAAATAAAAATTTTACAAACCAAAAGAGACTGAATTTAATGACGTACACTTACACTTTCATGGCGTCACTTTTCAATTAAAAAGAGGCTTTTGGATGATTTCAGCGATTAGAAAAATCCGTCAAGGTACTCAATTTCGAGGTTATGGTGCCTAAGGTGCAAAAAATACACAAAATACAATTATCACACTATACTGCAGTTGCATTACTTGCATTTGACTAACGCAAGAATACATAGACATACACAAGAATATTCAGAACGTCCTTACGACGATAAAAGCGTTAAAAATAAAATGACAAAGTGGCCTAAAAACCACCTGATTGGCTGAGAATTGAAGGTAAACACGTACTGAGTATGGGCCCCGTATGTATATGAATATTATATTACGCAGTGTATTTTGTATTATAGAAATGTAGATCAGTCATGATATTGTTACGAATTTTGATTATTGAAATATCACAAGACGAAATTGTAAAAAAATAATTCATTGACCCCGACGTGATTGAATTCGCAACCTTCCTGATCTTACGGTACTTGAGTAATGGAACGTTTCAAATTAGAAGTGCATTACTTTTATGACAAAGTATGAAACAAAAATGCAAAATAATGATGCTTAATTTCTAAAAATTAAAAAGCTAAATTTTTCTCACGGATTGCAATAACAATAAAAGCTGTTTTATTACGTTTGTATTTTTATATAATGTTGTATACGTTTGGTCGCCATTTTGATTATTCGATTCGTGTTTTAACGTCTCTTGTGACCGATATTTTTACAAATAATTTCGTAGTATCGAGAAAAACCGGGAAAGTTTCGTGAAGAAATTGTCCTACGGATTATAAGGATTTGAATATAACGGTCGACTCTCCAGGCACGATTTAAGGCTACGCGCAATTCGGACTCGGCGTTGCGGGTGGTTCGTTACGCGGGATTTTGATTTTACAATGTAGCGTCCCTTCGGCGCGTCGCGATGGCGGCGTCGAAAATATCGGAGCTTGTAATGTTTCACAGGCCTGATTTGAGCGCGAATATTCTCTTCGCTCGAGATATCGCGCACGCGCGCAGTGAAAATATGACCGTAATATGTCGGTGTGTGAATTATCGCGTTAACGAGTGACAATTTTCTGTTTGCGTACCGCGCGCGGGAAAACGGGGGGCGAAAACTTCCCTCATTTCGCAACGCCGAGGCGCGTGCATCGTGAGATCTCGAGCGTTTCGCGCTTGAACGTTACTCGATACCGATTAATCCGCCGATGCCGGTAATATGACACTCGCCAACGATATTATCACTGAGCTAACCTCAAATCGTGGACGGAGCATCGCCGTAGCCGGCCGTAGGCATACGTAGGCTCAATATTAGGCACGTATATTTGTCCTGAGCAGAACGGTGAGAGAGACAAAAGCAAGAAGGCATACGGCACATGCCGATTCGTTATACATGTCTACGTAGCCGGCAGGAAAACGGCATAAGCGATCTATAATTGTTCACCCTGCGAGGCTCTTGCCAAAATGGCCAGAGAGGGAAGAAACACCCTCAACAATAGCACGGAGGACGACGAGCGGGCGAGGAGTATGACACAGACGAGGAAGGTGGCCTAAAGTGGACGACAGATATACATTCCACCACCACCAAGAGTGTTCAGCGAGGTTGACACTACTGGCCGAGGCTCATGATCACAAAATCGTCAATGTAAATTTTAAGAGCTACGCTGGCACGCAGATCATTGGACCCTTCACAAGGTAAACTACTAGCGTAACGTGTGTGGATGAGGACTTAAGGTACTTAACAGCAGTTTTCTCTTTCAGAGCTTTTCGGCGATAGTGGGCCCCAATGGCAGCGGTAAAAGTAACGTGATAGACTCTATGCTGTTCGTGTTCGCTATCGCGCCAGTAAGATCAGGTCGAAGAAGATATCTGTCCTGATACATAATTCCAGCCAACATTCACACATAATAGTTGTACTGTATCTGTACACTTTCACAGAATCATTGACAAGGTAAGCTAAAACTTCTGCGATACTTCACTTTAACGTACGTGTCTGTAATAAATGCACAATAAATATAATAAATGGCTCTAGTTAAGGGGGGAGCCTGCTTTAGAACGCTGAAATAAGGTATATTTTACGAATTGTTTTTGGAGAAACTATACAGCGGATCATTATAAAACTTTGATGCATTTATTAGTACATGTTTAAAGATAAAAAAATTATTTTTTGATTTGAATATATCTCTTGTAGAGGTCGTCCTGGAGAAATCTTAGTGCAGCCGCGTCGCCGGCATTGCAAATTGCTGAGCATTCTCCTGCCTCCAAATTTCGTCTAAACTGAAAAATTGAAATATGTTCTCGTTATTTATGAATTCCCATCGTCGATGAACCAAAGAGAGAAGAAAAAAGTTGAAAAGTGTCAAAATGGTGGAGCTTAGAACACAAAAGTACGATTTTTAGGCAAAGTTGTTGAACTTTTTCATGCAAAAGTAATTGTTTAACTTAATGTTTTTATGAATATTAAAGGTTCATCGACGATGGGAATTCATAAATAACGAGAAAATATTTCAATTTTTCAGTTTGGATGAATTTGGAGGCAGGAGAATGCTCACCAATTTACAATGCCGGCTGCACTAAGATGCCTCCAGGACGACCTCTACAGGCGATATATTCAAATAAAAAAATAATTTTTTTTATCTTTAAACATGTACTAATAAATGCATCAAAGTTTTATAATGATCCGCTGTATAGTTTCTCCAAAAAACAATTCGTAAAATTATACCTTATTTCAACGTTCTAAAGCAGGCTCCCCCTTAAACTTGAAATTGATGAAATTATATTTTCAAGTCTGAAGAAGAGTACGAGGCCATCCCAGACACTGAATTTGTCATATCTAGGACGGCGTTCAAGGACAGCACATCGTATTACGAGCACAATAAGAAGAAGGTACAATTCAAGGAGATGCTAAGCTTCTGAGGTCCCATGGGGTCGATTTGGATCACAATCGGTTTCTGATATTGCAGGTAAAGAGTCGTTTAATTAATCATTAAATTATTCCAATTACGGAATTAACGTAGATTATTGATAAATGATAAAAATATGCGGTTGATAGGGCGAAGTTGAGCAGATTGCGATGATGAAGCCCAAGGGGCAAAACGAAAATGATACCGGAATGCTGGAATTCCTGGAAGATATAATCGGCACGTTTCGCTATAAGGAACCGCTGGAGAAGTTAGCGGATAAAATCGAGACGTTAACGGAACGTAGAGTGGAGAAGCTGCATCGTCTCAGGGTTGTGCAAAAGGAGAAGGAGGCACTGGAGGAGCCTATGCAGGACGCGGTGCAGTACCTGAAGATGGAGAACGTGATAATCAGATTGCAGCATCAACTTTATCATTGTAAAAGGTAACTTAAGTGCAACTTTACATTATTTTCTTTCTTTTGTTAAACGAGAAGTATTTAAAACAATTACGACCAGACTGAGATTTACGATGATTAATATCGAGAAGAAATACTGAGGTTCACGGATGTTTTCGCTAGATCCGAAGCGGTGAAAGAACTTTCTGAGCATGTGGCGAGGAATGATGTCCTGAACAAGGAACTGGAGGAGCTGATGGACGACATGAAGAGCATCCGCGCGCAGAAGGAAGAGAAAACCAAGACGATCAAGGAAAAGATCAAGAAATGGGACGCTCTACAACGGCAAAAGGACGAAGCTACGACAAAGTTTGACAAAGTGCGCAAGCGGGACGAGTCGCTGCACGCTGAAATGGTCGAGACGAACAAACGGCGAAAGGCCAACATGGCATCCACCAAGACGGTAATTTCCTTCTTCGGTCTGCCTCGAGTGGAGCCAACGTTGGCTTCGCATACGAATATTAAACAGATGTTAAAGCTATGTGGGATTGTACAATTAATTTGACGATTGATGCAGGAGAAAAGCAAGTTGGAGGAACTGCTGAAAGTACCGGAGAATAATACGAAGGGCATCGAGGAGTGCGAGCGTCTGATCGAGACGCATACGAAGAACAGGGAGAAAGAGGAGGCCTCCCTGGCGACCCTGATGGCGGGACTGCGCGAGAAGACGGAGCCGCTGCTGAATGAGCGATCCGAGTTGGAGAAGGAACTGATAACGCTCAGGAAGAACGTCGACCAGGCAAAAGCGGCGTACGATATCGCGCAATCCGAATTGGAGCTTTATACGTCGGTAGAGAAGGTTGAGAAGGAGAAGTTGGAAGATCTTCGGGGATCTCTGGAGAAGACCGCGAGTACTCTCGAAGAGCGTCGGAAGCAGCTATCTCTGTTCGATACGAAGATTCCGGTGACCAAGCGCAGCCTGAAGCAGGCACAGGGTGAGCTGGACGAGGTGAAGGCTCGCGAGGCCGAGATGACCGGCCAGCTGAAGAAACTGCGGATCACCTTTGAGGAACAGCGTTCTGCGATGCAGGCCAGCAAGTCGCGCAACCGGATTTTGGACTCGCTGATGAGGGAGAAGCGAGAAGGACGGATTCCCGGGATTTTCGGAAGATTGGTGAGTTGTTTCCGATGGAACTGGATTCGCGGAAACGCAACTCGGCAAAACTAGAGCAATTCATTCTCGATACTAGATTGTCGTATCAAATTTTGATCCTCCGCTGTTTAAATAACGTTCCGTCGCGATTCCTATACGTTTTGCCTTACTTTATTTTACGGCTTTTGCTAGAGTAATACACTTCACTCGTAATGAGCGATTTATTTATGGAAACCGACATTTACACTCGCGTTTACCTGCTTTTAGGGCGATTTAGGTGCCATCGACGCCAAGTATGACGTGGCGGTGTCGACGGCGTGCGGCCCGCTGGATAACATCGTCGTGGACACCGTGGCTACAGCACAAACGTGCATAACGTATCTGCGGCAACATGACATAGGACGCGCCACATTCATACCGTTAGAGAAGCAACAGCGATTCCTATCCAAGTGCCGTCAGAAGATTCAAACGCCGGAGAACGTGCATCGGCTGTTCGATCTGGTCAAGGTGGAGGATGAGAGAGTGCTACCCGCGTTCTACTACGGTCTGCAAGATACCTTGGTGGCTCAAGATCTCGATCAAGCGACGCGCATCGCTTACGGTAGGACGCGTTATCGCGTGGTGACGCAAAAAGGTGAACTGATCGAGCTATCGGGCACGATGAGCGGCGGTGGGCGCACGGTACTGCGCGGTCGAATGGGTCAGAAGGTAGTGAGGAACGAACCGTCGAGCGCCGACATCGAGGAACTGCGGTCGCAGCTGGACAGCGTGTTCGAGGAGTGCAATAAGCTTAGGACGAAGCAGCAGCCACTGGAGCAGCAAATTCATACGCTGTCGACCGCGCTGAAAGATATGACGGTAGACAAGAATAAGTTCAGCATCGAGGTGCAGACATTGAGAGAACAAGAGCCGTCGCTGCGGGCGCAGTTCGAGGCGCAGGAGAAGAAGGTCGCGGAGTCGGTATCTGATCCGAGGGAGGTCGCACAGCTAGAAAAAGCGGTCGAGAAGGCGAAATCGCACTTGGATGAGGTCCAGACAAGCTCTGCTTCGGTGGAGAGAGCGGTCGAGCGTATCAACAAGAAGATAGACGACATCTCCGGCAACCGGGTGCGGGACCAGCAGACGAAGATCACGCAGCTGACGAAGTCGGTGGACAAGACCAAGGCGGAGATCTGCCGTTTGCAAGTAGCCATCAAGACCGCCGAGAGAAACGTCAAGAAGACGGAGAAGCATATAGAGACGCTGGAGAGCGACGTGCACGCTTGCGAGGAGAGGTTGAGGGATATTCAGAAAGAGAAATCGGAGCTCGAAGAGCGCGCCAAAGTTATTCTGAACGAACTGAAGGAGCTGAACGAGTCGCTTGCCGAGCGAGACGATGTCGTGTCGTCCTTCAAGAACGAGTTAAACGCCTTGCAGACGCGCGAGGACAAGATCAAGGCGACGAAGATCGACCTGGATCAGAAGCTTCACGAAAGTCGGAAATTGCTGAAGGAGCTCCAGCAGATGATTCCCGAGTGCAATCGGAAAATAGCAGAGCTGAAGTTGCGCGCGGTTCCTCAGGAGACGCTGGAGCCGCTCCGGGATCTAACCGAGGAGCAGGTCGAACAATTGGACTCGAAGGTGGTGATACTGAACTTGCAGAAGGCTAAGAAGAAGCTGCCTGAACTGGTGCCCAACATGCAGATCATCGCGGACTACGAGGAGAAAGACGCGTTGTACATACGTCGCGCCGCCGATCTCGAGGAGGTGACGTTGACGCGCAACAAGATGCGCGACATCTTCGAGACGGCACGCCGGTGTCGGGTCCAGGAATTCCTGCACGGCTTCAGTCTGATCACCACGAAGCTCAAGGAGATGTATCAGATGATCACGCTGGGCGGCGACGCGGAACTGGAGTTGGTCGATTCGCTGGATCCGTTTAGCGAGGGCATCGTCTTCAGCGTGCGCCCGCCCAAGAAATCCTGGAAGAGTATCGGTAATCTCAGTGGCGGCGAAAAGACCTTGAGCTCGCTGGCGCTGGTCTTCGCTCTGCACCACTACAAGCCCACGCCGCTGTATTTCATGGACGAGATCGACGCGGCACTGGACTTCAAGAACGTGTCGATCGTCGGCAATTACATCAAGGAGCGCACAAAGAACGCACAGTTCATCATCATCTCGCTACGCTCGAACATGTTCGAGCTGGCCGACTACCTGGTGGGCATTTACAAGACGTTCAATTGCACCAAGAGCATTACTCTCAATCTGGGCCGCTACTACGAGAACAATGATATCGCGCCGCCTACGCAATGCACCTCCAAGAGCGCGTACGCGGCCTCGCAGAAGCCGCAGGCGTCGTCGCAGCGCAGTCAGGTGAGTTCGCGCAAGGAAAACACTGCGCCCGCAACGAACAACAATAATAATAAAAAAGCGAAAGCGGCGTCATTAAATGGCGAAAAGCTGCCGTCGCCTGCGAGGAATAACGCGAAGGAAATTACGGATGAAGAGCAGCCGGAAATTGATCGCTTAGGGTAGGTACCAAAAAAAGACCTTTTATAAGGCTTTTATAAATTATTACTATTATATTAATAATATTACGTTACTGACATGCACTAATTTTTATTAATATGAATGATAATACCTAAAAGAGATTAGATATGAGTTATCTCGAGTAGTATGAAAGATAACTTCTTGAAATTTACTGGAGACACATTTTGGTCTCAGTTTTCAGATGAATTTTCTTCTATAAATAACTATGACCATTTAATATAATAGATATATTAATTATAATACAAATATCTTTTTGTAAAATTTATATCAAGATACAGAATTCTTGACAGATTTTTATCAAAGTAAAATAAAGAACATACATCGCATAACGCTAATAATGATTAAAAGGAAGAAACTTCTGTTAAAGTCTCCATTCACAGCTGATAGGTATAAGTTAAATAAGTTTACTTCGGTTCGATTAACACAGACACATTCCATTTTTCAGTAAAACTAAATTAGCAAGGTGATTTTGTTGCCCATTCCCGCGAGTCTTGCATTTTAATTCATGCAGTGTGTATTGCGCGTGTTACAGTCTTCCGGATTTGGCGGTATGCTCAACGCCACAGAAAACATCATCTCAGAGGCGCTCCAGCAGAATAGCGAGGAAGAGCACAGAAGAAAAGAAAGAAGGCACGAACAAGGAACCGGTCACGAAGAAGCGAAAGTTGCTATAACGACTGAATGGCTTCGTGCTTCGAGACTCGCCGTTCTCGGAAAGTTTAGCACGCGCGAGCACGCAATACCACGAAGCACGATAAATGAACTTGACGATAAATTAACATAGCCATTTTCTTTAATATCTAGCGTAATGCGATGTTTTGTAGTAATTAAATAAAACAATTTTATTTTTTGAATGAAATAGCTTTGCAATTAGATTGGAACAGAAGGCGATGTCGAATGTAACGAGAAGGGATGACTCACGTGTAAATACACTCGCACGTTTAACGTTCATGACGCTAAGTGCAATGCAGACGTCATTGCAAAGTAACAATATTTTTTATACATTTGTACATGCTAACGCTAACTATTAAACACAGTTCTACAATTCGCACTGGAGCCTTACTGCGATTTCATTCCTTTTCTTCCGAGAAAACCCTTGTCTTCCGTTTTGCACAGATAAGATATAGAATTAGCAAGCCGAAAACTGAGAATTACACTACATTTCTGATAAACGAAATTAAAAATAACGGAGAGAGATCGAGCGAGAGCGAAGGAGGAAGGGGCGCACGGTATCGATATGATGGTGGGATATCTTTTCAAGAGATATATAAACTTTGATAGAGCGCGAGAGGGAAGGCATACGTGCGAAATAACAACTGTGACGAAGTACTATTAGAAAACCATGAAAATGTCCCCGACCTTGAAGCAGCACAGTGAGAAAACTTTACTTCTTTACTTTATTTACTTTTACATTAACATATTATGTATTTTATATTTTGTGGTTTGCACTGTATACTTCGTACTTTATTAAACTTCGCATTATTTCTTCGAACATTTAATTAAAAATTTTAACTATTTTTTGAATGATTATATATATATATATATATATATATATATATATACAGGGTGGCCCATTTTAATTTATACAGTCGATTTTTTAAAAAACTAAAAGAGATACGAAAAAATGTTTCAGACAGACATGTCACGATTTCGAGGGGGACATAAGATGATACCATTGGTTTGACCTTGAATAGTCGTTTGAAGGTCACGCGAAGATCACCTTCAATTTCTTAAATTGAAACCCCAACTTTTTATTGCAGATTCTTATTCTCCATCGAAAAGTAAGTAACTTTTGTCGGAAACATTTTTCCGAAAAATGTCATCTTATGTCCTTAAAATGTCCTCAAAACTCATCTTGAAGATCATTTTAAGGACATAAGATGACATTTTTCGGAAAAATGTTTCAGACAAAAGTTGCATGTTTTCTCGCGTAGAATCCGAATCCGTAATAAAAAAATACCATATCTCATTAAAAAAAAATTTCAGACCGGAAGTTAGAATTTCGATAAACAATGACCCGTCTAGTTGTATCCACATTCTCTGTCGTGTATGGAGATCAACGTTCGAACAGTGTATTGTCGAATATCGACAATGTCAAACGTGATTACGTAAATCGGTATTCGACAATGTCATCTTATGTCCCCCTCGAAATCGTGACATGTCTGTCTGAAACATTTTTTCGTATCTCTTTTAGTTTTTTAAAAAATCGACTGTATAAATTAAAATGGGCCACCCTGTATATATTTGAGATAGTAAAAGGTAATTTCTCAATCAAGATGAGCAGTCGTGTTAAATCCATAGATAATACATGCGATGGTTCTTCCATGGTAACTGGCTAAAAGTCCTATTAAATTATTATTAAGCATGAAAATTGCGAAAAAATTCTATGTACATAATTATCGAAACAATGTGTTATATGAATAAGAAGAGATACAATCTTCTTCATAGGTATTGGGATCAGGCATTTTGAAATGCTGTTGTTATTTGTGGTGGTTTTTATCGGAGCCGGATATACACTATGCCTAAAAGGAGGAGTAGTACATCTCTCACTGGTAAATTTAACAATTTTATCATGCTTTTTATTGATTTGATGACTCAGACATCAAGATTACAAAGAAAAATTCGAGAGATTACATTTTTACGATTACGAAATCGATGCATATGTTTGTCGCTTATGTACACGTACGTATCATTAATATACAGGGTGTCCCGGGTTTTAACCGACAAACTGCGGGAGCATATTCTACTAGTGGAAATAAGAAAAAATTCTTATATCGAGTTTGCTTAGAAATGCTTTCTTACAAAGTTGTAAACCAATATTGAAAAGAAATATCAGATAAGTAACAACGGAACATAGTGTAGAATTTGGAAGGTCGAAGATGTTCACATGTATTCATGTTCACTATGTTGAAACGATTCAGTATGATTGTTACTTTCACAACAGTAGCCGTTAGATTTCAATCGTCGTGTCAACTAGCAATTACTATCAGAATGCCAAAAGTGTTTTCAAATGAGGAATACACCGATATTCATTTCGTGTACGGATTCTGTGACGGAAATGCACGAGCTGCCGTACGAGAGTATCGACGTAGATTTCCCAACAGGAGAGTACCAGATAGATTTAAAGCAACGAATTACTAATTCAGTTACTGAGATGCAACAAAATTTTCAGGAATGTCGTACCGTAACAAATTCTGTACTACGTCGATGTCTAGCTTGTATCGATGTGCAAGGACAACATTTTGAAATGCGTCACTAAATCATTGCGTAGATAATTTTTATTTTTGTGAAAAAATCCGTTGTTACTTATCTGATATTTCTTTTCAATATTGGTTTATAACTTTGTAAGAAAGCATTTCTAAGCAAACTCTATATAAGAATTTTTTCTTATTTCCACTAGTAGAATATGCTCCCGCAGTTTGTCGGTTAAAACCCGGGACACCCTGTATGTTTTATCAAACATGGATGAATTCTATAAAATTATTAAAAACAACTAATCTCTTATTCGAATAAAATTATTTTATTGATATAAGCTCGTAAAGAATACAGAAGAAAATCAAACTCCGCGAACGTTGCTTTTTCTTTTAATCGCTCGGTGTTTTAATAGTTTTAATAATATTTAATAGCTCGGCGTGCCTAAGAAATTCCGCGGAGTAATTGTTACGCTGTGATGTAATAAACAATGATGACTGTTGCCAGGAAGGTGAGATAAAGGATGGGATATCTTTTGCGATAACACTTACGACATCCTTGACGATATTTTACTGGACCAGCATGATAGCACAACTGTTGATCGGCTTCGTCGTCCATGCCAACGAAGGAAGCATGCTTGACTGGGTCATAAGACTTGGCTTCGCCCTCACCATATTGATGATATTTCTCGGCAAATACATAGGTGTATACATAATTTCTGTAATCATGGCTATCATTGAGATTACTATAGTGACTTGTGTTCATGGTCTACTTGCCGTATGGATACCACCCTCCGAACGGGCACTATCAGGTAATTGATCTGAAATTTAAATCTTCGTATCCCGATTTTTTTCGCGTTTTTTTTATGGAGTCAGAGCAATCGATGCACAAATTGTTTTCAACAAACGATAAATTCAAACGCGTACGCCGGTACGGAACCTATTTCTTATTTATTAAGGGTACGTGGATCTTAGTCCCTTCTTCTCATTGTTCTAGAAAAATGATTAAAAATTGAAATATAATAAAAATATAATTGAATTATTATTTATATGTTATAAAAATAAAAAATGAGAATTTTTGAAAAGGAATATTAAAGAGATTCACATACACATATGCAACTTACGCATTTACTCAATACATTCAGGATGTAGTGTGTGTAATTATATATAATAAAATTATTGGAAATACTATTTAGAAGGCTGAAAAAATTGATGTTTATTAATTAAGAGATAAATCTTTTAAAACGCCAAATCATGTATCTTCTTTTCCCTTGATCGATTTGGTATTAAAAATCTCGTTGAACTTCACATTGCTCGTATTGTCCGATTTTTATAGATGACCATAGACAAATACAACAAATATTAATAGAACATGATTCCCAAGTGAACATCAGAAACACCAATTGTTTCGCTTATAACGATTAATTGCAGTATAATATTTTCACCACTGAGACAAATTTGCATTTTGATTATTTTAGGAGCAATCGTTTATGGAGGTGCATCGTTCAGCAAGCTGACCATTACGTTGGCCATAATGGATATTGCAAAAACAAGAAATCCAAACTTACTCATAGTCTTTTATGCGTTACTCATAGTAACAGCCATCTGGGGCATTGTATATTTTTTTCTCGGGGCGAAAGTACCTTCCAGACATCGTTTCATTTCCCAGAAGGAAAGGGAATACATAGAAGAGAGTCTAAGGGCAGAAAGCAGTGATACATTGGTAAAAACAATTCATATTCATTATTAAACAACAAATGGATTATTTATCATTATTGTAGATCAGTAAATTATGAAAATGCTTCCGAAAATGCTACGTATATATCTCATTTGTTTTTTTTCTTAATTATTATTACCACTATTGGAGAAGTAATGAACCTTTGCACTTGCCGTTTCATAGCAATTAATTAATACACCATATAACTATAGATTGATTATCGATTTATGTATTAATCCGTTTTAATAAATCGCGTACGCAAAAAGAATAGCTCTTTTGCATTGTTTCTTTTTTCAGAATCAAATGCCGATGTCGTTAAAAAATATTGTCACCTCACCATCCGTCTGGGTCCTCATCATAGCTCATTGCTGCCAAACTTGGCTTGAGATCATTCTCTCGATGATTCCCATTATACAGATTTTTAGTGGAATTGTGAATGTAAGGAAATAATTTAATCAAAGAGATGTGCAAGCCGACGTGGACGTCTCTTCCTATATATATATATATATAGGGTGTCCCGAATTTAAATGTCCAAACTTCGGGAGCGTGTAGGGGATGATAAATCAAAAATAAAAAGTCCTTTAGAGATATGCTCGTTTTTACTTCGTTTTGGAAAAATCGCAAAAAAGAAAACGTAGATTTCATGCAGCAATGACTCGTCGTTCCGGAATTCTTCTGTTTGAAAATCGGCGCCGCGTATACTCTCGCACTTCCTTTGTTTGTTTACATTTCTGCTTCTCTCCTATAAATTCGTCAGTTACTCATCAGAAGCCATCGAGTGAATTATCCTGTCACAATGCCGCGTACATATTCTAACGTTGAATATGCTGATATGGTTTTCGTGTATGGTTTCTGTGACGGTAATGCTAGGGAGGCGGTGCGAGAGTATGCGCGCCGATTTTCAAACAGAAGAATTCCGGAACGACGAGTCATTGCTGCATGAAATCTACGTTTTCTTTTTTGCGATTTTTCCAAAACGAAGTAAAAACGAGCATATCTCTAAAGGACTTTTTATTTTTGATTTATCATCCCCTACACGCTCCCGAAGTTTGGACATTTAAATTCGGGACACCCTGTATATATATTGGGTTGGCCAAAAAGTAATTGCGTTTTTTTCTAATAGATGGACATACATGTCTTGAAATGTAACTAACTTCATTCTAAACCGCAAATTCATTATGTAGGTTAACGACTCACGGTTCAAGCTTGTTTTAGAAAAAGAAAGTACGCGATTTCGTTAACAATTGTTTCTTTGCCGTCGATTTCAAAATGGAAAATCAAAAAGAACATTTTCGTCATATTTTGTTTTATTACTTCCGAAAAGGGAAAAACGCTGTGCAAGCTCATAAAAAGTTATGTCATGTATATGGCGAAGATGCTTTAAAACTGCGGCAGTGTCAAAATTCGTTTACTAAATTTCGATCTGCAGATTTTAATGCGAAAGATGCACCACGCTCAGGAAGGCCAATCGAAATTGATGATGACAAAATAAAGGCACTGATCGATTCGAATCGGCGTTTAACGACACGAGAGATTGCTGAGAATCTTAACATATCGAAATCGAGTGTTGAGAACCATTTAAAACGACTTGGATACATTAGTAAGCTCGCTATTTGGGTAGCACATGAGCTGAAAGAAATTCATCTCACTAAGCGTATTGACATCTGCGATTCTCTTTTGAAACGTGAGGAAAATGATCGATTTTTGAAACGCATGATAACGGGCGACGAAAAATGGATCGTCTACAACAACGTCAAACGAAAAAGATGGTGGAGCAAGCGTGATGAACCTGCTGAAAGCACTTGAAAAGCAGATATTCACCAAAGAAAGATTATGCTGTCAGTCTGGTGGGACTTTAAAGGTATTGTGTATTTTGAGCTGCTTGCGAGGAATCAAACCATTAATTCAGACGTATACTGTCGTCGACTGGATAAATTAAATGATGCCATCAAACAGAAACGTCGAGAATTGGTGAATCGCAAAGGTGTTGCGTTTCGCCATGATAACGCTAGACCACGTACAAGTTTGGTCACTCGTGAAAAATTGTTGCAGCTTGGATGGGATGTGTTACCATGATGTTACCACATCCACCATATTCGCCAGACCTGGCACCATCAGATTACCATTCGTTTCGTTCTTTGCAAAACGCCTTGAATGGTAAAACCTTTACTGCTGATGAGGATATGAAATCGTTGTTGGAATAGTTTTTTGCTGAAAAAGATAAGAACTTTTTTGAGCGCGGAATCATGAAGTTGCCTGAAAAATGGCAAAAGATAATCAAACAAAATGGACAATATATTGTTTAATAAAGTTTTTGTTTCCCGTGAAAAATTCGCCTTTTATTTATATAAAAAAAACGCAATTACTTTTTGGCCAGCCCAATATATATATATCACGAAAAAAGTGCATTTTAACAAATCTGACAAATCTCGTGAGATGTAACTTTCGATTCTGTAATAATAGAATGTATATGTTCGCTGGTGAACAATATTCGCTCGCAAATTTTTATTTGTCGCATAAATCATCGAAAAGATCGATCATTTACGTTTTATTCGTGATTTAAATTAGCCAAAAATTATCTCTTTAATTGCTTTAGCGAAAGAAAATGCTCCTTTTTTTCTTCCTTTTTCTCTTTCCAGATTGCGACTTGGGAGACATACTTGACGATGTGGCTGGTTGGTTTATTCATAGGCTGCGTATCAGACATTGCAGTGAGGAATGGCACATCTATGGCCACAGCCAGGAAAATCTGCAACACAATAGGCTTTTTGGGACCGGCTATTGCTCTGCTATGTCTAAACAACGTCGATGTTGAGAATTGGAACATCATCGCCATCGTAGCGATGGGCTTAAATGCTGGAGCCATCTGCGGCTTCCGGATCAATCATATTGATCTCAGTCCGAAATACGCCAGTCTTCTGGTATCCATCAGCAATTTCTTCGCCTGCATTCTTAGCCTTATTGTATTTTACGTAATGTTAAATCTCTTCGTTGACAAGGTAATTATTTTCCTTTCTAACTTACGTACGTCAAGCATTGGAGAACCAATGAGTTATGATAAATTGTAATATAAAAACAGTCATTTCCTAAAACTGAAAACACGGATTTTCACGTCGCGAAATTGCTTGATTTAACCATCAATAAAGTTGGAGTCACTAAATTAAGACATGATTATGATTGATGGATTTTTACGTTTCAGTTTTTCTTGATATTTTCGATCGAGAATTGCATTCTGAAACAAAGTAATCTAACATATCATAATTTACATGCAGCGTTCATTGATCTTAATTATCTCTTAATAATTCACGTTTGTCTCGTCTTTACGTATGTGGGCGTGCAACGTCTTCATTTTATTATTATTATTTATGAATTCTGTTTTCTATTCTTGATAAATTCTCTTCTGCAATGGTTCATGAAGGGGATTGCATATCTTAAGTTTCTCTGCTTATCGAGATCATTTCAGGGATCATGACAAGAATGTTAGTAACGACTGATCTTTCGTCTTTCAGTGGTACAGCATAGTCTACGCTACAGTCGCAATCTTAGGGGTGTCTAACGTGATATTCGTAGTCTTCGGCAAAGCCAGGGTACAATATTACTAACAATTACGGCCCACTCGGAACAAGACCACCAAAACTGTGCCCCAAATCACTTTGCGGTCATGAAGTACAAGCTATCGTTAGTTTTTGTTAATTTTATAAAATTGTAATTTTAAGCGAACGCATGAGTAACGCATGAGTAAGAACTGTGATCGATTACGAAGGTCTTATATTGTCACCGTCAATAAACAATTGCACATGATGTCGCCCTACCTCGAAACGTGTCTTTCAGTTCTGTATCGTGTTATACCGGTGTGCCACCTATTCCTTTCATCCATCGTTGAAATCGTCAATCTGACCTTTCACCAAAGCAAGATCTAATCGCGCATGTACGCGCGATTCGTACGTGATACCTGTTTGAGATCGCCCGTGAAAATGGAATTTTCAGAAAGAGCACTTTCACGATAAGAATTTCGTTGCGCGACATGGAAGAAATTCTGAAAACTTGCCGAAGGGAAAAGATGCATCCGGAAATTGACTGATAAGAGACTGATAATTCTCTATCAAATTGCTGAAATCTGTTTTTCAAAATTAAAGCCCAAGTATCCGAACCAGATCTATAAACGTTAATAAATTTATCGCGAAGCGAACGTCATTGAAGATACATCGCGAAACGTTCAAGGGTCAATTTATGTACATGACATTATCCTAAACTTTGCTACGAGGTCAAGAGTGACGATTGTGCTGAGCAGAAACGGAACCGAGGGAGGAATCCGCGTCTTTTTTCTTGCCCTGATTTCTTTTCCTGTTTCGTACCTTGAACTTTATCCTTTCTTTTTCGTACGCTCCACAGTGGGCTAAACTCGAAAAAAGCTGGCCAAAAGTAATAACTCGAAAACATGACGTTTTAGAAAAAAATGTTTCAAATAAAAGTTATAGGGTTTTAAATCAGGTATTAGATAATTATACTAGTATGACCTTGAATAGCGTTGCCAAGGTCACGCAAAGGTCACCTTGAATTTTTTTAATGGGAACCTCCAGTTTTCATTAGATATTTTTGTAGCTTACCTCAAGAGCTTTTCAGAACACTATAACAAAGTATTTATCCGTTAAATACTTCGAAGTTATGAAGCTTGAAAGTTACGGTCGCTACCGCGCCGCGTCGTACGTTTCGCGGCATTTAAAAATGTCACGGTGATCTGTACATGATCTTGACAACACTATCAAGGTCATACTGGTATTGCTATGTAATGCTTCACTTAAAAACCTACAACTTTCATTTCAAACATTTTTTACCAAAACGCCAAATTTTCGAGTTATTACGATATGAAAATTAAAATGAAACATCCTGTATATAACGCAAAGGTGTGCGTTGGTGTGCACAATTCAAACGGAAATACTTAGTTTGAATCCTACACAAGATGATAAAACAAGAATCCCAAACAGCCTTTTACAGCTATTTAAAAAAAATAATATTGAACTTTACTTCTTTCTTATATTTTAAGAAACCAAAAACTTAGATTAACACAAATTGATGAACAAACATTTTTAATGGTTATAACTGTTTGGGAAAAGAGTTTCAATTCTATTTATAGAGTAAAAAGCAAAATTACTCGCATCCGCATACAAGAATGTAAGCTATAGCCTATACTCATTCATAATTCGTTTTTCGGAACATTGTTTGTTCCGAATTGTTTCGGAATTGTTGATTAATGGGAAGGAAATTTTTCCTACGAAACTCCATTCACATTTTTGAAAATACTGATATCCATGAATCAAAAAAGGTCGAAATGCACAGATTTGCAAGAGTTGAAAAAATTCGACTTTTGGCCAGCTTTTTTCGATTCTAGCCCACTGTGCGCTCCCAGCAAGATGATGAATTCCCGAATCCCTTGGTCATCACCATCATCGAGGGAGGCTCGATAGAAAATCACGGTGCGCGGTCATGTGCGGGATCCTCGCGCGCAGGTGCCCGCTAGACATGGTCCTCGCGAAACCGTCGTGATAACGTTAACAGCGTGGAGGAATATGGTCCGAGTGGAACTCTCGAAAGCCGGAAAAGTGTCCCAAGGCTGGTCCGGCGTTCGCCTAGCCGCGAGACGGCCTCGGTCTCTCCGGATCGTTACGTATTCGCGTAGTTTCTCGCGGGAAAGATCGAATCCGCGGCTTTTTAGACAGCAGATATCTCTTCGGATATTTGGCGCGCGGAATGCGAGCGAATCGAGTGAATCACCTGTGCGTTGTACAGCGTACGTCGATGACGGCAATGATGAGATGACGACGACGACGACGATGATGATGATGACGGAGGGGGAGATGGAGCGGAACGGAAGAGGAAGGGGCGCACCGTATAAGTATCGGTGCGACGGTGAGATTAGGATTTCAACGAAGTGCGAGGAGACGCGACGCGCAAAATGACAGCGGTCGGGAAGGACGAGAACGCCGACGTCGCCGAGAAGATGCCGCGGCGCGCATCCACCGCGGAGTCCTCCTGCCTGCCGCAGAGCTGTAAGAAAACCGCCAGCGAATAGCGTCGAATTTGACACTCGAATCTGAGATCTACAGGCAAGATCGAAACATTCGCGATCAGATTAGAAAGGAAAGAGGAGCAGTCCGTTTCCGCGCCGAGTGGAATTCGCATGCACTCATTCCGGACAGATAAGCGAACTGTCGGGGAATTAAATGAATTCTGAGAATGTGTCCGGTTTTGCATTTTATGTAAAATTTTAATTTTTATTAAAATTTTTAGTTTTATTAAATATGAATCTAAGGCGGAAAAAAGATACATTCCTTTGCTTTTTCTGCTTGATTAGAGTACAAACGTTGAATATTCAAGAGATAGCTGTACAAGAAGTAAATTCAAATGAATTCGAAATTTTAAATTGCAAATTATAGTCTTGCACATTGCTCCGAGTTCTTGCGGGACTTCGCGGTCGACGGTTTCATTCAGCATTTCGCGCAGCGTTCCTCGTAAGAGCAAGAAACAAACAACTTCTTTCGCGGTTTTATCGAATACTGTCAGTCCTGAGCCATCGAGTTTATCCGGGTGATTTACACGTACTTGTTTTCTTTTTTTGTTGATGAAACAAGTGTGCAAATTGTGCATCCAACGTGCGATGGTATCCAGTCGCCGCGTGTACCTATGGCGGTTGCGATCGAGATCGGTATTAAATTGTGTTTCATCGAAATAATCGCTTAACGGTGATCCATGGATCCACGATAAATCACGTGTCGCATTGATCATCGCGAAAAATTGTCACAGTGAAAGGACGCGAGCAAAACTCTTTTCTGCAACAATTTGCAGAAGTGTGTCGGAAAAAGAACAGGAGTGAAAAATAGCTAGCTGCAGCGGCTTATCGCTTGTCGAGTCGTTGTGACGTTGTAACGGATTCCAATCTAAAGAAGTGCACCCGCGCGCGATGCGTATCTTTCACTACGCGTTGTTGGACGTTCACGCGATTTCGTCCGACTTTTCTTCCTTTTTTGTTCCTTCTTAGAATTGTTTCACGTGCAGTTCCATCTGTCTGGAAATAAATATATCGCGTGTCTAATAATGGCATTGCTAAATTTACCCAGGCAGCACATGTTAGCCTAATATATGTTTCTTAGACGTATCTAATGTCTAAGAAACATAAAGTACCATTTAAGAAACGGTTTAAATAGAAACCGTTTTTAGACCTCAATTTTAAAAACGTATTTTTCACCTTTCCACAGAAACGAAAAATGTGTTTTATTAAATTGATTCGAAATTATATAATTAATATAGAAAAAATAGTAATTTCTACTTACTTTGCGAGTATTCATTATTTTTACATCATACGTTTCAATGTACTCGATTATGGAACAAGAGACAAAAATCAACACAAGTGCGTGTGATTCCCACCTCTGATTCACCAAGCGACCGATAGATGGCCAGGCCAGACGCGACGTTCTCGCAAGTAACATTTGTGTTATCACCTTATAAATAACCATCCGGAAAACCGATCCAATACTCTTTTCTTCTTCTTTTCTGTTGAAACTTTTGAGATCACTATTACTTGAAGTGATATTTCAAAAGAGTGAGATTCCACTACACGAAACTTAGAGAGTAATTCATAAAATATAAAAATCTAGTTGTTTACAAAAATGTGACTTAACTCTGTCTATCTTTGAGGCACTGATATATAGAACTGATAAATATTTTTCTGATGGTTTCTGAAACGTTTTTTTGCCGAAACGTTTTTTCGTTGGACATTTTTCTCCTAAATAAACGTTTCAATAAAATGGTTATGAAACGGTTTTGAAACCAATGTGTGCTGCCTGGGTAGTAATCGGCAAGCCCACCTTGGCGATAGCGTGGTGAGACGCGTTTAGCTTCCTCACGAAAACCACCGAACGTGCGTAAAAATATATTTAAACAATAAGTGAATCACGATCGAGAGCCTGGGTGCGAAACAGTACTTTTGCATAATATAAATGCATTATTATTATTATCAATGTGTAATCTCCAGTGCGCGTTACGTTGTACATGCAAGCAACAAGTAACAGAAAATGAAGTAATTTATCCTTATTATAATTACGCTAATAATGGCAATAATGAGCCAAGGAATAAGAACGCGACGCTGATAACAAAAATGCTGCTTTACAAAAGGGGTGAGGGATGATAAAATATCGGGGAAGAGTGAAATTATCAAAAGAACAGTTGCTCAAGTCTTTCTTGAATTGATCCCATTGTGTTGCAATCGAACTTTTAATTTTCTAATCATCAGACGCGCGGACGATGACGTTGAAAGTCTTTTCCAGCTGCTTGGTGACTCCTGTTTATCGTCCGGCCGCTTTATCTGGAGTTATCGCGCGCGCAAGTTGTAAGTTCGCGCTTCGTTCCGACCGCAACAAAAAACAATCAATTGCGCGACAAAATGCCGTATCGGAAGGCGAGCCGTCGTCTGCGATCGACTATCCAGAAGCGCGGATCGAGTGGTGGATCACGGATCGTTGCCTCGCGTTAATGAACAATCACGTTAAACCGACGGTCGTCGCTCTGTAAATCACGTCAAGAATCAGTCGTGGCTTTACCGGGCTTATCTGCCCAATTATTTCTGCGTCTTATCAGATCTCATTCAGATTACGAGCCGCGCGTATCGCCGGTCAACGGCTAGCTTCGTTAAAAATATATAATTTATCGGTCGACCCTGACAATCCACGATTTGCGCTTTTTTTGCGTGACATTTGCTCTTAATTGCTACGTTATCGTAACATATTTCTAACAAATACGATGCTTACTCACGGTGATAATATATTGTTTTTCGCATTTATTAAATGGTGAAACGTGTTTCCTCAAGTATAGTTCGTGAGAAACACGCAGGTATCTTCACATTTGTTTGATGTTTTACGTGATAAAATTTACGATAAGTCAACAAATCGATTGTGAAGTGAATACGCCAAATAAAAATAAAAAATAACAACAGAATTGTAGTACGTGCACGCGCGCGTCAGAGTAATTCCTTGCATAAAAGTGTTTTCGTGTATACAGGGTGTTTCCTCTAACTGTAGCACTTAGAATATCTCTGCTTCCTTTGATGATATGAAAAAAGTCAAGGGTCGAAAATTGTTCGATTCAAAGAGACTAGTACTCCGGTAAGAAAATTATTTTTTTTTAATGTGACCTTTCACAAGATATCAAGGTCATGAACATTTTTTTAAATGAGATGGTATATTTTCTTTAACGAAATGATGTCGCTTGTAAAAAAACAAATTCAACCATACAGAATATGTTGACCTTCAAATGACTTTGAACCACAAAAATCACGTTTAGGAAAAGAAACTCTATTGTACGTATAACTACAAAGATATACCTTTTTTACAGATGTTCGAAATGATCACCGTTTACTTCCATACACTTTCGAATTCGATGAATAAACGATTGTTTTACGTTTTTGAGAGATTCCGGAGTAATTGCGGTGCACGCACGCTGAATTCTTTCTCGCATATCTCCAGGTGTTGTCGGAATATCGCGATAAACTTCATTTTTTAGGTGCCCCCAAAGAAAAAAATCAAGAGGCGTAAGATCTGGTGATCGAGCCGGCCAAGAAATTCTTCCACCACGTCCGATCCAGCGATCAGGAAATGGTTCGTTGAGTATGTTCCGTGCAAATGAAGTTTATCGCGATATTCCGACAACACCTGGAGATATGCGAGAAAGAATTCAGCGTGCGTGCACCGCAATTACTCCGGAATCTCTCAAAAACGTAAAACAATCGTTTATTCATCGAAAGTGTATGGAAGTAAACGGTGACCATTTCGAACATCTGTAAAAAAGGTATATCTTTGTAGTTATACGTACAATAAATAGAGTTTCTTTTCCTAAACGTGATTTTTGTGGTTCAAAGTCATTTGAAGGTCAACGTATTCTGTATGGTTGAATTTGTTTTTTACAAGCTACATCATTTCGTTAAGGAAAATATACCATCTCATTTAAAAAAATGTTCATGACCTTGATATCTTGTGAAAGGTCACATTAAAAAAAAATAATTTTCTTACCGGAGTACTAGTCTCTTTGAATCGAACAATTTTCGTCCTTTGACTTTTTTCATATCATCAAAGGAAGCAGAGATATTCTAAGTGCTACAGTTAGAGGAAACACCCTGTATGAATTTTTAACGTCAAGTATTTGTAATCTCCCCTCGAAGGAGAAACGTGGCTCGAAATCCGTCAGGGAATGGGAAAATCTCAATCGTTTCTTCCGCGTTAATCGCGCGTCCTTCCTCCTTTGTGTTATTTCACTCGTCGGACATACTCGCGTAATTATACGTGTCCGGTGCAATTATTGCTCGACGCTTAATAACGGCTTCGTAACGGTGGATCAGTATGCGGGAATTTTAATTGTTACCGAGGCGCTCGCGTAAGTGTTCGCGAAAGTCTCGGCGATTAAACGAATCCAAACGCGAGATAAATGCACAAAGGAGAAAATACACAAAGGAAATGCAATCTTCGATAAGATCGCGTGCTGGCGCGTTATCGTGCTTGACCGTGCGACAATTAAACTTGATTTCGATACGTATCCGCAATCGACAAGATCGCAAGCGACTCGCGCCGAAGTCCAAATCCGCGGATCCGCACCATCCGCGCATCCCCGGAAATTTTCTCTCGCTCGCATGTTGACCGAATCCGTATGTGAATAGATATCATCACGCTTTGTTTGTGTCCCCTCTTGCGACGCTGCGTGAGTGAAATTTGCTTACGAGGCACTCGCGTGTTACGCGATTACGCCAATTTCGTCGTCGCGCGCGTACATCCGGATCGTAACCGGATTAACACAGATAGCTGTTAATGCTCCGTATGTGAAATGTGACTCAGTAATTGCCGATATCTCTCGGGTGTTCCCTGAGCCTGAGGAGGAGTCGATCCCTGGGAGAGTTCCGAAAGTTCGCCCCTCGAAATGCTGAGAATTGAGAGTGTTTAGTTTACGATTGTGCGATGGGTAAATATCTCTTTGTCATTAATATTCAGTTATCTACTAGTTATGTGCGCTATTATTGCGATAATATTGTTACTACCCATACAGCGCGAACACATTTCAGAAATATTTCAGAAGTATTTCATCTGACAGATGAAAGCATCTCATAAACATTGCAAAATGTTTCTGCAACAGTTATGAGACAACTCCGGAATAGCAAAATGTCCGCGACACTTGCATTCAAAACCTTATAGAAAGGTTGCTGAAAGGTATAGATCAATCTGCAACCTTTCTAAAATATTGCCGAAAGATTATTAAAATAGCTGAAATCTTTTTGATACATTACTAAAGGTTAATTGAAATAATTTTGAAACTTTCCTATGATGTTGCACACAAATTACAAAGCTCTTATTAAAATTAATTGAAAATACTTCAGAAATTATATTTAAATTTATTATACGAGTATTCAGATTGAAGATTGCAAATACTAAAAAGTTACAATAAAAATTATATATAAAATGTATTTATTATTTTTATTGTACGTTTTTATTTAATATTTGCAATCTAATTAATACAATAAATATGATTTCTGAAATATGCTTAATGAAAAAATACATAATATATATATAAGATGTATATAGATATGCATATATATCTATATATATAAGATATATAGATATACATATACATAGCTAAACCAAGTATCCACCAAGTTTCCCTTTAAAAAGCGTGAATTGTTGGCACATTGACAAAGAGCCATTCTTATATTATATATTTTCCTTTTTCTTCCTCCAAATAGTTGATTAAAAGGAAAGAATTATATAGATATATAATTCTCTGTTCAACCAACACTTATATTTGAAAGAAAAAAAGGATACGTGAAGATAATGCATTTTTTTGTCAACTGGTTAGCTTCACTAAAGATCGAATACTTTGGTCTAGGTATATATATACAGGGTGTCCCGGGTTTTAACCGACAAACTGCGGGAGCATATTCTACTAGTGGAAATAAGAAAAAATTCTTTTATCGAGTTTGCTTAGAAATGCTTTCTTACAAAGTTATAAACCAATATTGAAAAGAAATATCAGATAAGTAACAACGGATTTTTTCACAAAAATAAAAATTATCTACGCAATGATTTAGTGACGCATTTCAAAATGTTGTCCTTGCACATCGATACAAGCTAGACATCGACGTAGTACAGAATTTGTTACGGTACGACATTCCTGAAAATTTTGTTGCATCTCAGTAACTGAATTAGTAATTCGTTGCTTTAAATCTATCTGGTACTCTCCTGTTGGGAAATCTACGTCGATACTCTCGTACGGCAGCTCGTGCATTTCCGTCACAGAATCCGTACACGAAATGAATATCGGTGTATTCCTCATTTGAAAACACTTTTGGCATTCTGATAGTAATTGCTAGTTGACACGACGATTGAAATCTAACGGCTACTGTTGTGAAAGTAACAATCATACCGAATCGTTTCAACATAGTGAACATGAATACATGTGAACATCTTCGACCTTCCAAATTCTACACTATGTTCCGTTGTTACTTATCTGATATTTCTTTTCAATATTGGTTTACAACTTTGTAAGAAAGCATTTCTAAGCAAACTCGATATAAGAATTTTTTCTTATTTCCACTAGTAGAATATGCTCCCGCAGTTTGTCGGTTAAAACCCGGGACACCCTGTATATATAATTTTACTTTTTACAATATTCACATTGTTTCAAATTTATTGCATGTGGTAGGTTTTAGAAACATTTCTGTTGCAACATTTCATATGACATATTGCGGAATCCTTTGAGAAATGTTGCATATGAAATGTGAAATCTTGAAATGATTTTAAAACCTTCCTGAAAGCTTTCTGTATTAATCGGTGCTGTATGGGTACTCACTGCGTTTCAGCATTATTAATATCGCTCAATTACACCGTCACAACTGACATTTTCATCTCGTTATGCAGTTCACAAGTGTTCATAACTTTACATCCGCTTATCTCTCGTCTTGAAACATATCCTTGTCACCTCTTACTTAACTCGATTACTCAACTGCCGATGGTACTTAGCAGATTAATCCACTATGACGGCGATCGCACACATCTCCATCTCAATGGCATTGAATTCTAACGAAAACGATATGTCTTTGGCTAGAGATCGATCGATATTTTTCCTCTTGCATCGAATGCTGAATTTGATCCGAGCGGAATTTCGCGGGTCACAAGCTAGAACCACAAGCGTTTTATCGATTTACTACTGGTCAATCTCGCGTAAACTTCTTTCTGGAAATTAAGTCTCTCAATCACTTAGGCTTACGAAACATTTATGAATTGTAAATACTCAATGCTGAAAGATTTCTCGATGCATGTATGCGAGCATGCATGCACATATGTGTTTCCGTAAGTTAATATAATAATAAAGATGAGATATTTAATTGGATAATTTTATCCAGTAAATAATTAAATAATTTTATCCAATATAGATCAAAAAAGTAAAATAATCGTTTTGCAGGTATCTTCGGTGTCAGGCACCTGCAGGTGCTGCTGCTCTTCCTGGGTGTGACCATCGGGTATTGCCTCAGGATCGGAATGTCGATGGCTGTGGTGCCGATGGCGAACTCGAGCAGCGCGAACGAGAATATTGAGGTAGGAATCCCATAATCCTGCCACTGTATTGACGTGGCTAACATGACAAGAGCTGCCTGAAGACCACTCGATATTACGGTCTCGCAATTCGTTAGATAAGCGTATCGAGCGCGCGGCCGTTATATAAGGACAACGCGATGAACCCATTATCGTCGTCGGTCAGGAAAATGTTAAGAACGCGCGAACATTATGTTATAATTCCACATTTCACGCAACCGAATTCGCAATCTGACGACGTTCCACGTTCAGTTTCATTCGCGTTATTAATTTACAATATTTACATCATTGCAGTCTTGTCATCAAAAAGCGCCGATAATATTTTTTTATCGATGTTCTCCATTGTTTATATAATAATACGATATAAGCAAAGCTTGTCTCACGTCTTGAATAATATTATAATAATATTAAATTTTATGTTTGAGAGACAGAGAGAGATACACACATTTTCTTAACTGATATGATATGCTTTCGAACTTTATATAAATATCTTACCGCCACTGCGAGGTCTCGAATCGCGTGCATAAAGTTGCGTTTATTTAAAACGGTTGAATTATTAAATCTGACCAGCCGAGCGGAACCGCTTACGTAGATCGGTAGATCGGTTTTTACCGGTTCGCAGAACGCTCGATAAATTTGCGCGTCGTCACCGATCCAGAATCTGTGTCAGGGGAAGGAAATTTTCCTCGTTCCGTCCGCGGAATCGAGGGTGTAAAGTGCATCGGGTCGAGTCGTGTGTGAAGCCGAGAGGCCTTCCTCCTTTCGTCTCGGGCGAATCATGATAAAACGGGCAGATCCCCGCGATCGGCGGCGAGCATCGCTATTTCCGTTGTCTCCTCCGCAGGAGGATATGGCAAGGCTAATACATTCACTATCGCGCGACTTCTTGCGCGTAAACGCACGTAGATAACGGTCAACCGTTGTCTTGACAAGGCCGCCTCCAATAGAGATTGACGGATAATATTAAAATCGTCAGATCATAATCGCTCATTGTAGTTGTTTCGATCCTCGCATGCCACCGAGGATAAACATGATTTATAAATATCTCTCTCGTGAAGTTTTCTCTTGCAATAAAAGAACGCTAGCTGTTCGAAAATGATTGAGATTTAGGTACGTGAATATCGCCAGGATAATCTGATCCTTTATCAGAGGAAAGTCCTCGCAGGATTAAAATGTGACTCTTGTGACGCAAATTTTAATTCCCTGCCGGCAACAAGAGGAGAGAATTAAAAGAAAGTCACCATAAATTGTGACGAGAAGAGAGATAAAAGGTATATAAGTAGAGACATATATACAATAAAATATAAAAATATGCTTTTAGTTGTCATCTCGCGATTTTCCTTTCGAACTTTACTTCTTATTCGAATTTGTAAAAATATCTATTTTGTTCGTTTCATTTAAGCCAGCGCTTATAATAATTTTAACATTTAGATTATATATATAATTCTTAGTTTAATATAGTTATCATGTATGTTTATTAATATATATATAAATAATAGAGGAAAGTCCCCGATTATGAGATACCATATCGATTTTGCCGAATGTAAGGAAATCTATAGGCAGAATTTTAAAATGTAATACGTTCTCTTGAAGAGAATTTAATAAGCCTTAGGTTGGTGAAATGAAAAATCGAATTTTAATATTATTTTTTCCGAAAATTAAACAAATTTGAAAAAAGAGCTTTACGCAGGATCGAGAAAGTGTGCTCCTAATATAAGATACCTCGAGAAATCGGTGTTAAAAGTGCAAAATACATCAGTATTGCAATTAAAATCTTTATTAGATAGTTTTATAAAAATACTGCTGCCACAGCCTTCGCCAAATCTTCACGATTCCACTGTCGACGCTTCCTCGTATCTCTAACCTCCATAGTCAGATTCTATAAAAATTAAATACACAAAACTGCGTAATATAAATTCGTATTAACTTTTCTTTAACCTTAAGTAGTATTTTCTTTCTTTTTATTACACTACATAATCTTCATATTCGAGCAATAATTATCTCATATTAAGAGGACCCTGAATATCTCGTTATACGAGCCACACGCCTAGCGGTTCCGCGATCATGAAATCTAACTTCCACAATTAAGCAATTCAACAAATCGCGTATTTTCCTGTTACTACGATTCTACTCTATCATTGCATGCTGAATTTATTGCCAATCATTTCTTTATTATATAATAAACAAGGTTAAAGACTTACCTCAAGTTCCTTTGACATGTTCACAATTTCACAAACCTTTTCTTGCAAAAGCTAAACGCAATAACGAACAATGAATTTTTCACTAAATACATTTTACACCGAGAGTAATAAGTTCATGGTGGAACTAACAGATGGTGCTCACTAGTTTAGCAGAAACCCCATTATCTCATATTAGGAGCATATCTCATAATAGGGGATTCTCCTCTATATATAAAGCCAATGATTCTCAGATTAAGTTTGAAACGCGACAAAATAAAGTTGATAAAATTTAACATATATTTTATCATTGAAATCTATATTTCGCTAATTAATCATTGCAAGACATGTGAATCTTACATTTCAAACATAATCATCTTTTACCGTCTATCACCATGTTCGAAGATTTAAAGATTTCATATCATGATTACCATCCCCAGGACTTCGGTTGGAACAAACAGCAAAAGGATCTGGTGCTCAGCTCGTTCTTCTGGGGCTACGCGATTACGCAGATGCCAAGTGGCTACATCGCCGGCATCTGGAGCGCCCAGAAACTTCTCAGCATCGGGATGCTGATCTGCGGGGTCTTAAACGTCGTGACGCCAATTGCCGCCAGCCAGTGGGATTTACCGGCCGTCCTGGTTTGCAGGGTAGGCATGGGTCTTACTCAGGCTTGCCTGATGCCTTGCGCTCACACCCTCCTCTCCAAATGGGCACCGCCCTCTGAGAGGGCACGACTGGGTGAGAATAGATCCAGAATCCGCCATGTATCATTGATCTCCAGATCACACCAGTCGACTCACAAGTTGCTTCGCGGGAAAAAGAAATATAATATTTATTGGGTTGGCCAAAAAGTAATTGCGTTTTTTTCTAATAGATGGATATACATGTCTTGAAATGTAACTAACTTCATTCTAAACCGCAAATTCATTATGTAGGTTAACGACTCACGGTTCAAGCTTGTTTTAGAAAAAGAAAGTACGCGATTTCGTTAACAATTGTTTGTTTGCCGTCGATTTCAAACTGGAAAATTAAAAAGAACATTTTCGTCATATTTTGTTTTATTACTTCCGAAAAGGGAAAAACGCTGTGCAAGCTCATAAAAAGTTATGTCATGTATATGGCGAAGATGCTTTAAAACTGCGGCAGTGTCAAAATTCGTTTACTAAATTTCGATCTGCAGATTTTAATGTGAAAGATGCACCACGCTCAGGAAGGCCAATCGAAATTGATGATGACAAAATAAAGGCACTGATCGATTCGAATCGGCGTTTAACGACACGAGAGATTGCTGAGAATCTTAACATATCGAAATCGAGTGTTGAAAAGCATTTAAAACGACTTGGATACATTAGTAAGCTCGCTATTTGGGTAGCACATGAGCTGAAAGAAATTCATCTCACTAAGCGTATTGACATCTGCGATTCTCTTTTGAAACGTGAGGAAAATGATCGATTTTTGAAACGCATGATAACGGGCGACGAAAAATGGATCGTCTACAACAACGTCAAACGAAAAAGATGGTGGAGCAAGCGTGATGAACCTGCTGAAAGCACTTGAAAAGCAGATATTCACCAAAGAAAGATTATGCTGTCAGTCTGGTGGGACTTTAAAGGTATTGTGTATTTTGAGCTGCTTGCGAGGAATCAAACCATTAATTCAGACGTATACTGTCGTCGACTGGATAAATTAAATGATGCCATCAAACAGAAACGTCGAGAATTGGTGAATCGCAAAGGTGTTGCGTTTCGCCACGATAACGCTAGACCACGTACAAGTTTGGTCACTCGTGAAAAATTGTTGCAGCTTGGATGGGATGTGTTACCATGATGTTACCACATCCACCATATTCGCCAGACCTGGCACCATCAGATTACCATTCGTTTCGTTCGTTGCAAAACGCCTTGAATGGTAAAACCTTTACTGCTGATGAGGATATGAAATCGTTGTTGGAATTGTTTTTTGCTGAAAAAGATAAGAACTTTTTTGAGCGCGGAACCATGAAGTTGCCTGAAAAATGGCAAAAGATAATCAAACAAAATGGACAATATATTGTTTAATAAAGTTTTTGTTTCCCATGAAAAATTCGCCTTTTATTTATATTAAAAAAACGCAATTACTTTTTGGCCAACCCAGTAGATAATTAATCTAAAGACCAAGTCTCATCAAATTGAATAAAATTTTTAATGTTAAGATTATTAAATATCAAGATTCATTTGTTGAAATTCTTAAAATAACGATTAAACAGAAAAGATATAGAAAAGTTATCGAGCATTGAAAAATGTATTGAAAATTAGCGATTGTTCACTAATTGTAAGACATTTTTAAGATTCGTTTATTTGGATAAGCGCGACAAGTAAAGCTCGATGCGAAAAATATCTCTCTTTTATGTACGATAACTACTTGCTTTGCTTATAGCGGATCGTAAATTAATTATGTAAGATGTCTCAGCACTCAGCAGTAAATCAATTTGCCCGGATGAAACAATCATGTTTCAGGAACGTTCGCTTACGCGGGTGCTCAATTCGGCACGGTAATTGCTATGCCGATATCTGGATTTCTCGCAGCATCCAGAGTAGGCTGGCCCAGCATCTTTTATGTGTTTGGTGCGTTAGCAATCGTCTGGAGCACAGTTTTTCTCCTTTTTGGAGCGGATTCGCCGTCCAGCCACAGTTCCATCTCCCAGGAAGAGAAAGAATATATAGAAGACAGTTTGAGAACCAAAGAGACGAAAGCAGACGATGAAATTCAACAGGTAAAACTGACTCATGTACACATTACAAATTTTAATGATAAAATTAATTAAATTAATAATTTTATAATTTGTCATACATACTCTGGTTTTATCTTAATTATTCTTAATAATTAAATTAAATGTAATAACTCGTCAAATAAACTACTACCGCATACAGAAAAAATAAGTTATAATAATTTTATGTCTTTCACCAGAATTTACGCGTACCATGGAAGGAGATTTTCACTTCGGTACCCATGTGGGCCCTCATTATAGTCCATGTTGGCCAAAATTGGGGATACTGGACCCTTCTGACAGAAATACCTAGCTACATGACAGGCGTACTGAACTTCAAAATTGATAAGGCAAGCGATAATTTAAAGAAACAAATAAGAAAGAGTATCTTCCTCAAAAAAATGTCTTCTTCTTAACTTTACGAAATTTGTTTATCAATCATATCCACATTTGAACATCCGCTATGCCGAGCATTTCTGAATAAGGTGCATTCATGTCGCAAACAAATTAGTTTTACCCTATATTCTTCATTCTTGTATCCCATTTTTTATGTTTTTAATTAGAATTATTTTCCTTGATGAAACATCACAATGATTTGTTTAATTAATTAAAATACACTTTCTCTTACAGAGTGGCTGGATCTCCGCTTTGCCGTACTTGGCAATGTGGCTCCTCAGCTTCCCCGTGAGCTGGCTGTCCGATTTCGCGCTGGAGAAGGGCATGCCCAGGGGTATAGTGAGAAAAATCTCGAATACGGTGGCCCATTGGGGCCCAGCCATCGCCTTGGCATGCATGAGCGTTATACCTACCGACAATTACATCTGGGCCGTCCTGCTGCTTATCATATCAGTGGGCCTGAACGCCGGTTCCCTCTGCGGCTTCCAGATCAATCACATCGACCTCAGTCCGAATTTCGCCGGCACCATGATGTCCATCACCAATTTCATGGCCACGATTGCCTCGATCATCGCACCGTTAATCGTTAGCGTGATCGCCCCCGATGAGGTAATTATCCGTTCTCGTTTGCATGCGTAAAATGCAATCGCAAATGACAAATTTTATCATTATACAGGGTGTCCCGGGTTTTAACCGACAAACTGCGGGAGCATATTCTACTAGTGGAAATAAGAAAAAATTCTTTTATCGAGTTTGCTTAGAAATGCTTTCTTACAAAGTTATAAACCAATATTGAAAAGAAATATCAGATAAGTAACAACGGATTTTTTCACAAAAATAAAAATTATCTACGCAATGATTTAGTGACGCATTTCAAAATGTTGTCCTTGCACATCGATACAAGCTAGACATCGACGTAGTACGGAATTTGTTACGGTACGACATTCCTGAAAATTTTGTTGCATCTCAGTAACTGAATTAGCAATTCGTTGCTTTAAATCTATCTGGTACTCTCCTGTTGGGAAATCTACGTTGATACTCTCGTACGGCAGCTCGTGCATTTCCGTCACAGAATCCGTACACGAAATGAATATCGGTGTATTCCTCATTTGAAAACACTTTTGGCATTCTGATAGTAATTGCTAGTTGACACGACGATTGAAATCTAACAGCTACTGTTGTGAAAGTAACAATCATACCGAATCGTTTCAACATAGTGAACATGAATACATGTGAACATCTTCGACCTTCCAAATTCTACACTATGTTCCGTTGTTACTTATCTGATATTTCTTTTCAATATTGGTTTATAACTTTGTAAGAAAGCATTTCTAAGCGAACTCGATATAAGAATTTTTTCTTATTTCCACTAGTAGAATATGCTCCCGCAGTTTGTCGGTTAAAACCCGGGACACCCTGTATGGATATATGTCTCACATTTCACCCAATATATGTTTTACCGGCAAAATCCCGAAATCATTTGAAGACGAAAATTTTACTATCGAAAGACATTAAGATTAATAAAATTTATTTTCTAAATAAAAAGCATTAAAAATCGGTTACTTAGATTATTGAAACTTTATGTACGCGCGTATATACATCGATGCAGGCCTTCAGCTTTTAAAATAAGAACATGAGTCTTTGTGGAAATTCCTTAGACGTGAAGAAAATATCTCTTTATCTTCACTCGTCCTAGCAACCCCCGATAAAGATTGCATTTCGCAATACTGTGCATAATTGTATTCATCTCGCTCTCTTCCCATATCTTTCGAGGACTCTTGATTACTTTTATCTCCGAATTGATTTGTTCTCGTTACTCTCGTATCATCCTTAGCCAATCCGAGCTCCTCTTAAAAAAGGGGCGAACAGCTGCATTTAGATCCGAGGTATCATAAGTGTCATCCATCATCTCATTGTCGGTTGCTCCGTGGTGACCAAGTCATTATTGAGAGTCTTCGTTTTTTTCAGAGCAACGCTGACCAATGGAACATTGTATTCTACGTCTCGGCGGCGATCTATTTCCTTGGCAACTTGGTGTTCGTGATATGCGGCAAGGGCGAGGTGCAATGGTGGAACGACCCCGAGGCCGTCGAGACTCGGCGCAGGCAAGGCCGCAGGGAAGACGTGGAGAACGAAACGCAAACCTGATGTCTTCGTCCCGGTTGATTGTGATACGCTCTAGGATTCTCATAAAATTAGGACCGGTCTGTGACTTGCGGGAGTCTGCAACTTGGCACACGGTCGCGACCGGAACTGACTTGACTGTTGAGTCTAACTTGAGATGAATTTCCTGAAATCACAATCGTGTACACGTGTGTGTGTCTCTGTGTGTGTATGTGATCGATTGTGAATAAGTCATTTATTATCGTCGACGAACAATTAGTACGTGGATATTATTTTGCCGTTGCGAAGTGTATTCTTCACTTCCATGTTACATATATCGGCGTGCTCGTATCGTCCATCCTTCCTTTTCGTCGACATTTCTCTCGTCGTCTCGCGGAGCAGACTTTTAATCGCGTATGCATTGAGAACATATTTTCTATTTTCCATTCAGGTACGTCGTTCTCAGGTATCACGTATACTACATGTCATGCATGTAATACATGTACAATTTTAAGAAATATGCACACATTCAGATACAGTAAGCAAGAAAAAAGTGATAGTGTAACTGCGAGGAAAATTTAACTGTAATTTTGTACTGTAAAAATGATTGCACAGCAGTTACGGTAAAATAAGTGCCTAAAAATTTATCGCATAGGCACATACTATAATAAATAAACGCGCGCGTGAGATTCGGTTATAAATATATTTATTATAAAACCGAAATGTGTTCAAAAAGTTCTCAACCGTAACTGCCTGTGTTAAATAATTGTAAAAATACATACTGTGAGATCATTTCATCCTGCATTTATTAGATTTAATATTAGCGTCATTAAAGTGACGTGCATAAATAAATATAGACATAAGAGAAAATAAGAGAAATTGGTATTACTTCATCATGTTTAACCCTAGTAATACTAGCATTCTTTTTTTTTAATCTTTTGATAACACTACACATTTTCCTGATATGACTCGATGATAATAGATCGACAGTTTTTACCTGTATTCGCTTCAAATACTCGAGAACAAATTTTTATCTGACATAATGCAAACACTAGCCGCGTTTTAACCATACTTCGTGCTAAATGCGTTATCTTTATAGGGCGAAAGAAAAGCGCGATTTATCGATGCTCAATCATATCCGACGCAAAAGTGCGTAATTAAGATTGTAAGTTTTGTTAAATTTTCAATCTGCTCTCTTTTGTGTTTTTAACAAAACGTGTTCACTCCGGAATAAACAATATCGATAAATTTAGCGACGTTATTCATTATTTCCTAATTTGAAATATTCATTGATATTTGGTTAATATTACATTAATATTAAATAATCAAAATTGTATTGTTTGATGGATGTCATAGAGAACGATTTGTCTCAACCTTCCGATATATTTCGCATATATTTTATATATGCGAACAGCATATTTCTTCTGGATAATGTTTTCTTTTCTCTCTATATTTTTCTTCCTCTTTTCTCTTCTTCATGTTTGACATAAATATTAAAATTATAGCTCTTTGTAATTTGTAAGATGGCACTGTTATATTCAGTGATGCAATAATTAAAAGCTAATTTCGCTCAACATATAAATATATATACATGTATAAATTAAAGAAGAGATAGAACACATATAAACAATCATATTATGCATTAATTACATTTCGCTGTATAATGGATTCCAATACCGGAGAATAGTGCGAGAGTGTCATTCCAGCATACTTTTCAGTGCAAAAGAGTGGGAGAATCTGTTTTCGGTGACAGAGTATAAAGCTACGTGAGTACGATCGGCGGATCGTAGTCATTTCTGCAATTTGCTTCTGTGCTAAGCTTCGCCGAGAGGTCTACCGTAATGGCATCATCGTTGCGAAAGAAAAGGGTTTCCATCGTCTCCCTCTCGGAGAAGATGAAGGTCCCACCGAATAAGCCGAAAGGTGATTTGATTGCAATCAACTAATACTCGATATGAATAATTTTATCAAGTTTTCTAAGTCATGAATTTTTTGTGAGGATTAAAAGAAATTATTCTTAATAAAACAAAGGATTAAAATTGATTTCTTGATACTGTTCTCTAATTCATTTTCACAACTTATACGCACATACGTATCCATACACATACACATATTTAAAAATTGTATTGGATACGATAAAAAACAGAAATTGTTATTGTTGAAATATGCGTTCAATTCACTTACATTACGATTAAATATGAAAATTAATCTCCAGCTAATATTGTTTTTAAAAAATGTTATAAACGCGTGATTGGTTTTCGTTTTGTCATCTTCTGTATGTAGCATCTAAGAAGTTTATATAAAAAGAACGTGAATGCGCATATGAATTATGGCGCAAGGAACACAACTGTCACATCAAACAGACACATCTTTTTTTTCTCGTTACGAACATTATCAACAGACTATCAACAGGATATCAGAGATATCATCTTCGCGAATGCTTTTTAGATTACTGTTACACACACAAATAATGATCGAATATATTTTACATGTTTATATATTTGATAACGACAACGCGCAACCGAATTGCTTAAAAAAAATTGTTAAATCAGTGATGGTAAAATTACAGATAAGATGTGATCCCTAAGATATCTATCTAATTACGTTAATGTACAAAGACGCAAATTAATGTCAGTGCTCGTGTCTTATCAGAAAGCGCGAACAGCGCTTAAATGTTAACATTCGCATATTCATTATTATGCAGTGACATTTTTCGTACGAGTTTCTTGTTGTGCTTTTTCTCGGATCTTTATCAACAGCAAACTAATGCAGTGTTGTTGGTAACAAATAAACAGTGTTGATTTGTGATTAATGGGTTAGTAACAAATAATAAATAGCGTTAATTTGTGATTAATATAAAGCAAGAATGATAAAAGAAACGAACAAGAAACATAATAAAATATTCCTATAATCGGAATATAATATAGCCATATAGTCAATATAATATAGTCAAAATAGTACAATAATAAACAAACAGTAATTTCTCCTTAATAAAGTTTTTTTATTTACTACAAATCGGATAAAATTAATCTCACCTTTCTCTGTGTCGTTATTAAAAATTAAAATTTCTTCATTATGCTACATCTCCTTTTCTTTCTTTAAATTTATGATTCTTTTGCTGATCCGCGTTTAACTGGAGACAACCCGGGGGAAATTACGTTTCGCTAACGAAAGCACTATTATGCAATTATCGATTAGTTAATCCGCATTCTGCACATTCTCCGAGCAAATGTCTCCGTAAAATAAAATAATCGGGCAATCGCGATTAATGAGATATTATCGATCGTACTCGCATACCGACGATTACTCTGACGCAATGAGCAATTGTTGGTAGATGCCAGGTATAAACACTGCGGACAATCTTACTGACGTAGCACGATCTTGATGGCAATGCCACGATTTGTATTCGATTCCGCGTTTCGTACGTGACAGCCATATTAACTTCGTTGGGGGCATACGATCGTATTGAACGGAACACTAAAAAGGAAACTGTAATCAGATGTGCAAAATCTACGTTTTCACTTGAAGAATCATTATTCTATGTCTAGAAAAATTTAGAGAAGTTAAAAGCCAAAGTAGGCTTCTTTACGAGAAGATACAAAAATTTTCAAACACCACACGCTACGCAGAAGACATTATGCTAATTGTAAGAGGCGAAAAATAACTAGGAGACTGCCTTAGATTTGAACTCGAACTCTCCGGGATCCCTGGTTCACACGCCTAGGTCTTAGGCTGTACGACCAATACTCCTACTGTTGTGATCAACTTGTTTTCATTCCGATCCTCTATACGACCTGTCAGTCTCGACTATCTTTCCAGATCTTACAGCTCGGCCAGCCTGACATTACATTCGTCCCCGAATGTCTCCAAATCGTCGGTTCACTCCACTTGAGTCCCTCCCAACCACCATTTTTGGTTCACTCTTCTGAGTCCCTCCCAACCTCCATGTTGGTTCACTCCTCTGAGTCCTCCCCAATCTCCATGTTGGCTCACTCCTCTGAGTCCGTCCCGCCCTCCATGTTCAGGCTTCACTACCGGCCAGCTGCTCAACTCCCTCCTCTCCGAGGGGTAGCGGATGAATCTCAACTGTCTTCGAGGGGTAGCGGATTTTATCCCACTTCTGAATTGTAAGAGGCGAAAAATAACTAGGAGACTGCCTTAGATTTGAACTCGAACTCTCCGGGATCCCTGGTTCACACGCCTAGGTCTTAGGCTGTACGGCCAATACTCCTACTGTGATCAACTAACTTGTTTTCATTCCGATCCTCTATATGACCTGTCAGTCTCGACTATCTTTCCAGATCTTACAGCTCGGCCAGCCTGACATTACATTCGTCCCCGAATGTCTCCAAATCGTCGGTTCACTCCACTTGAGTCCCTCCCAACCACCATTTTTGGTTCACTCTTCTGAGTCCCTCCCAACCTCCATGTTGGTTCACTCCTCTGAGTCCTCCCCAATCTCCATGTTGGTTCACTTCTCTGAGTCCTCCCCAATCTCCATGTTGGCTCACTCCTCTGAGTCCGTCCCGCCCTCCATGTTCAGGCTTCACTACCGGCCAGCTGCTCAACTCCCTCCTCTCCGAGGGGTAGCGGATGAATCTCAACTGTCTTCGCGGGGTAGCGGATTTTATCCTACTTCTGAATTGTAAGAGGCGAAAAATAACTAGGAGACTGCCTTAGATTTGAACTCGAACTCTCCGGGATCCCTGGTTCACACGCCTAGGTCTTAGGCTGTACGACCAATACTCCTACTGTTGTGATCAACTTGTTTTCATTCCGATCCTCTATACGACCTGTCAGTCTCGACTATCTTTCCAGATCTTACAGCTCGGCCAGCCTGACATTACATTCGTCCCCGAATGTCTCCAAATCGTCGGTTCACTCCACTTGAGTCCCTCCCAACCACCATTTTTGGTTCACTCTTCTGAGTCCCTCCCAACCTCCATGTTGGTTCACTCCTCTGAGTCCTCCCCAATCTCCATGTTGGCTCACTCCTCTGAGTCCGTCCCGCCCTCCATGTTCAGGCTTCACTACCGGCCAGCTGCTCAACTCCCTCCTCTCCGAGGGGTAGCGGATGAATCTCAACTGTCTTCGAGGGGTAGCGGATTTTATCCCACTTCTGAATTGTAAGAGGCGAAAAATAACTAGGAGACTGCCTTAGATTTGAACTCGAACTCTCCGGGATCCCTGGTTCACACGCCTAGGTCTTAGGCTGTACGGCCAATACTCCTACTGTGATCAACTTGTTTTCATTCCGATCCTCTATACGACCTGTCAGTCTCGACTATCTTTCCAGATCTTACAGCTCGGCCAGCCTGACATTACATTCGTCCCCGAATGTCTCCAAATCGTCGGTTCACTCCACTTGAGTCCCTCCCAACCACCATTTTTGGTTCACTCTTCTGAGTCCCTCCCAACCTCCATGTTGGTTCACTCCTCTGAGTCCTCCCCAATCTCCATGTTGGTTCACTTCTCTGAGTCCTCCCCAATCTCCATGTTGGCTCACTCCTCTGAGTCCGTCCCGCCCTCCATGTTCAGGCTTCACTACCGGCCAGCTGCTCAACTCCCTCCTCTCCGAGGGGTAGCGGATGAATCTCAACTGTCTTCGAGGGGTAGCGGATTTTATCCCACTTCTGAATTGTAAGAGGCGAAAAATAACTAGGAGACTGCCTTAGATTTGAACTCGAACTCTCCGGGATCCCTGGTTCACACGCCTAGGTCTTAGGCTGTACGGCCAATACTCCTACTGTGATCAACTAACTTGTTTTCATTCCGATCCTCTATACGACCTGTCAGTCTCGACTATCTTTCCAGATCTTACAGCTCGGCCAGCCTGACATTACATACCTATTATATAATATCATTTCATTATATCCTGAAAACATAATGTAATGGAGAATATTGTACATTAAAAAATTACACCTATAGAATTACAGATTTTTTGTAGAAAAACATACATGTAACTTATCATGTTTTCCAAATGTAACAGTGCATATTACTTACATCGCTGTAAATCTTTGTAGCGTGGTTCGGATGCAGGCACATGCAGGTGGTGCTCATGTGTCTGGGCTTCTTCTGTTGTTACGCGATCCGGGTGACGACGTCGGTGACTCTGGAAGCGATGACCAATGCGGCCAGCGCCAATCCCGATTTCGAGGTGCGTATATTAACGACGACATTACGCATTCTTTCCTCACTCATTTTCTAAAGAGTCCGCTTCTCCCTAAAGGAGTTTGACTGGGATGACCCGGTGAAGCACCTAATCCTCAGCTCGTTTTTCTGGGGCTATATATGCACCCAAATACCCGGCAGCATCATCGCCCAGAAATGGAGCGCTCAGGGTCTGTACTCAGCGGCCTTGTTCATCTCTGGCCTGATGACCATTAGCAGCCCCTTCGCTGCTCATTACGGTGGCTGGCAGGCGATGATCGCCACCAGGGTAATCTCCGGCTTCGCCCAAGGCACCGTTCTACCTTGCCTGCACACCTTGCTGTCCAAATGGGTACCGCCCGAAGAACGGGGCAGACTTGGTGAGCATCTACACTTTTATTCAAACGTACTTTATAGAACGAGCGCTCAGAAAATTACTGTTCCCTTCAACATTCAAGTTTTTCAACCTGCGCAAATTCTTGCGAATCGAGTTAACGTTTAAATCGGTGCGGGCTTCAGTTTTAACACGCGCGCACATGTTAGGTAGAAAATATTCTTATCATAGCCCGACAATGTCGAACTGATCAGACACGTGGACATTCTCGTGCAATATATACAGGGTGTCCCGGGTTTTAACCGACAAACTGCGGGAGCATATTCTACTAGTGGAAATAAGAAAAAATTCTTATATCGAGTTTGCTTAGAAATGCTTTCTTACAAAGTTGTAAACCAATATTGAAAAGAAATATGAGATAAGTACAACGGAACATAGTGTAGAATTTGGAAGGTCGAAGATGTTTATGTTACGTGTATTCACATGTATTCATGTTCACTATGTTGAAACGATTCGGTATGATTGTTACTTTCACAACAGTAGCCGTTAGATTTCAATCGTCGTGTCAACTAGCAATTACTATCAGAATGCCAAAAGTGTTTTCAAATGAGGAATACACCGATATTCATTTCGTGTACGGATTCTGTGACGGAAATGCACGAGCTGCCGTACGAGAGTATCAACGTAGATTTCCCAACAGGAGAGTACCAGATAGATTTAAAGCAACGAATTACTAATTCAGTTACTGAGATGCAACAAAATTTTCAGGAATGTCGTACCGTAACAAATTCTGTACTACGTCGATGTCTAGCTTGTATCGATGTGCAAGGACAACATTTTGAAATGCGTCACTAAATCATTGCGTAGATAATTTTTATTTTTGTGAAAAAATCCGTTGTTACTTATCTGATATTTCTTTTCAATATTGGTTTATAACTTTGTAAGAAAGCATTTCTAAGCAAACTCGATATAAGAATTTTTTCTTATTTCCACTAGTAGAATATGCTCCCGCAGTTTGTCGGTTAAAACCCGGGACACCCTGTATATATATACAGGGTGGTCCACTTAAATCGATCATCTTAGATATTTCACTTGTTTTTGATGATACGAAAAAATGTCTAAGGAAAAAGTTGCACCGTTCGAAGGGGCTATCATGATGACAGAACAAACATTTTTTCAAGGCTATTTTTTTCGGAGATTCAAAGGTCAAGATAATTTTTTTTAATGGAACTACATATTTTTGTTTGCGCAATTTTATAGCCAACATCGAGAGGAGTTCAGCGACCTATGACAACATGACCTTTAACTGATCTTGAACGTGGGAAACAGAAAAATCAAACTTTATGCTCTTCAACACAAAAATTTATTTAAGGAGGTGTTCGAAATGATGTCCTCCGACTTCAATACATTTTCTAAGGCTCCATGGACGTTCTACTTATCGAAGCCACCTTAGATTTTCGACGGTCCAATAGTTCATATTTCTTCTATTTACTTGTCCATGGTTAGTGAACATTGATTCATCGGTAAACACTCTCATGTTCTGGAATTCAATGGAATGTAAGATTGAAATAATTCCATACATGTATTGCGTGCGTGTGTGTATGTGTATGTAAATATTTATGATCGTGAAATGCTTTCGCAGTTCAGTTCATTTCCTGAGCTTCTCGATATCAGAGTTTAAATATGACTGATTATACGAAAGAGGAAAGAATAGAAATGCTTCTTATTTACGGTGAAAGCGGAAGAAGCTCTACAGAGGCGCAGAGAATGTACGGCCAAAGATACCCTGAAAAGCGTTTACCGTCTCGCGCTGCTTTTGACCGTCTTATTAAAACATTTCGTGAAACTGGAATTGTTCGTTCACGTAAGAAAATGCGACCTCGTTTGCAAACTAATGAACCAGCAGAAGTTACTGTTTTGGCTGCAGTGGCAAATAATCCACATATCAGTTCTCGACAAATACAAAGAAATACTGGTATTTCCAAGACAAGTGTTTTACGCATTCCTAAATGCCACTCATTTCATCCATATCACATTGCATTGCATCAAGAACTTCATGGAAATGATTTTATTAATCGAATAGAATTTTGTCAATGGGCGCTACAACGGTTGGAGGTCAATGAATTCTTCTTCAACAGAATATTGTTTACCGATGAATCAACTTTCACTAACCATGGACGCTGGATAGGAAGAGGAGGACATATCAGTTGGCCAGCACATTCTCCTGATTTGAATCCTTTAGACTTTTTTTTGTGGGGAATGTTAAAGAACACTGTTTACAATGATGTACCAACTATACAAGAGAACATGAGAGAGCGCATTTTGAATGCATATGCTAGTATAAATTCAGAAATGATAAAAAGGGTAAGAGTATCATTTGTGCATCGTATTAGAAAATGTATTGAAGTCGGAGGACATAATTTCGAACACCTCTTTAAATAAATTTTTGTGTTGAAGAGCATAAAGTTTGATTTTTCTGTTTCCCGCGTTCAAGATCATTTAAAGGTCATGTTGTCATAGGTCGCTGAACTCCTCACGATGTTGGCTATAAAATTGCGCAAACAAAAATATGTAGTTCCATTTAAAAAAATTATCTTGACCTTTGAATCTCCGAAAAAAATAGCCTTGAAAAAATGTTTGTTCTGTCATCATGATAGCCCCTTCGAACGGTGCAACTTTTTCCTTAGACATTTTTTCGTATCATCAAAAACAAGTGAAATATCTAAGATGATCGATTTAAGTGGACCACCCTGTATCTCGCGAAACATTATTCAATATTAATGATGCAATAAAGAAATTTTTATTTCAGCAACTCATCTGAGCTTTGCGAGTTTTTCTCTGTCGTTTGTTAAAAGAATTCTGGACAAATCTTTTGGCTAAACAAGGAAATGATAATAGCAAATTCAGGCAGATATTATAAGACATTCAAAATTATCGGAAACGTTAAATTTTCTTTTTAGTAATTTTCTTAGCGATAATTATGATAAATTTTGATACAGAAAATTCATATATATATTTTTTACATTTTGCAGCAACCTTTGTTTATTCTGGCGGTTGGATCGGCAACGTGATATGTTTGCTGAGTAGCGGCTACCTCGCAGCATCGGCCGTCGGGTGGCCCAGCTGCTTTTACGTCTGGGGAAGCATTACCATCCTTTGCGGCATCAGTTTCTACCTGCTCGGTAAAGACTCACCCTCCGAACATTCCCGTATACCCCTCGACGAAAAGGAGTACATCGAAATCAGCCTGGGAGTAACCGAGATCAACGAAAATGAGGTATGACCTACTTTTCCAATATACTCCACTGGAAAAAGATATCGTCGTAAATACAATTGAATTCTTCATCTCTCTTTGATGCAAAAGTACTAGAATCTTAAAATTTCTAACGATTAAATTAAAAAGAACGTGTCCTTCTATTTTCAGAAACCCGCAACTCCATGGATGTCCATACTGCGGAGTATCCCAGTCTGGGCACTGTTGGTGACGCAATGCGCGCAAGCCTGGGGTTTCTGGATGCTACTGACGGAAATCCCGTCCTACATGGCTTCGATAATGCGTTTCGACATCAAGAAGGTACACTTGTTGTACTATAAGTTTTGAATTTTTCATGAAACGGGAGATCGTCCTTGTCCTTCTATCGCATGTTGCACTTTTACAAAATTTCGGAAACCTTGATGTTAGCACTTGGACCGCCACGCGCGCGTCTCGACTTTGAAACTCGTGCACAGCGCGTGGAATATTAACTAATAGTTTGATGCGTACGTCGGTGAGATTGCGAAGGAAGAATGATTAATATGCTACCTGAAACTTGGGTCAATTCAAATTTGACTGACCCTCGTGCATCATCATGGACAATGCAGACATTGAGGCACTTCAATGCCGCGTGGTCAATGTCTTTAGCCGAATTTTGATTACTCTTTATACATAGGTTGTATAATGGACGCGTAATTAAAAATAAATTTGCATAAATATATCTCCGAATATAAGATAAGCTCCGGAAAAAGTTTTTTCAATTTCTTGTAAGCATTGTAAGTAATCTGTCATTATTAACTTATCGCCGTATTAAAAAGATAAAATTGTTCTTGAAGCACGAATTTCAGTTTTATTAAATATTATAATACTTCAAACTCGGACCTAAATTAATGCATTTTAATCAAAGTAGATAAAATTGAATATAAGGCTATTTTAATATAACAACAACAGTTATTAAAACAGTACAATACTTTCTTTCTTTCTCTCTCTTTTGTAACAGTATATAAACTTATACTTAATTAATTATATTATATTGTATCACAATACTATATACAATATTTTACAGATTCTAATTAAAGCAAATAATATAATAATAAATATCCTGGAATTTTTATTTATACAGAACGGTTTGGTGACCGCATTACCATATTTCACGGCGTGGCTCGTCAGCTTCCCAATCAGCTACGTGTCTGATCTATGTATCAGGCGACATATCATGACGACTCAGACATCTCGGAAGGTTTGCAACACGATCGGTCAATGGATCCCGGCGGTCGCGTTGATCGGTTTGGGCTATGCAAGGCAGGATCAACCAGAATTGGCCGTGGGCATTCTCATAACCGCTGTATCCTGCAATATCGCTGCCTGTTGCGGCCACAATGTCAATCATATGGACCTCAGCCCGAACTTTGCCGGCACGCTTATGGGTTTTACTAACACCACCGCGACCGTCTGCAGCATCCTCGCACCACTAATCGCTGGCGTGATCATCACAGATTCGGTTTGTAAAATCATATATCGTATGCAATACGTAAAAGTATATTATAAATGCGTTTTGCAACGTTCTCTTACACATTTGCGTATGTTATCTCGATTATATTATCCGATGTATTTTGTTATCTTATTTTGCAAAGATATGATTGGAGTGACAGATTGATTTCAATTGATATTAATTAAAAATTGGATAACGTACACATTAAATAAATGATCTCGATCTGACCAGAAATCTTTAGCTTATGATAAATATTATTTTGGTGTTCACAATTATAATTTTTGCTTAATTATTTAATACTTTTTATATTGCTTTTGTCAATGATTAAATCGAGATATAAATATGTGTGCATCCACAAATACATTAAAATTCATTCATTTTTATAATATACTTTTATTACATTCATGTAATTGCAACTCTCTCATTAATTTACCGCGTTATAGACCAAGATTTAATTATACTCTTGACTCCATTATTTATTTCAATGGATTTTTCTGCTTCTTTTCATCCTGGATTATAATAAATTTAAACACCTTTCTTTTTCTTGTTTAGACTAATATCGTGCAATGGCGATACGTGTTCTTCCTGTCGGCCGGAATATACACGTTGGGCAATCTAGTGTTCATTCTTTTTGGTACCAGCAGAGTGCAAAAATGGAATGATCCGATCAGGAGCAACCGAGAGAGTGTCACGCGCAAGATATCGACTATCGGGACGATACAAGAGCAGAAGGACATTGACAAGATTCCATGACGATCAAGTGTACGAAAATTGCGACGCTTGCCTTTCTCCTCTTCTCTTACTTCCTAAGGTGTGAGCGTGTTCATGTCAGATATGTTCGGATGTGTGTGTGTGTGTGTGTGTGTGTGTGTGCGCGTGTGTGTGCGTGTGCGCCAGCATCTACATGGCTTAGAATATGGGTGTCGTTTCAAGGAAGTATATGAATGTCCCTATTGCGCATAAACGTCCATCCAGACAGGATGTTGGTCAAATCGGATACAGGATACGTCATAAACGTTTCAACTTCGTTGCAAGAATGCGGCGATAAATTAACTGGAATTTATTCCGAGTGGATTTCGCGGCCGCGGAAGTTGCTTAACTTGACTCAAGAAACTTGGTTCTTTAGTAAATGAGCTCTCGTACTACAAATGTAGGAGGACTCATTCTTTAAACGTGCCGCGATTTTATCTGGAAGTTTACCGAGACTCACTTAACGTCGAAAAGACTGAAAAATGCGTTAAGACTTGCCCAGTAAGCAAAATGTGTGCAATCTGCCAGCAGATTGGCAACAGATTACTGCAGAAGTTGATAGCAAATTGGCATCCGTTATGTCCGCGTTAGGATAGTGATCTGCCAGCGGAGCCTGCTAACAGACTCTGACGGCAGATTGGCGGCAGAAACCGAGCAGGATCTGTTAACATTTGACGGCAGATTGACGGCAGAAGCCGAACAGAATCTGCAGCTTTTGGCCATTCATATTCACGATATATTAAAGCATGTGTTTACTTTTAACACACTATAAATTGTTAAAAGAACGCATTTGTTTGTTTGTTAAATTAAAGTACATTTGGCTTGATGTGTCTTTCTGACAGTTCGTTGCATAATCTCTCTCTTATTGTTAATTTATTCTAATCCGAAGTCCGAATTTTGCTTTCGAACTTCAGATTGCTTGTGGCGTGCGTGAACTACATGGACGTTGTCCATGGAGAGCCTCTGTGCCGCAAGTGCAAACATTTTCAGAAAAATTAATATTATCCTGCCAAGGCGCGTATATTAACTTATATAACTGTTAGGCTAAATCTTAACATCGAGTAAGAACTCGACGCGTGCACCGCGTAGCGGTGCGGAGCGAAGACACATATTCATAGCCGTGTAAATTTGAATACTGTCAAAAGCTGCAGATCCTGTTCGGTTTCTGCTGCCAATCTGCCGTTAGATTCCGCGCGCGCAGATCTTGCTCGGTTTCTGCTGCCAATCTGCCGTTAGATTCCGCGTGCGCAAATCTTGCTCGGTTTCTGTCGACAATCCGACTTCAAGCCATGTTTGCAGATTCTGCTCGGTTTCTGCCGCCAATCTGTTCTTAGATTTTGTGAGCAAGCTCTGTTACATTTCTGGCACCAATTTGTCGAATTAATCGTTAATAACGACTTCTGTATCAAATTTGTTGTCTTTTGGCTGGCAATAGTTGATAGAAGATAGTTGGCATCATTGCTTTCGGCAGACTTGGCTATCCGGGTAAGCAAAATGTGTGCAATCTGCCAGCAGATTGGCAACAGATTACTGCAGGAGTTAATAGCAAATTGGCATCCGGTATGTCCGCGTTAGGATAGTGATCTGCCAGCGGAGCCTGCTAACAGACTCTGACGGCAGATTGGCGGCAGAAACCGAGCAGGATCTGTTAACATTTGACGGCAGATTGACAGCAGAAACCGAACAGAATCTGCAGCTTTTGGCCATTCATATTCACGATATATTAAAGCACGTGTTTACTTTTAACACACTATAAATTGGCATTTTATATTACCATGTGCTAAAAGAACGCATTTGTTTGTTAAATTAAAGTACATTTGCCTTGATGTGTCTTTCTGACAGTTCGTTGCATAATCTCTCTCTTATTGTTAATTTATTCTAATCTGAAGTCCGAATTTTGCTTTCGAACTTCAGATTGCTTGTGGCGTGCGTGAACTACATGGACGTTGTCCATGGAGAGCCTCTGTGCCGCAAGTGCAAACATTTTCAGAAAAATTAATATTATCGTGCCAAGGCGCGTATATTAACTTATATAACTGTTAGTCTAAATCTTAACATCGAGTAAGAACTCGACGCGTGCACCGCGTAGCGGTGCGGAGCGAAGACACATATTCATAGCCGTGTAAATTTGAATACTGTCAAAAGCTGCAGATCCTGTTCGGTTTCTGCTGCCAATCTGCCGTTAGATTCCGCGCGCGCAGATCTTGCTCGGTTTCTGCTGCCAATCTGCCGTTAGATTCCGCGTGCGCAAATCTTGCTCGGTTTCTGTCGACAATCCGACTTCAAGCCATGTTTGCAGATTCTGCTCGGTTTCTGCCGCCAATCTGTTCTTAGATTTTGTGAGCAAGCTCTGTTACATTTCTGGCACCAATTTGTCGAATTAATCGTTAATAACGACTTCTGTATCAAATTTGCTGTCTTTTGGCTGGCAATAGTTGATAGAAGATAGTTGGCATCATTGCTTTCGGCAGACTTGGCTATCCGGGTAAGCAAAATGTGTGCAATCTGCCAGCAGATTGGCAACAGATTACTGCAGGAGTTAATAGCAAATTGGCATCCGGTATGTCCGCGTTAGGATAGTGATCTGCCAGCGGAGCCTGCTAACAGACTCTGACGGCAGATTGGCGGCAGAAACCGAGCAGGATCTGTTAACATTTGACGGCAGATTGACAGCAGAAACCGAACAGAATCTGCAGCTTTTGGCCATTCATATTCACGATATATTAAAGCACGTGTTTACTTTTAACACACTATAAATTGGCATTTTATATTACCATGTGCTAAAAGAACGCATTTGTTTGTTAAATTAAAGTACATTTGCCTTGATGTGTCTTTCTGACAGTTCGTTGCATAATCTCTCTCTTATTGTTAATTTATTCTAATCTGAAGTCCGAATTTTGCTTTCGAACTTCAGATTGCTTGTGGCGTGCGTGAACTACATGGACGTTGTCCATGGAGAGCCTCTGTGCCGCAAGTGCAAACATTTTCAGAAAAATTAATATTATCGTGCCAAGGCGCGTATATTAACTTATATAACTGTTAGTCTAAATCTTAACATCGAGTAAGAACTCGACGCGTGCACCGCGTAGCGGTGCGGAGCGAAGACACATATTCATAGCCGTGTAAATTTGAATACTGTCAAAAGCTGCAGATCCTGTTCGGTTTCTGCTGCCAATCTGCCGTTAGATTCCGCGCGCGCAGATCTTGCTCGGTTTCTGCTGCCAATCTGCCGTTAGATTCCGCGTGCGCAATCTTGCTCGGTTTCTGTCGACAATCCGACTTCAAGCCATGTTTGCAGATTCTGCTCGGTTTCTGCCGCCAATCTGTTCTTAGATTTTGTGAGCAAGCTCTGTTACATTTCTGGCACCAATTTGTCGAATTAATCGTTAATAACGACTTCTGTATCAAATTTGCTGTCTTTTGGCTGGCAATAGTTGATAGCAGATAGTTGGCATCATCCGCTTTCGGCAGACTTGGCTATCTGGGTACGTCTTGTTGAATCTTCATCTAGGAACGATCAATTCTCCGTGTATATTTACACCTTAAATTACTTCAGTCTTCTTTCGCACGAATGCTCGTCCGCATGGCGTATCCGATGAATATCGCGCCGATAACCGTCGCCGATAACGTGATACAAGTGACGAACAGCGAGACCGATTTGTTTCCGACTGGTATTGGCCAAATGTAATCGCGACTGCTCAACATCCGGTATGGGATTTCGCGCCACTTTGTCGCCAGATCGACGCACGGTTCGCACAAGTCCGTTTTCGACACTCTGTACTCCTTGATTCTCTCCTGGCACCCCAGCAACAGCTTTGGCATGGGCAGAGTCACATTGGCATAGCCACCGGTTTCGTGGGCGTACTGATAACGCTGATGAACGGGTATCGTTAAGATGGACCATGACTGATGGTTTTTCGTGCGACTCAGAGATGCGCAAGTTGTTACGTTCTGTCGGCCTGCCTTTTCCATGAACAACTCGACGTCAGTTTCGCCCGTGGAGCATACCGTGCTCTGCAGCAAGATTAAGTAATTTTAATATTTTAATTATCGATTTCATGCGAGCTTTTGAATAGCAAGGACAAACAGCATGGTTCACCTTACATATAAACGTGTGAATTTTATTTAACGTTATGTAATGTACGTATAATTGAAAAATAGAAAAATTGCGAGAAAATATGATTTTAGAATCAGGACTCGAAAGTCAAGGAGTTCTGCGATTTTTATAAGATTCTCAAGGATCATAGTGATGTTTATTAATCTTGTATTCAATATGATTAGCATAAAACATTAATAATGTTAAACGTTAATAAATCAAGTCTTCTGTTTGGATTTTGTTTAGATCTTGAAATTATAATGATTAGTCAATAATTACAGAACCACGTACCGTTCCTCGCCTCCTCAGGTCTGCTACTTCGTCTACATTGACGTACAATGCCGATGGTAATTCCATGTAAATGGCGACTTGACAGTTGTTAGTAAGATTTTTGAAATCTACGCGGTAAATCAGAGTCCTATAAAATAAAGAGAAACATTAAAAATTGCGGACGAAGATCTCATTTTCTTTGATCGACTTATAACGTTCCTAACCTATGAAATCCGTTTCCTTCCACATCCAGGCCGATCTCTGCGTCGATCTCCGCGTAAATCCACGTACATCGCGCGCACAGAAGTAATGCAATTATAATCCACGAGATATTTAACACGGAACGCATACTGTCATTTTTAGACAGATAGATAGCTAGAGTTGACACATGTAGATCGGCATTTTGCAGACGCCCTCGAATTTCGATTACAGTTCAGTTCCTAAAACCTCCGCTGTCTCGCGCTGCCTTCGATCGAAAACTGACGCGTAGATCCGGCCCACGGTCTTACATACAGGTCTGGAGACTTCAGAGGTGGAGATGGATCATTTTGTGTCACTTTTTATTTCTTTAGTAGCCACTAGAGGCGTTGCGATCGATGTTCGCAGGCGACGAGGGACGTCAGAGGCCGGGGGAATATCCGTCTGTCTTTATTCCACTCGCAGTCTTCACGAAACAATATGATAAATTAATAACGCTTTAAATAAATTAAGACTATAAATGAATTAGTGAAATATGTATATGAAATAAAATTGAGTTTTTATTCTCAAAATTAAGTGTGAATAAAAACGAATCCTTCCGTGATGGAAAAAAATGTAATAAAATTTGTTGAAAGGTATTTGAAACTCTCTATCAATTGACCTCGATTCATTAACATTTCATCATAAATTTTTATATTTTATTATAAATTTTCGTATTTTATTATAAATTTTATATCTAATATTCCAAAAGTTTGAAAATTTATGATGAAATGATAATGAACCGGGATCAATTGATAGGGATTTTCAAATACATTTTAGCAAAATTTTATTATATTTTTTCCATCAGGATTTTATGTTTAAATCTGTCCTTTCTTTTTATTTTATTTTTGCGGGTAATAGCTTTTTCCCACTTTTTCCAAGTAACAATGTCTTTCGGCACTCGAAATAAAGAACGTTTCCGCTCGGTTCTACTGCCGGTCTTGCAATTCGGTACCGCACACCATTTCGTCATTTCAATAAACGTTTCGATAACTTTTGTAGTCAATAACCGTTTTTCAATAAGAGTCATGAACACACGTGGGTTCTTATCTCCGGTGTTTCAGGTTATATTTATCTGCGGACATCGATGACAGCGACGAGTAGTGGTTATGCTAGAAACTAAATGTGCTTCAAAAAGCGGCCATACTCCCACCACTGAAATTAGAGGTAGTTTCCAGACCTGTATGTAAGCTTACAACAACGGCCGCAAGAGCGCGTCCCGCTGACTGGACAGAGGTTAGCAGTGGTTTGCAGGTTAGGTTGGTAATGCGTGTAAGTACTTGTTTACTACGTGCTGCAACTTGCTATCAGGAATCCACAAAATCATGCCGTTGAATTTGGACAAGAAGAAAACGAAGAGCAACAAGGTAAGCGCGAGCGACGTGAGCGAAGCTCGTATGTTCCTTACTTCACGAAATTATATCTCAGTCGTTTTGCTTATGTTGACAAAACGGATTTTGTACAAACTGTAAATCGCGAATTGAATTTCTCGGAAGTAACTTCTAGAATATTTGGAGATTCGTCGGACTTTCGCAATATTTGGCGATTAAGGGGATGCTGGAGCTGCTAGTGAACTATTTTTTCACTATAGCGATGGTAATTGCAGTTTCGAAAATTCTCTTTATTGCTTGTGCAGAATAAAAAATCCTTTTCCACAAATGAAGTATAGATAGAAAGAAAGCCCGCTCTACAGGACTTTATATTCAAAATGGAAAAAAGTTAAAAACTTGCATTTGTCTTTTCTAACTTTTTTCCATTTTGAATATAAAGTCCTGTAGAGCGGGCTTTCTTTCTATCTATACTTCATTTGTGGAAAAGGATTTTTTATTCTGCACAAGCAATAAAGAGAATTTTTGAAACTGCAATTACCATCGCTATAGTGAAAAAATAGTTCACTACCAACTCCAGCATGCCCTTAAGGGGGGAGCCTGCTTTAGAACGCTGAAAATAAGGTATATTTTACGAATTGTTTTTGGAGAAACTATACAGCGGATCATTATAAAACTTTGATGCATTTATTAGTACATGTTTAAAGATAAAAAAATTATTTCTTGATTTGAATATATTGCTTGTAGAGGTCGTCCTGGAGGCATCTTAGTGCAGCCGGCATTGCAAATTGGTGAGCATTCTCCTGCCTCCAAATTTCGTCTAAACTGAAAAATTGAAACACGTTCTCGTTATTTATGAATTCCCATCGTCGATGAACCAAAGAGAGAAGAAAAAAGTTGAAAAGTGCCAAAATGGTGGAGCTTAGAACACAAAAGTACGATTTTTAGGCAAAGTTGTTGAACTTTTTCATGCAAAAGTAATTGTTTAACTTAATGTTTTTATGAATATTAAAGGTTCATCGACGATGGGAATTCATAAATAACGAGAAAATATTTCAATTTTTCAGTTTGGATGAAATTTGGAGGCAGGAGAATGCTCACCAATCTACAATGCCTCCAGGACGACCTCTACAGGCGATATATTCAAATCAAAAAATAATTTTTTTTATCTTTAAACATGTACTAATAAATGCATCAAAGTTTTATAATGATCCGCTGTATAGTTTCTCCAAAAAAATTCGTAAAATTATACCTTATTCTCAACGTTCTAAAGCAGGCTCCCCCCTTAAGGGGATGCTGGAGTTGGTAGTGAACTATTTTTTCACTATAGCGATGGTAATTGCAGTTTCGAAAATTCTCTTTATTGCTTGTGCAGAATAAAAAATCCTTTTCCACAAATGAAGTATAGATAGAAAGAAAGCCCGCTCTACAGGACTTTATATTCAAAATGGAAAAAAGTTAAAAACTTGCATTTGTCTTTTCTAACTTTGTTCCATTTTGAATATAAAGTCCTGTAGAGCGGGCTTTCTTTCTATCTATACTTCATTTGTGGAAAAGGATTTTTTATTCTGCACAAGCAATAAAGAGAATTTTTGAAACTGCAATTACCATCGCTATAGTGAAAAAATAGTTCACTAGCAACTCCAGCTTCCCCTTAAACTCGATGAGCCTCCAAGTGGAGTCTCCGTTAAAATAATTTGATCTCGACTTGGCGATCCATTACCATGGAGTCTTCAATTGCATCCTCAAAAATTCATATTCCTGATGTCCAGTCTGTTTAACATAAAATTCCATTCACGATAAGCTAGTCGTGTGCGAGGATTAATCTTGATGTTGATTTTTTCATTGAACAAAATCTCTGAATCAAACTCAATGAATGTTGCTTTACAGATGAATAGTGTGAGTGACATCATGTCAGACTTCGCGTGCCTCAAGGTATCTGCCTTGCAGAAGGCATCGCTGATATCATCGATCTCGTATGCTTCCGCAAATGATCGCATCACTATTGGACCACAGTCAGCGTTGGACAAGGATGACTCCGACAAACTGAAGAACATTGAGAACGAACAAAACTCTTGTAACATTAAGACTCCACCGAAGACTAGCAGCAGTAGTCCCAAGTACAACACAGTAACTACTTCGAATGGTATTACTTTTTCAATGAAGAAGATTCTTCTGGAGAGCGAGCTGCAAAGACAGGAAGAAGTTAGGGTAATTGATTATCAGCCTGAATATAAAGCTGTTGCTAATTATTACACGGTTATTTTTACATATATACAGGGTGTCCCGGGTTTTAACCGACAAACTACGGGAGCATGTTCTACTAGTGGAAATAAGAACAAATTCTTATATCGAGTTTGCTTAGAAATGCTTCATTACAAAGTTATAAACCAATATTGAAAAGAAATATGAGATAAGTAACAACGGAACATAGTGTAGAATTTGGAAGGTCGAAGATGTTTATGTTATGTGTATTCACATGTACCAATTTTGATGGAAAATGTGCCACTGCAGTTTCGCCAAAACAGCTGGATACAGTTAGACGGTTGTCCATCGCACTATGCTAGACAAGTTAGAAACTGGTTAGATGAACATTACGCTCATAGGTGGATTGGTCGAGGAGGACCGGTTTTCTGGCCTCCAAGATCGCCCGATTTAACGCCTCTTGATTTTTATTTATGGGCAACTTTAAAAAATAAAGTTTACAGTACAGAAGTAATCTCGCTTGAAGATTTAAAGCAACGAATTACTAATTCAGTTACTGAGATGCAACAAAATTTTTAGGAATGTCGTACCGTAACAAATTCTGTACTACGTCGATGTCTAGCTTGTATCGATGTGCAAGGACAACATTTTGAAATGCGTCACTAAATCATTGCGTAGATAATTTTTATTTTTGTGAAAAAATCCGTTGTTACTTATCTGATATTTCTTTTCAATATTGGTTTATAACTTTGTAATGAAGCATTTCTAAGCAAACTCGATATAAGAATTTTTTCTTATTTCCACTAGTAGAATATGCTCCCGCAGTTTGTCGGTTAAAACCCGGGACACCCTGTATATCATATAATTGTATCATTCGTTAATAATTTAGCATCATTTAATTATAAATGAACTGAATGATATCATATTGATCGCGATCGATCTAGACAAATAAATAATAACAATAAAATAATAGATTAATATAATTTCGGATAAATAGGCGTCTAAGTAAATTGAAATTAAATGGTCAAGAATAATTCTAAACGGGCACGAAAATTTGATAATATAATGCAAGTAGACTTTTCTTTTTATCATTACACTTTTGATCGTTTTGCAGAAAAATATTCAGCGCCATGTCCAGAACATGGAAAAGAACGATCGTGCAATATTGGCGCAACTGGCGCACACGCGCTCGAGTATGGCACGCGAGCGTGAACGACAGAGCGCTGAGAAGCTGGCGAGCATTCTCGCCGAGGAGGAGCGGATCGCCGAGCAGGAGGAGATCAAGAGACAGCATGAGCAGCAGTTGCAGGCACAGCGGCTTCAGGAGCAGATAGAGAAGAACAAGCGAGAGCTGGAGGAGTACCGAAGGCGAATGAGAGAGAAGGAGGAAGTGACGAAAGCCGTGATGGCCCATCGGGCACAATTCACGAGCAAATACTGTGATATCGCGGCGTTGTCGAAAGCCTGCAAGGACAAGCACGCCCTCAACGTGGTTCTCACGGCGAATTCGCCGAGATTAAAAGAGCTGATTCAACAGTTTGAGGCGTTAGACGAGAAAATCAAAGTAATCGAAGAAGCTATAATTAAGGATTAATTAAGGAGATGATAATTAGCAATTTTGACAGTTTTGACGTGGAAATATTTCTCTTCACCATCGCATTGCTGTTACGCAATAATTACATACGCTCGTATTCCTTTTGCAGAGCGGAGAATTGGTAGCCACGGATATGAGCATTATCGAGACCTTGGATCATCACATGAATGACATGCTAAACATATTTCGGACGGAAATAGGTTTGTAAATTTCTTACAAATAGGTTTATCTTCTTTCCGTCGATAAGTCTCTGCCAAATACGTTTACGTACCAATTGTAGAGAAAATAGACGCCCAGTACGAAGCGGAATTGGCACGCAAGGCACAAGCTGCGAATGAGGTCCAACAGGTTGTAGCGACCGAAGCTGTCAATGCGACGCTTCCTGACCAGCCAGATGGAAGCGGTGCTGTAGAAAATAAGGAGGCTCAAGATCAACATTCCGCAGTGATGACGAATCAGGCAGCAACGAGCGTGATCAATGTACCGGTTGCACCATGTACGTCCGAACCGAAATCGGAAGAAGCGACTCAGAATCCTAAGTGTAAAACAGGTACATTAAAATTTTCGAGATGTGATGTAAAATTTGCATTATATTAATTATCTTCATTCAAAGAATCTCTTTAGCTTTACATTTGTATCTTGATTAAGGGAGAATTAAATGTAAAATAAATTAATCTTAATTCAAGATGCTTAAGCAACTTTAGCTTTTTTAGCAAGTCTTGCTTTATACAATAAAGTTAATATGTATTGTAAATTCGCAGGACACTCCATCGAATACGTTGACGAGGAATCGCTACAAATTTATCTCAGAAGTCGACACTTCCTTGCTACTTACAGAGCGGCTTACAAAGACTTTTTAGAATCGCCTGCTACAAAAAAGTTCCGCTTTGAATGCCAAAAAGCGATTAATATCCCGGTAAACGCGATCTCCGCGATCAGCGAGGAACACTTGAGAGATAAATACGACAGACTGCAAAATCTCCTAAATGGAAAATTTGCTAACGTGATGCAGCATGCGCAAGGAGTATTCTTCTGCAAGGATCATCTAGCAAAAAAGATAGTTGTACGTATATTTGCGCATAAATATAAATATATAAAATACAATATAAAATGTAATTTAAATAGAAGATATTTTGCACTTAAACGTAAGTTACTTGTTGGCGATAGGAAATAATCTTGCTGCCTCGAAACAAGTTTTTAATAAATGCATTTCGATGCATTTCCAGAATCAAGGTGAAACGTTGGTATCTAGCAAACCGGAAATGGCGTTTCCCGTGGCGGCGATCGTCGTGGCTCTCTGGAATGAACACACAGACTTTGGCGAATTGTTCCTGGCGCATCTTCACGAGGCATGTCCCTTCACCGTGCCAATATTCATGCTGCAGCAAGAGGGACAGTCCAATGAAGACTATTGCAAGTCTCTCGGCTACAAATACTCGGAAGACGGTACCCTCGAGCAGCAAGACAAGTTTCTAAAGAGAATGTCGGGCTTAATGAGATTGTACGCATCGATCACCGTTACGGGACAGCGGAGAGGTGTCACCAAAAGTCATCCCCATAGCCTCCAATACGCCTGGAGATGGCTAGCGGCCGTTTTAAATATCGGTAAGATTATTATGCAAAATATGTAACAAATTGTATTATAATTAATTTTTTTAACACTATAGTTTCATATTGAAATAAAAGTAGCGTTATAACAACATCGATTTTCTAATATTAAATTAGTTCTTCTAACTATTCAAGAGATAAAGTTAAAGTGACATGGCACTGAAAATAAAGTAAAAATTTTTTAAACATGGAATAACTTTATATGAAAGAGAATCTTTACTTCGATTTTCAGAACCGAGAATCGACACGTGCAACTTGTGCGCAACCTTGATACTGGACATGCTTGAGGTTACTGGAAACATGCTGTGGACCGCTTATCCGAAGCAGTTCCATAAGCTGCTGATGCTGCTGAAGGAGCAGTACTTTCTACGTGTGCAGAACGTAGCGAGCGGCGGCAGCGGGCCTCTGGTGCGACTGGACGACTTCCTGAGCAATGCCCTGACGAGCGGCACCATACGCCCCGCTGACGGATTACTTCCGCCTAACTTTTGGTGATCCCCTAAGAGATTACTCCAATGACATGGTGGCAAGTTGAACGTGTTGTGAATTGAACTTGTTGAATATTTAATACGTACTGAATACATCGTAAATGCGCTGGAAAATGCGTTTCTCTGTCATTTTGAATACAAAACGAACTGCTTCCAAACACTTTAAGCATCATGCGGAGCGAAGTGACCCTTCTTCAAACATTTTAAATATCGTAGGAAGCGAACAATTTTAACTTCTCGATAATTTGAACTCAAGTCTTTGGAAAGTCAAAGTGTGAAATTTTAGAGATGTTGGTACTCTCGTAATTATGATTTCGCGTAAATTTGTTCTTCTGGAGATTTCCTAGCTTCAAGAAATATTTTAAAATAGTTTCAAACTCTGAAATGATAGAATTGTACGGAAAAAGGCAGGAAAGATCAAGTGGCCGTCAGGAGATGAAGATCTCGCATGTTGTTATTGTTACTTTACTCCTAGAAAAACTATGCAATTTATAAAGTGAATTTTTATAATATTTCACGCGTTGTGTGTATCGAGAGAAAGAAAAGAAGACCGTGACTATAAGAAAGAGAAATAGAAAAAAGTGAGATAGCGAAGTATTTTTTCTAACGAATTGTGTATAAATCGATTACAAATTTACGAATTACGAATAATGTTTATTAAGATTAAGAATGATAGGCTGTTTACTGGAGGAAAATAGAAGAAAAAAGCAGATAAATATGTATACATACAAAACTTCCGAGGAAGACGAAGAATAAATAAATAAAATGACAATTTTAATAATAAGGCACGTTAGTAACTACGGATTTCTTGTTATCCACATCATAGTAGTTTTCCGAATTCTCGGCAAAACCGACGATGCCGAACGGTAACAGTCTCTCCATCCATTTCTCCTGCTGATTTATATTTAGCAGATAAGTTGTGAGTTGTTCGACGAATCTGTCCGCTGAATAAAGAATTGTGTGTCAATCGAATGCAACCAAAATAAAATCGAGAGTGAAATTGAAAGCAAAGTTAACTCCAGTAACATTTCTTTCTGCTTTGTCCTTTCTCATGGAATTTTAATGCTGAAAGAGCACGTTATTTTTCAGCATTTAATTTTTTTTGTGTGTGATTTTTGTAACGTATGATCTCTAAAATGATGGGGACACTTTTTTATGGAGTTCTTCTGCATCAGTTTCAATTCCTTCGATCTAATGCCGCATGTCATACCTATCATTCTGTTGATCATGATACGATAAGGCGGCAGGGGTCCTAGACTACCAAGAGTATGAAGTGACGTTATGCTGGGTATAAAGCTCACTTGACATCTGACTACTGTACTTTCCAGAACTCCTACTTCCGCCTGTTTCCCAGCGACCATTTGCAGCACAGCGAGCTGCGAAGTAGCATCTGTAAGACAATTTGGAAGAGAAATTTTGTTACGATCCGATCTTTAGATATAAGAGCACTTTGCCTCTTCGAGTCATGGAATTGAAAAGATCTAATATTTTTCATCACATTTTTTAAAAATTGCTTTTTTTAAATTTAGTATTCTCTGATAAACCTAAATGCAGTCTTAACAAGAATTATATTATAAGAGATAATATTGTATAAGTATCAGATAAAAATTTTTATAACGTGCATAAGTATGAACAAAATAAACATTTAAAACCGACCGAGTATACTGCCGAAAAACGCCGGACTTTCGCCTTTCGTATGTAGATGATTGAAGAGCAGTCCAGCAGCGCTGAGTGGGTTGCGTCTATCTGGAACGGCGCATCTGTAGCCTCGCAGATCCATGATATCCTACAAAAAGGATATTTATGACTGGTCTCAAGATTAAACTTCAGCGAACGGGCTTCTTTTCTCATTATCATTGTTTTTAAGTAAACATATCTTGTGATATAATTAATCACATAGATTATTATAGAAATCACAAAAGTAAGAAAGAACAAAGTATAATAAGGAACACGCTTAAAATTGTGAAACTTCATGATAGAATAATTAAATAAACATATAACCAAATTAATATAATTATGTAGCAATATATAATTTTGATATATAATATTGATTTGTTTTATATTTATATTGATTATTTTATATTGGTTTTGTATTGATTTATTGATAAAATTATATTGATATATAATTATATCAATTTGTTTATTTAATTAATTCTATGTGAAGTGGAAAGTTCACTCACTTTGATGTATGCAGCGCAATCAGCCGCGGCGATTATTTCGGCATATACATAGGGCGAATTGTTCTTGTTATGATAATGCTCGAAGACGAAGCTGGCGGGTAAGAGGACACCTTCGTCCCATTCCTTGACCGCTGGTAAAATAGCTGCGGAAATAAATGATGTAACATCGCTAATCAGATATGTAGTATTCAGTATTCAAAGGAAAAATCTAAAAAAAGAATCACGAGCGAGAAAGTTGTTTCGAGAAAGTTTTTGCGAGAAGTCTCTTGTTCGTTGTTCGAGATACCGTTAGATTTATCTTTTGCCTTGATGGGATACCTATATCGACAATGTCTTTGGCGACTGGTCGGTCGGTTCTAGACTCATTCAACAGTACGACCGGCTTCTTAGTGACGCTCTCGAATATCTCCGCGAGTATCTGGAAGAGCTCGATTGGTAACGAGGGCACCAAATGCGTTGCCAGGACCAAGGGTCGCTGGTTCAAGTTCGGCATCGATAGAGGCGGCCAGATCCTAGGTACAGCCGCGTTCCAAGTGAATACCAAAGTCTTAAAATTAAAAGTTTAACTTTGAGTTTATTTGATTAAATCTATTTTTACAGAAGAAAACTGAAGCTTGGGAATAAAAGTAAGAATAAGAATATGATTATACATTGTGCGGAGCATATCATGAGATAATAAAGCATATCACTAGATAATCATTTAAATTTAAACAGTGATTCACTAGATAATCATTTAAATTTAAACAGTGATTCACTTTAATTATTATTTTACCATCACTTGGTCACGACACAAGTGATGGTAAAATAATAATTAAAAGAATCTTAAGAGACTAATTCCCCAGATAGCCAAGTCTGCCGAAAGCAGATGATGCTAACTATCTGCTATCAACTATTGCCAGCCAAAAGACAACAAATTTGATACAGAAGTCGTTATTAACGATTAATTCGACAAATTGGTGCCAGAAATGTAACAGAGCTTGCTCACAAAATCTAAGAACAGATTGGCGGCAGAAACCGAGCAGAATCTGCAAACATGGCTTGAAGTCGGATTGTCGACAGAAACCGAGCAAGATTGCGCACGCGGAATCTAACGGCAGATTGGCAGCAGAAACCGAGCAAGATCTGCGCGCGCGGAATCTAACGGCAGATTGGCAGCAGAAACCGAACAGGATCTGCAGCTTTTGACAGTATTCAAATTTGCACGGCTATGAATATGTGTCTTCGCTCCGCACCGCTACGCGGTGCACGCGTCGAGTTCTTACTCGATGTTAAGATTTAGCCTAACAGTTATATAAGTTAATATACGCGCCTTGGCAGGATAATATTAATTTTTCTGAAAATGTTTGCACTTGCGGCACAGAGGCTCCCATGGACAGCGTCCACGTAGTTCACGCACGCCACGAGCAATCTGAAGTTCGAAAGCAAAATTCGGACTTCGGATTAGAATAAATTAACAATAAGAGAGAGATTATGCAACGAACTGTCAGAAAGACACATCAAGGCAAATGTACTTTAATTTAACAAACAAACAAATGCGTTCTTTTAACAATTTATAGTGTGTTAAAAGTAAACACGTGCTTTAATATATCGTAAATATGAATGGCCAAAAGCTGCAGATTCTGTTCGGTTTCTGCTGTCAATCTGCCGTCAAATGTTAACAGATCCTGCTCGGTTTCTGCCGCCAATCTGCCGTCAGAGTCTGTTAGCAGGCTCCGCTGGCAGATCACTATCCTAACGCGGACATAACGGATGCCAATTTGCTATCAACTCCTGCAGTAATCTGTTGCCAATCTGCTGGCAGATTGCACACATTTTGCTTACTGGGTATCTTATCGGATGAAATGGTGATGACAATAGATCTCGTCGAAATCTGAGTTAAATCCGTCGAGATCGCTCGAGATAGCTCTGATTACGTTTGCGTTGAAAGCAATCCCGTTTGTTGGTAGCTAATAGGCTTAACGGTATTCCAAAAGTAACCCAGATAGCCAAGTCTACCGAAAGCAGATGATGCCAACTATCTGCTATCAACTATTGCCAGCCAAAAGACAACAAATTTGATACAGAAGTCGTTATTAACGATTAATTCGACAAATTGGTGCCAGAAATGTAACAGAGCTTGCTCACAAAATCTAAGAACAGATTGGCGGCAGAAACCGAGCAGAATCTGCAAACATGGCTTGAAGTCGGATTGTCGACAGAAACCGAGCAAGATTTGCGCACGCGCAATCTAACGGCAGATTGGCAGCAGAAACCGAGCAAGATCTGCGCGCGCGGAATCTAACGGCAGATTGGCAGCAGAAACCGAACAGGATCTGCAGCTTTTGACAGTATTCAAATTTGCACGGCTATGAATATGTGTCTTCGCTCCGCACCGCTACGCGGTGCACGCGTCGAGTTCTTACTCGATGTTAAGATTTAGCCTAACAGTTATATAAGTTAATATACGCGCCTTGGCAGGATAATATTAATTTTTCTGAAAATGTTTGCACTTGCGGCACAGAGGCTCCCATGGACAGCGTCCACGTAGTTCACGCACGCCACGAGCAATCTGAAGTTCGAAAGCAAAATTCGGACTTCGGATTAGAATAAATTAACAATAAGAGAGAGATTATGCAACGAGCTGTCAGAAAGACACATCAAGCCAAATGTACTTTAATTTAACAAACAAACAAATGCGTTCTTTTAACAATTTATAGTGTGTTAAAAAGTAAACACGTGCTTTAATATATCGTAAATATGAATGGCCAAAAGCTGCAGATTCTGTTCGGTTTCTGCTGTCAATCTGCCGTCAAATGTTAACAGATCCTGCTCGGTTTCTGCCGCCAATCTGCCGTCAGAGTCTGTTAGCAGGCTCCGCTGGCAGATCACTATCCTAATGCGGACATAACGGATGCCAATTTGCTATCAACTTCTGTAGTAATCTGTTGCCAATCTGCTGGCAGATTGCACACAATTTGCTTACTGGGTCCTTATGATAGTCTGATTTTCGTAGGAAAAATATCGTTGGATTTATTTTGACTTAACTTAATATGGATTTATACAGTAGCGCTCAAAAATATTTTGTTCATATAAAAATTTCCTCGTAAATTTAATCGTAAAACAGATAATTCCCCGATATATTAGCGATCGATATGTAACACTCGAACGATCACTTATATATAGTTATTAGCACTCTAATCTAACTTACTATTTGTGCCAATGTCGCCAATGTCGGAACTGAAAAGTTCCGTACGAAATACTTTGTTATTGTTGTTGAATATTTTGAGCGCTACTGTATATGAATATAAATTTCGAGAATTTTTCTGAGGTTTAAATAAATATTTTAAAAATATTCTAAAATTATATTTTCCCAGACAAGTCACTAAACTCGAACCAAATTTTTATTTGTATAAAATTGTTTATTTAATCCTAAAAAGATTTATTTATTAACTTCATCTTCGTGAGAACGGAAAGAACTTACGTTTTCAAAAATAGGGATTATCTTCAGCGTGGTCTCATCTTCATCTACTGTCATATTCTCAACAGATGGTTTTTTGGAAGCGTTAGCAGTATTCGATTTAACATCTTTTACGTGTCTTGCACCCTTCAGAAATTCCATCTTTTGCGTTCCGTCTACCTTCAAATCCTGACCGGAGACTTCTAATTTTTGACCTTCTGGCTTTTTGATCTGTTTCTTGTCATTCGCGGATATCGTTTGTTGTGTCTCGCATACCTTCACAGTTTCACCGCAAGTTTCCAATTTAAAATCTTTGTTGTCCCTCGGAGATTCCGTCTGTTGCGTTCCGCGCACTCGCGCTGCCTCTGTGGCCACTTTTGTTCTTTCCACCGTTTTCTCGCTCGTGATCTGTTCCTTCATCTTCGTAGGTTGTTCTTTGGATTTGCATACGGAGCTCTTCGGTCTCTCGGAAGATTCAGGCTCGGAAGACTCGGTGAGCTTGGAACCAACGGGAACCGGCTTATCGCTCATTTTCGTGCTACGTGCCGTGAAGAAACAACGCTGGATGAGGAATCTCAAGACAAACGTGTGAGAGACAGAGTGCTCCTTGAGGACGCGATGGCGAATCGATCGTCGGCGACTGACAGAAGCCGCGGTGGCGATTCTTCGTACAGTGTAGGTGTATGAGTGCGCGATTTATCGTCAGTCGCCGGCCGCGTGACAACCGCGTGTACCACAGGAGCGACCAGTCGTTCCACCACGACGGCGATACCGGTCTACGGAGAGGTCACGATACGCCAGTTCTTTCCTTTTCTTTTTATCTCTTTCTCCCCAGACGCCGGCGTCGTCCCCTCCTCGCGCGCTACTCCTCATTAAATATAATACGCGTTTAACAATACACGTATGTCGAGTGCCGGACTCTCCATGTGATGATTATCAAAAGTCGCCAAGAGGATTTGAGTCTAACCCGAGTCCAGATCTTGAAATCATCGTTGCGAAGCCGTAACGCCGCTCAGGTATCTCGACGGACGCCGCACATCTATGTGTAACATTATAGCAATGCTTACAGGGGGTTTCGTACTAAATACGGAACACATAAAGTTAAGAGCGAAAACACGCTGAAAAGGTTAGAATTTATTATTTCTTTAAACGTATGCGTTACGTCACTCCATTTTTTGGCAATAAATCTGCATTAAAATAATGTTTTGTTATTTTTATCAGAATTATCGATAATTTTATGCAGTATGGAACTATCCAAGACCGTAGACATGATCTGCCAGGTCCTTCTGTGTCTGTAGCTGCAGAAGAAAACATTGAAGATATTAAGAAGTATTTTGAAGAGAATCCAAATTCTTCTATTCGGAAAGCTGCCCAAGCTCTTGAAATATCCAAAACAACGTTACACAGGATTTTAAAACATTTCCTGAAAATGCATCCCTATAAAATAACATCGCATCAATTGCTAACCAAACACGCTATGACGAAACGTGTGGAATTCTGCAAGACGATAAATGGAACGTTTGAAGATGAGAACTTGATGCAAAATTGATAATTTACACGGACGAAGCACATTTCTGGCTAAATGGTTATGTTAATAAACAAAATTATAGATTTTGGGGGTCGGAAAATCCCAACGTTTCCCTGGTTAAACCTTTACATCAACAAAAAATAACAGCATGGGCTGCGATCTCGGTAAAAGGAATGTATCTGCAATTCTTCGAATTAACAGTCACTGGTGAAAGTTACAAGCAGCTTCTCGAAACACAATTCTTCCCTCGTGCAAAAAAAAGAGGCCTGGTCAGAGGATTTCATTTCATGCAGGATGGAGCGACACCACATCGAACCCAGGAGGTCTTCGAAACAATCCATAAAGTTTATGGCAATCGAGTCATCGGTCTGGGATACCCCAAATTTGCCCAGGGGGGGCTAGAATGGCCACCGTACTCGCCGGATTTAAATCCATGTGACTTCTTTCTTTGGGGATACATTAAGGACCATTGTTATGCCGGAAATCCAGAAACAGTGTCAGATTTAGTAGTAGCTATTAAAAAGGTCGCCAGCAACATTAAAGACGACACGTTAGAAAAAGTTTTCACAAGTTTTCGTAAAAGAATTGATTTTTGTACAAATTCAGATGGCGCACACTTTAAAAATATTTATCATTAGCTTACTTGATTTAATAATATTTTTCATATTTTTCATTAATAAAATAAACTGATATACAAACATTTTGCTAAATTTTATTTACACCCATTAAAAACTGCAGACTTTCCTCTTTCCAACGCAATTTTTGTTTTTTCAATAACTGCATACGTTTAAAAATGACAGCTGATTAGTTTCAGCAACTTCCCATGGGACACCCTGTATAACTGGATGAACAAGGAAAAAGAGAGAAATTATCGTTTCACGATAAATAACACGCACTTCACGCGTTTCGACGTTGAGAGTTGATACCAGATTCTGGCTCGTTGTGGTTCTTCTCTGCGTTATCTTTGCACGCACGTTTATGGTAATTCAGAATTCACTTTGTCTTCGTATCACAATTCACCACTGAATATAATTCTTCATTGAGCAATCGAAGACGCCGAACTGTGAGCTGTATGTAAGCTGGAATCTGTCCGCCTCGTTGCTCGGCGAGTTCTGCAAACGGACGAAAGTCCCACCGACCTGTTCCAATACGTTCAGGGCCGATGAAGACTTCATCCGGATGCATCGCTCGCTCGATAAATCATTGTCGAGTATCTGACTCGACGTTTTGACAATACTAAATCGTTCTTCTTTTCAGAATGCTTCTTGATTCTTGACTCTCAACTCACAATTTAAATCACAATCACAGTCAAAGATTCTGAAGGGAAAAAAATTGGATGTAAATCTGTTAAACTTAAAAAAATTAATTAACTTCTAAACAGTAAATAATAAAAAAATTAATTTTAATCTAATTAGTAACTAATTAGACTAAATCGATAGAATGGAGTTAGTAATTAATTAGATAAAAATTAACTTTTTAATATCAAAAAGAGAATCTGACAAATAATTCAGATTGTCTTTATTAAGACTGAAATAAGTTCGAATTATAATTTCTCGCGAAACTGGAATAAGTTTCAATTTCACTCATTCTGAGATGAGCTTAATGTTAATGTAGATACGTTGGCAAATGAATCGAAAGGAGGCAAACGACCGGAGATAAATTCCTACAAGACTAAGAATTTTCTCCAAAGTTATTTCAATCGCCATTCCTTTTCGATTACATTAATCATGGAAAATTTATGCTTTTCGAGGCTCGGAGGCAGTAACGTCTCGCAAGTCGTGCACGCGGCGCGAAAATATATAAACGCGATCGAGAGATTATGACGTTTCGTGCAAAGTGTAAGACGCAGCGACCGACTTCTCGTTTTCCTGTTGGGAAGTCGCATTCTTGGTAGCCTTTCAATTGGAAATGCGCGGACCATCGTGGTTCACGGTCCCGTGGAATGCACCTCGGGTGCCCCGCACCGCACAGGTGTAACCCGCCAGGTGATGTCACCGCGTACATTCACAATCAAGCAGCTTTATGATCCGTCTCCATTCTATCGATTAAAACCTTCCCGAGCAAGTTTTTGCAGCCGCGAGTCTTTCAATTCATCTACGGAAAGAAAACGATTAATTAATGTGCGTATGTAATACGTACATGAGAAGTTCATCAATACTAAAAATATATTTTGTTGCATTCCTTCGTGTCATTTGCGTTTAATAAAATGTAAAGTTAAATACATAAAGATTAGACTAAATATTGAGAGGGATATGTAGTAATTAATGAAATTATTAAAAGGAAGATAATCATGAATATTAATGTTATGTTAGAAATACTTCTAGTTAATTTAGATAAGACAACTTCTGCTAAACATGAATAAAGTATGCAGGACGAGATAAACGCGAGAGATGTAGATTTCAGAATTAGAATTATACAAACTGGTTCTCTAAAGCGTCCTTTTGCTCATATTCTGCGGAGGAAACTGCGCTCGGCTGATGGATAATCTTTTTTTGCGAATGCGCACCCTCAGAAAGGATTTCTGATAACAAGACGAAAAATATTCTTGACTAATTTAATCGTATTACAAGTATAAAAAATATGAAAATAAAACAATTTTTAATTTAAATCAGTAATTTCTGTTCTTCTCTCTCGAATTAAATAAGATTGTCTTAATGTCTCGAGACAAGAGTAACATGTACAAATTTATGCTTGTATATTCTTGTATGTAGAATAATTTGATATTAGCGCCACTTTATAGTAGGCTTTGTCGATGTCGACGCATCATTTTCTCACAGTCGCTCGTCGACTCGGCGCTTCTGCGTCCTTTATTCCGATAAAACGGCCAATATTTATGTGTTGCGATCGAAAATCGGGAAAGTGTTTCTGTTATTTACAATGAATAAGTGCAATACTCTACAAGAAATATTAAAAGATACGGAAATGTCTTATCTCGAATCTTATTTCCCAAGTAAGTATATACAGGGTGTCCGGTAATGATCGCCCCAGCTTCCGTACACGAGTAGAGCGGATCGAGACGAAGAGAAAAGTCCTATACCGTTTTGCGATATTCGCAATAATAATCGAAATATTGAATATTAAAGTCAAGCGAATCCAGAGCGCGCGGAGGCGAGTGCCGAGCCGCTCGAGGTATAGGATTATTATTATAGGAAAATTGCCTATTTTAGGCTGAATATTAATTTATTATTAAATTAATTAATTTTTTATTATTTAATTATATATACTTACTTAATTAATTATATATAATTATACTTACTTGAGAAATAAGATTCGAGATAAGACATTTCCATACCTTTTAATATTTCTTGTAGAGTATTGCACTTATTCATTGTAAATAACAGAAACACTTTCCCGATTTTCGATTGCAACACATAAATATTGGCCGTTTTGTGCAGATTCTACAAATTCTCTTACAAGAATAGAATAAGATGTCTTTTAGATCTCACAATATTCTGAAATCGAGAATATTTTGAACTTGCTACAAATTTGTATCTAAATCCTTCTGAGAAAATGAATGAGATAGCACGAAGATTATTTGAATCTAGATTTTCGAATTTTCTATTCAAGATTAAAATATGCTTCTTTTCAATAATAAATATGATTGTCGCTATAGCGATCTTATTTTATGATAGATTAAAGAGTAATAGCATTAAGTCCAGAAATCTTTTCTGTGGGTGCGAATGTTCAATCTGAATGAAACATATCCGAAGTACTGACAGTTCTGCGCCAATGCGCAATAAAGATGCTTATCTGCAAGCGTGCGCCGCAGAAAAATCGCAAGATTTGCAAAGAAAAATGCGAGACGTACCATTTCGCGGCGTGCTAACAAGAAACAATTGATATTTCAAAGATTTCACGACGAAGGCACGATCTAGATCTTACTCCTTCAATTAAGACTCACGAACGGAGAAATCACTAACGATCGCGCGACTCACATGCGGTTTTCGAGACTCTCCTTGACAGAAGCCTCCTAAAAAATCATTCCTTCAAAATCAATCAAAATTCGCGATGTGGACATCCACAGACATCGACTGAAAATTGTGACATAAAATCACGCGGAAAGTGGAAACTAGCAAACCGCAACTGCTCGTTGTATGTTCACCGGAAGAGAGAATTCCGGGGCGGAATCTGCGAGAGATTTAATTCCGACGCGCTCCGCATTCCGGCCGACAGTCTCACGAAGAGAGCGAGCGTACTTACTTGAACCAGAGAGAAAGAGAAAGAGAGAGACAGAGAGAGAGAGAGAGAGAGAGAGAGAAAGAGACCCCGTTTTCTCCAGGAGCTCCGCGAGTTCCTCGATGTCCAAGAGGACCGCCAGAGAGAATCAGGTGTCGGCTACCGGAGGAGCCGGCGCGACGCTATGCGCGTCGGCCGCACGAGATCGTCGTCGCTCGCCGTACTCGCGTTACGTTTTCGCATGCGTTACGGGTCTCTCGCGAATTCACGTGTTACGTAAATCCGTGTACGGATACCCGCGTGCACACTCGGGCCAATTAACGACCGGCGTTTTTATCGCATCGTCACGGTTCAAGGCAGAAGGCGACCGGCGGCTGGCCGTCGCAGCGGCCTCCGCGACGCGCGTCTCGTCGCGATACTCCGAAAATCGCGGCGACCACACCGTCTCGCCTCTCGCCGGGACGAGACATCGACCTGGCAATGAAACACGTGACAAGTTGCGAACGCCCACGTTGAGATGTTAAAGAAAAATTAAAGAAATTAAAGAAAAAAAAATAATGGATTGAGAAGCTCAACGCTTAGATTTAACGAGACTGCCACGTCACTCGTACATGGGTGACGGTTTTACATAACTCAAGAACTAATTTTACCAAGTATTTCTCGGGACATTGAATAAAAATAAAAAAAAGTATAATTTGTATAATATATGTTAATATAAGAAACGAAATTGATATTGTTATTGGCTCATGTTTGAAATTCATTAACTGGGTAGTCCAAGTGTTAATTGAAGTCCGATCGAATTAAATATATTCAATCCTTAAAGTAGCGATTGATTAGAACGGAATGAGATCGCGTTGCAAAATTGAGTCAAGATGCATAGGCGGCTCGGCATGTTGCGTTTGAGTACTACAGAGAGAGGACTGTTTTAATCGTGCAACTTCTCGATGCATTTTATTGTCAAAGATATATAGGTGTGTATAGATATATAGACAAACTATATGTTACTTAGACGAACGTTGGAAAGGCGTACTGACTCGCGCGATGTATTTCCGTCGATGAACTCGAGCCCGCGAGTAATTCACCAGAAAGACTGAGAGAGGTACAGAGAAAAAGAGGTGTATATATATATATATATATATATATATATATATATATATACAGGGTGTTCCGGGTTTTAACCGACAAACTGCGGGAGCATATTCTACTAGTGGAAATAAGAAAAAATTCTTATATCGAGTTTGCTTAGAAATGCTTTCTTACAAAGTTATAAACCAATATTGAAAAGAAATATCAGATAAGTAACAACGGATTTTTTCACAAAAATAAAAATTATCTACGCAATGATTTAGTGACGCATTTCAAAATGTTGTCCTTGCACATCGATACAAGCTAGACATCGACGTAGTACAGAATTTGTTACGGTACGACATTCCTGAAAATTTTGTTGCATCTCAGTAACTGAATTAGTAATTCGTTGCTTTAAATCTATCTGGTACTCTCCTGTTGGGAAATCTACGTCGATACTCTCGTACGGCAGCTCGTGCATTTCCGTCACAGAATCCGTACACGAAATGAATATCGGTGTATTCCTCATTTGAAAACACTTTTGGCATTCTGATAGTAATTGCTAGTTGACACGACGATTGAAATCTAACGGCTACTGTTGTGAAAGTAACAATCATACCGAATCGTTTCAACATAGTGAACATGAATACATGTGAACATCTTCGACCTTCCAAATTCTACACTATGTTCCGTTGTTACTTATCTGATATTTCTTTTCAATATTGGTTTACAACTTTGTAAGAAAGCATTTCTAAGCAAACTCGATATAAGAATTTTTTCTTATTTCCACTAGTAGAATATGCTCCCGCAGTTTGTCGGTTAAAACCCGGGACACCCTGTATATATATATATATATATATATATATATATATATAGAGAGAGAGAGAGAGAGAGAAATAAATGGACTTAGTCCCGATCTTTCGTTAATTACAGCAGAATGTATTGATGCTATCAAATAATTTCAGGAAAAGATTCCTAAAGATGACAGGAAACGCGAGTGCAAACGTGTTCCACTTTACAAGTGGAAACGGCCGAACCGGTCAGCCTGCTTAAACTAAAAATGCCGCAAATACTCCTTCTCGAGTTTAATAAATCGAATTTGATTAGATTAGTCTTGACAAAGTTATATAAATTACTCGCGATACTAATTCCGTCTGAATCACGTAACAGGCAAGAGCGCTGGCTTTGCATTCGACAGATTTTTCTAACGAGCGATAAGAAAACTGAATGAATCTCTACGGATTAACGTGTACGTTATTTACGTAATCGAGCGCGCATTCGTCAGAAATTTGCATGAAACTGCCACGACTCGACGACAAAAAACATATTTAGCGACCGCGAGTTATACAGGCTCCTGCGTATTGGCACAAGTGTTTCTCGCCAAATCTGGCACGCGGCGACATAATGCGCGTATGGACTAAATTACCGCCTTCCTGAATTTTATAAAGTTCCCTCGCCCGCAGCCCGTTTCGCGCTGCCACAAACTCCCACGACGACGTCCTACAACGTCCAAAAACATAGCTCGATGTTCCGGAAACTCCCGCGACGAATTTCGGAGTCCGGCAAGATCTGCAAGTTCCAGGAGCTCTCACGGTAGTCTCCGGGCTTACTTGTCCAGTAAAACACTTCGATATCTCAGAAACTTCTGACGAATTTCAAGTTCTCTCGGTGCAAAACATTCTTTGATGTCCTAGGGGCTTCCTTCGTTGAATTCATTGAATTTCAAGCTACCTCGGTGTCTTCTCCGAAAAAAATAATTTTCCGACTTTTTCTCGAGACTTCTTCGACGAATTTCAGTGCTGCGACATCCGACAAAACAACTCACATAATCAGATATCGATACAACCAATTTCAAGATTTCTCGGTGTCTGAAAAAAGTTCGACATCTCAGACACACTTACTAAGAATAATTGGAGTAATTCGATGATGAGAAAATATGCATCAAAAACACTCACGACAAATTTTAGTGAATCTTAGTTTTTCGAAGTATGAAATACACGATGAAGAATAAATATCGTAACAAAAAAATGTGTTGCTCACTACATAGCAAGTTTCCAGTTGTGCAACCGTACAATTATTATAATTATTATAATTGCTGTCATGATTCATAACTCTTCAATGTAAAAGATGTATGTTTAGATTATCATTCTCTCTATCATCCCTTACTTTTCACGTCGTTGTCCACGTGTTTCTCGTTTTGTCGTATCCTCCTCCACTTTTGCCATGTCTTTTGAATAGATATATGTCCCGGAAATGGATCGCTGCTCCAGTTTTCTCTAAAGTCGTGCCTTTCTCTTTCTGAAAATATTTTGCACGCACCGTTATAGCACGTGAATCATATGCACGTGGTGTTTCTCCAACAGGTCCACGTGCTCTTGATACGCGGCTCCATCGCCAAGGAATTCTCGATCCGTGATCCAGCGTGATTCCAGATTGAGATTCGGAAGCGACACGTTATTTCTATCGCGGATTTGTTCACCAGTCGAGGCATCGATCATTTGTTTTCACGAACGTCATGGTAAAACCCATCTTCTTACACACTTTTTTCGCATCTACCATACAACGTATGCAACGTATACAAAAACTGCATCTGCATGGCATGCATTATGTGCGCGACATTTGCGTTTTACATTTAATCGTCCGGTATCGTGATTCGGCTCGATTTTGGCCGGTCGAGTGTATAGCGACTGTCGCATTCGAACTTAGACGAATCGCTGATACTGAGTTAAATTATCAAGACTGAGAGTCGTAAGATCACGTTTGATGTTAACGCGACTCTCGTCTAATTCTCCGTGTCAGTGATAACACCGCGGTGATAACGTCGCGTTGTGATCCGTGTTGAACGAATCCGAGTTCTGATTAAAGAAAACTGGAACACCTTTAACGAACGATCGATCACGTTTCATGCTAAATAGTCGATCATTCATCACACAATTAATATCGAAAACGATTGGTTGGTACAGATCGTCAGCGCGAAAGGTATAATTATGAAACATGACGATGTAAATGCGACCAAGTACTAGCCGAGCTTCCGGCAATCCAATTCCGAAGCTTAATTTATCCAGCATTAAAACGGTAACCGCGCTTGAAGAATCGAATACGCTTAAGCGAAGAATGCCCGTCCAATACCGGCTTCGTTCTCCTCAATTTAAAATCGCGCTCGTGACCGAGTGCGTGCCGAGAATTAGCGTTAACCGTCACCGTTTGTCTCCCAGAGTTCAATCTAATTCACGTTATTCCATTTATTCAGGTTTAGCCACGTCGTTCGATTTGTTTCCCTTTACCTCGTTCGTTCAACGATTCAGGAACCGCGCTTTTCTCGACCGGCCAATCCGCCAAAAGAGTTCACCATTAAGGGGGGAGCCTGCTTTAGAACGCTGAAAATAAGGTATATTTTACTAATTGTTTTTGGAGAAACTATACAGCGGATCATTATAAAACTTTGATGCATTTATTAGTACATGTTTAAAGATAAAAAAATTATTTCTTGATTTGAATATATCGCTTGTAGAGGTCGTCCTGGAGAAATCTTAGTGCAGCCGCGTCGCCGGCATTGCAAATTGCTGAGAATTCTCCTGCCTCCAAATTTCGTCTAAACTAAAAAATTGAAACACGTTCTCGTTATTTATGAATTCCTATCGTCGATGAACCAAAGAGAGAAGAAAAAAGTTGAAAAGTGCCAAAATGGTGGAGCTTAGAACACAAAAGTACGATTTTTAGACAAAGTTGTTGAACTTTTTCATGCAAAAGTAATTGTTTAACTTAATGTTTTTATGAATATTAAAGGTTCATCGACGATGGGAATTCATAAATAACGAGAAAATATTTCAATTTTTCAGTTTGGATGAAATTTGGAGGCAGGAGAATGCTCACCAATCTACAATGCCGGCTGCACCAAGATGCCTCCAGGACGACCTCTACAGGCGATATATTCAAATAAAAAAATTATTTTTTTATCTTTAAACATGTACTAATAAATGCATCAAAGTTTTATAATGATCCGCTGTATAGTTTCTCCAAAAACAATTCGTAAAATATACCTTATTTTCAGCGTTCTAAAGCAGGTTCCCCCCTTAAGGGGATGCTGGAGTTGGTAGTGAACTATTTTTTCACTATAGCGATGGTAATTGCAGTTTCGAAAATTCTCTTTATTGCTTGTGCAGAATAAAAAATCCTTTTCCACAAATGAAGTATAGATAGAAAGAAAGTCCGCTCTACAGGACTTTATATTCAAAATGGAACAAAGTTAGAAAAGACAAATGCAAGTTTTTAACTTTTTGCCATTTTGAGTATAAAGTCCTGTAGAGCGGACTTTCTTTCTATCTATACTTCATTTGTGGAAAAGGATTTTTTATTCTGCACAAGCAATAAAGAGAATTTTCGAAACTGCAATTACCATCGCTATAGTGAAAAAATAGTTCACTACCAACTCCAGCATCCCCTTAAGGGGGGAGCCTGCTTTAGAACGCTGAAAATAAGGTATATTTTACGAATTGTTTTTGGAGAAACTACACAGCGGATCATTATAAAACTTTGATGTATTTATTAGTACATGTTTAAAGATAAAAAAAATTATTTCTTGATTTGAATATATCGCTTGTAGAGGTCGTCCTGGAGAAATCTTAGTGCAGCCGCGTCGCCGGCATTGCAAATTGCTGAGCGTTCTCCTGCCTCCAAATTTCGTCTAAACTGAAAAATTGAAACACGTTCTCGTTATTTATGAATTCCCATCGTCGATGAACCAAAGAGAGAAGAAAAAAGTTGAAAAGTGCCAAAATGGTGGAGCTTAGAACACAAAAGTACGATTTTTAGGCAAAGTTTTTGAACTTTTTCATGCAAAAGTAATTGTTTAACTTAATGTTTTTATGAATATTAAAGGTTCATCGACGATGGGAATTCATAAATAACGAGAAAATATTTCAATTTTTCAGTTTGGATGAAATTTGGAGGCAGCAGAATGCTCACCAATTTGCAATGCCGGCTGCACCAAGATGCCTCCAGGACGACCTCTACAGGCGATATATTCAAATCAAAAAATAATTTTTTTTATCTTTAAACATGTACTAATAAATGCATCAAAGTTTTATGCATTTATTAGTACATGTTTGAAGATAAAAAAAATTATTTTTGATTTGAATATATCGCTTGTAGAGGTCGTCCTGGAGAAGTCTCAGTGCAGCCGCGTCGCCGGCATTGCAAATTGCTGAGCGTTCTCCTGCCTCCAAATTTCGTCTAAACTGAAAAATTGAAATACGTTCTCGTTATTTATGAATTCCCATCGTCGATGAACCAAAGAGAGAAGAAAAAAGTTGAAAAGTGCCAAAATGGTGGAGCTTAGAACACAAAAGTACGATTTTTAGGCAAAGTTTTTGAACTTTTTCATGCAAAAGTAATTGTTTAACTTAATGTTTTTATGAATATTAAAGGTTCATCGACGATGGGAATTCATAAATAACGAGAAAATATTTCAATTTTTCAGTTTGGATGAAATTTGGAGGCAGGAGAATGCTCACCAATTTGCAATGCCGGCTGCACCAAGATGCCTCCAGGACGACCTCTACAGGCGATATATTCAAATCAAAAAATAATTTTTTTTATCTTTAAACATGTACTAATAAATGCATCAAAGTTTTATAATGATCCGCTGTATAGTTTCTCCAAAAAAATTCGTAAAATTATACCTTATTTTCAACGTTCTAAAGCAGGCTCCCCCCTTAAATGCAGCACGGTGTGGATGGAGCACGGTACCGGATGTCGAGGATCTCTCGCGCTCTAAGATCGCAATAAATTCCACGATTGCGATACATTCCGTTTGATCGGCCCGTTATTTGATTTTTTTCTCTTTACTCGTCCGTCGATGTCGATCACGCTTGCGGATGTTATCGCGCTTACCGGAACCGGTAAGTGGGTCACTGTCATGCGGCGATGGCGTCCGGTCGGTGGATCGCGGATCGACGACCGTGCGTTCTTTCGCTCGTCTGTTCATTTGTCCGTTCCTGATCACGACGACGACGACGAGCGGACGCACGGGAACGTCGAAAGTAGTCGACGACACGGCGAGCTCGAAGGAACTGGCCGCGCCGTCGATTCCTGTCGGCTCGGCTCGGTGCTCCTTCCTTTCCTCCTCCTGCTGTCGCTGCCGATCCGCGATTATTGCCGACGTCATCGTATGCGATCATCGTCGACATCGCCACCGCCGTCGCTGCCGCTGCCTCGCGCGTATGACGTCATTCGCGAGCGCCGGATGCTGTCATCGCGTGCGCGATCACGGCGAGACGAGATCTCGTCGCGCGCGAGTCATCCCGAGGGATCTCGGCGAGATCCCTCTGCTCCTTTCCTCTCCTGCTTCGTTTACCAAATTTTTTTCCATTTTCTTCGTTCCCTTGAGGTTTAGATTTTCACACATTTTATAGGTACATGTAAAATAAGTGCTGAGAATTTTTCTGGGATACCTGAAATATGATATCATTTATTAGAGATATACAAATTAGATTTAGCATGTTATTGAAAGAGATGGCCCATGCTTTTAAAAGAATTTTGAGAAACTTGTATTTGATACGATTTCTCATTATAATTGTCAGTTCAGTAATGACTATTATCTGATTTTTACGCACGTTCTGTATAAAACCGGAAAAGGCTGATATTCGTTGGACGCGCGATTCGCGATTCAGCAGAGCCAGAGAATTTTCTGACGCTGAGTCATCATATCCTCCTGTCATACATAGAACGAGGAGAAAGAGGAACAGATGCACCGCGACCTCCTCAAGGTAAACCCGCGTGCCATTTTCGGGCATGAGCTGGCAAATGTTATTTTAATTTGCATCATATGATTAATACAGTCAATTAATGACGCCACATTGCTTGTCGAACACGATCGATCACTTCCATTGTTGGAAAATCTGAAACTAGCTTGATTAAAAGTTAATTACATAATAATATTAATTTTCGCATTAATGATATGCTTAACTTAAATAATATCTCGATGGAAGAACTTTTTTGCTTTGCTCGTCTTTCCTTTCGCTTTTGTAAGTTTTGTAAGTGAAAGCATTAATGACAAAGTTATTTAATTAAAAGTTGAATTTTGATTATTTGAAGTATCTTTTTTTCTTTTAAAGATAGATTAAATTCGTTTACCTATTTCATTTATTCATCGATCGGAACAGTGAAATAGTTCGAAGGCTGGAGATTTTAGATTGAATTTTAGACTTTAAATTGGATTTTGTTCATTCAAATTCCGAGGGTTGCATTCGCGTGAAACACGTGCCGTTGCGTCAATGCCCCGCTGTTGAACGGGGACTTCAACGAATGAATGAACGGCCAACTTGCATTCTGCATGCCGGAATAACTACGAGTGAGGCCTCAACGATGCCAGCAGGTTCGTAATTTACAAAGCGGTTAGACAACTGCAATCTGCGGCCTCATATTGAAAGAGACATCACGTCATCTTAAAGAATTATTTAAATCATTGATTCTCCATACAGATATCTTAAATTTATCTGCGCTCTGTCAGTTAATCCAATTTTATATAATTAATTTTTTAATATCGTTCTCCGAATTCTTAAGGTGGACCTCGTATTTCAATGGAAATGTTGAGCAGATGCATCAATGTTTGTTGCATAAAGTCTCAACCGTTTATCTATAAGACGTTATAATTATTCTCTAATTATAGAGGATTCCATGATCGAGTCATTAGGGCTCAAATGGGTTTACTACCGTCACTGAGCATACTGGCTCGTTACCAGCCTGTCAGGCCAAATCGACGTCACGGCGAGCGAAGGTATTCCGGACGTCGCCGTCGCGGGCCCGTCAGTTAACCTGGCCCAGAAACCGAGCCGGAACTGCCGGTGGAATCAATGACCTTGACGCACGAGCTCCGCTCATGGTCACCGGCCTCGTGAAGAAAGTTTCAGCATCGAGAGCTTTCAGCGGTGATGACGATGACAATGACGACCACGGCGATGATGTCGAAGTTAAATTCTAATCTCGATATTTAACAACGATCCTTATTTTGCTCGTAAATCCTTTAAAAAACAAATATCTTGGAGAATTAAATTAAAAAAAAAACAGAAAATCAAATTATATATTATATTACTCGAGGAGACTAAATTTTATTTTGATATTACAAGAACAATTTTTATTCGAACGTAACGTGGATTGGACTTTATTTGAACACGTGATGAGCATTCTGTGATTTAATGTGACGTCGATTCTGAATTTTATTTTACAGAGACACGAAAGACAATTTATTGGAAGCATTACTTATGCGTGTATTTTAAATACGAAGTTTTGACTCACTCGGTATTTCAGAAACAAATATGTGCTCAGTGCTTCTTTAGGTGATAGTGACGTTAGGAGATCCTGAGATTCTGCGTCGATGTTTGCATTCGCAATTAACAATGGTATTTCTTACCGACTTCGTTTATCGGAGCCAAAGAGCGATTTTAGCTACCGCTTGGACATTCGTGTTAGCTGAAAGTTTTGAAATTACATGAGAAAATTAAATGAACAACGGCATTACAAAAGCGGAGAATTATTTTACAGATATATTATTTCATTAGCGAAACAATTATGTTTCTTATTGCGATATTTCCCATGCAGCACGAAAACATTTCAGAAATATTTCAGAAGTATCTGACAGATGAAAGCATCTCATAAACATTGCAAAATGTTTCTGCAACAGTTATGAGACAACTCCGGAATAGCAAAATGTCCGCGACACTTGCATTCAAAACCTTATAGAAAGGTTGCTGAAAGGTATAGATCAATCTGCAACCTTTCTGAAATATTGCCGAAAGATTATTAAAATAGCTGAAATCTTTTTGATACATTACTAAAGGTTAATTGAAATAATTTTGAAACTTTCCTATGATGTTGCACACAAATTACAAAGCTCTTATTAAAATTAATTGAAAATACTTCAGAAATTATATTTAAATTTATTATACGAGTATTCAGAAGATTGCAAATACTAAAAAGTTATAATAAAAATTATATATAAAATGTATTTATTATTTTTATTGTACGTTTTTATTTAATATTTGCAATCTAATTAATATAATAAATATGATTTCTGAAATATGCTTAATGAAAAAATACATAATATATATAAGATGTATATAGATATGCATATATATCTATATATATAAGATATATAGATATACATATACATAGCTAAACCAAGTATCCACCAAGTTTCCCTTTAAAAAGCGTGAATTGTTGGCACATTGACAAAGAGCCATTCTTATATTATATATTTTCCTTTTTCTTCCTCCAAATAGTTGATTAAAAGGAAAGAATTATATAGATATATAATTCTCTGTTCAACCAACACTTCTATTTGAAAGAAAAAAAGGATACGTGAAGATAATGCATTTTTCTGTCAACTGGTTAGCTTCACTAAAGATCGAATACTTGGTCTAGGTATATATATATATATATAATTTTACTTTTTACAATATTCACATTTTTTCAAATTTATTGCATGTGGTAGGTTTTAGAAACATTTCTGTTGCAACATTTCATATGACATATTGCGGAATCCTTTGAGAAATGTTGCATATGAAATGTGAAATCTTGAAATGATTTTAAAACCTTCCTGAAAGCTTTCTGTATTAATCGGTGCTGTATGGGTTATATCTTGATATCTATTATAAAAGTAAAGATTGCTTCTCATCACATCGCAACTATTTTAAACAAGACTCCGTATGGAGTTATTAAACAAATAAATTAAACAAATTCGCTTCATGCGACTTCATGAAAATAAAATTCAATCACTGCGATTGCAAAAGAAAAATATTTAGCTCGTGTCAAGGCGTGAAACAAAGCGAAACGAAACTCGAGAAATCAGAGAATCAGAGAAAGATTAATTGCGCAAACTACTCCTCTACTTTTCTCGATTCTGTTGAAGCAAGATTTGGTTTCTTGAAATAAAATTCGATTTGTTTCACATTGTGTGCACATAGTTGCACGATTCAAGTTAAAACGAGATTCGCTTCCCGGGCGAAATAAAGTCGTCTAGGTAAGATCTGCCTCTCCGCGTGCGACGCGAAGCGAAATCACGGAATCGGAATTGTGCGTTCGATTGACGCGCCGTGTCCGGCATGCGTGACGGGTACGTGTGCTCTCCTGCCGTAAAAGAATGCGAATTTCCATCGGTGGCTCTACTCGCCGTGAGATCGCACTTAGAGATCCAGGCCAGTCCCACCTTCTCTTTGAAATCCACCGTGCAGCAACGTCCCGCTCTGTAATTTCTCTCTTTGGCAACGGTCTGGGTATGTTCCGTGCGAACCCGAATTCCAGAACCTTTCTAACATCGTCGCCGTTGAACAGACATCAGTTACCTGCGAAAGATGTCCGATTAATTGCCAGTGAATATCGAATTGAATATAATTCCCTTTCTTGAATCATTCGAAGATTACTTATTAAAGATTGCCTGCCCATATGAAATTCTTGTATAAAATCAAAGCTACAAAACCAGTCTGTATAAAATTCCTGGAATTGTTAAAAATAAATCTACAATTATAATTATTCTATGAAAAATATTAATAATTTTCTTCAATTAATCTTTTTCCCTATTTGGAATTTCTTCTGTAACAAATTAACGTCCCAGGCAGCACACATTGGTTTCAAAACCGTTTCATAACCATTTTATTGAAACGTTTATTTAGGAGAAAAATGTCCAACGAAAAAACGTTTCTTTTTCGGCAAAAAAACGTTTCAGAAACCATCAGAAAAATATTTATCAATTCTATATATCAGTGCCTCAAAGATAGACAGAGTTAGGTCACATTTTTGTAAACAACTAGATTTTTATATTTTATGAATTACTCTCTAAATTTCGTGTAGCGGAATCTCACTCTTTTGAAATATCACTTCAAGTAATAGTGATCTCAAAAGTTTCAAGAGAAAAGAAGAAGAAAAGAGTATTGGATCGGTTTTCCGGATGGTTATTTATAAGGTGATGACACAAATGTTACTTGCGAGAACGTCACGTCTGGCCTGGCCATCTATCGGTCGCTTGGTGAATCAGAGGTGGGAATCACACGCACTTGTGTTGATTTTTGTCTCTTGTTCCATAATCGAGTACATTGAAACGTATGATGTAAAAATAATGAATACTCGCAAAGTAAGTAGAAATTACTATTTTTTCTATATTAATTATATAATTTCGAATCAATTTAATAAAACACATTTTTCGTTTCTGTGGAAAGGTGAAAAATACGTTTTTAAAATTGAAGTCTAAAAACGGTTTCTATTTAAACCGTTTCTTAAATGGTACTTTATGTTTCTTAGACATTAGATACGTCTAAGAAACATACATTAGGCTAACATGTGTATTATACTCGATAATTAACAAAGTGAAAAATCAGAAAATTATTGAGAAAATATAAAGAGCGATGTAACCTCTAACCTTAAACATTAATTGTAAAATCGATATCGAGGTAACTTGATGAACATAACATTATATTAAATCTTGTAATAAAAATGATAAAAATAAAAATCCGATCTCACCCGAAATTCATTCTTTGGATTTTATTTCTGATAAATGCTCTATTTGATAATATTATTCACGGAAATCGACAATTTTGATACACGTAATATTTTACTTTCCGCAAAATTCAATGCAATTTTGAATCTACTCCTTTCGTTAGCCTGCAGATGACAGCACCTTAGCCCGTCATACCACGTGAGATAAACGTGACCAGTACGTGCGGCCGGATGTTTGGATAAATTGCATGTCTAAATTACGAAGTCACGATGCTCAAGACTTGTTGCATCTGCGAAAAAGATAATTCACCTTACAAATGTCCCATCTGCAAGAAACCTTAGTAAGTAAGCAGCTGCCCAGAGATAATATTTTTTGAGGTTATGCATTTTCTGTGAAGAACACAAAACTGAAGAATGAACATGATTAGAAAAATAAAATTGAATGTTTCTTAAAAGTTTCTTAAAATTCGTATTACTGAATAGTCCTGCCATTTTCAGCGGCAACTGACATAAGCGTATCATCTTTTTCTTACTTTTTATCAAACGAATTTTGATATTTTGATTTCTTGTTTAATTACGTTCACTTGCATAATTATCTGAGCGTTTGTTTAACTATTTCCCTCTTTGGTCTCAGCTGCTCCATAGCATGTTGCAAGCAGCACAAGACTCAGCCCTGCGAGCCTCCCGAGTTACCTGAGAAGCCTGAAGAAGAGCATCAAGAGAATCACGTGAAGTACGAGTTTCCCAGACAAGACATTGTGTCTGCGGAGAAGCTGCAGCAATTGCGTCACAGTGAAGAACTGAAATCCTGCCTCAGGAATCCCCATGTGCGCGAAATGATGAAGAGTATTGTAAATAGTCAAAATATGACCAATGCGATAGCATCAGCCATGAGAGAACCACTATTTGTAGAGATGGTAGATGCCTGTCTGAAAGTCGTGGAGCCACAAAACAACCAGTTGAACCAGATCGAGTAATCTTTGTCAAGTAAGATTGTGATATATTCTTAGGAACGTGTATATTCGTTTAATACAATATTTTTGTAAGTTTTCAATTGCATAAAACATTGAGACGAGAGAGCTATGCGCTGTATTTATACACATATTCTTTCTCGCGAACAAATTATGACAGAATGTCAGAAAATGGAGAGATTTTTATCTTGCTCGTGAATGAATGGTTTTATTAGACGAGTCGAAAAGTCGTGGCAGTGTTCAGTGTAATGTGATGTTACAAGTGATGTCAGATGGTAATGCTGTTTTTTAAATGTTAATATATATTTCATGTATTTTATTTTTATCTTACAAAATATAAAAATTTATTGTAAATCATGTGCTATATCATGTATTACGTAACATAAAATGGCCTTTTTTTTAAATGAAAAATCGCCACAATTAGTTGACTCGCTCAATATGATGAATTATGAATTACAAAATATGGTGGATAAATTCTACCTTAAGTTATTAGTGCAAATTTTTGCGTACCGATGTACAAGACACGCAAAACGTGACTTTACATTGCCAAGAGACAATCATGAGAGGATATTATTAGCAAAACGAGTTTTGCGCTCGTGAATCTTTTCTTATTATTCTTATCAAAGTTCCACATGTTGAGTATAGTAGGACGAAATGTAGTTCTCAACATCCTCTGGTGGCTGCACGCCATCCAGTTCGGCTGCGAGAGCATGATATCTTCTCCTAACGTGATGAGCTGCCATTTTTGGTTGCCTCTCCCTTGTGAAAATTCCTTTCTTGTTTCCACCCACTCTGGTATACGCTGTAATACGCAGATATTGATGTGCGTTTGTGTGAATGTTATTAAATATCATTTTAGTTAAATTTCTCCAAAATTTATTTAAAATAGCGTATCACAGACTGCTAAATTAATTCTATTGAATATCTTTATCGTGAATTATACTTGCTCTATTTCACATTAATTTATTGAGGTATATTTGTCTCTCAACTATAATTATAGAAAGTGCAAAAAGGCTATTATACATTAGATACATATTATAACAATAAAAATTAGAAACTGATCTTATTCAATACTCACTTTGCGCGGTGCGAAAGTCAGCAAAATTCCAAATAAATTCGCCAATGAAGAAGCCTTCTTGCCGCAATCGATCGAAGGCCTCGAAGTGTTTGGAGAATAATTCCTCTTGATACTCCTCGCTCCATACGTATTCCGGTAGCTGCAAAAAATTTTAAAGGCTCAAAGAAGTAAAAAAGAGAAGAAAAAAGAAGTAAACGGAGGAATAATTATGACGATGTTTGTAGAATATATCAAGAAAATTAAATAAATTCCTGTATTATTTTTTACGTTTGTAATAAGAAAATTTAAATTACAATAAGATTAAAACAAATTAAATTAATGTAAAATATAATAGAAAGTTTTCGCACATCATTATAATGAGCTTTACCTCGTGCAGGCCAGGCATGGTGTCGGCCCCGTACTCGGACATGAGTACTGGCTTGTTGTATTTTCTATGCCAGGCCTCTGCTTCCCCTAGAACCCTGTCGATGATCATGTCCATTCTGCCAGAGTTGCTGTACCAGGCGTTGTAACGATTGAAGCTGATCACATCGAGGAACTGAGCAGCCTTGTCTTCCTGAAATTCATTATACAAGAATATTTAATATGTCTTACGAATTCCAAAATTGAAAAATCTGCGTTCACAAAATATCCAAACGATTAATCTCTTGTTTAATCCCTTTTTAAATTTATGTTATTTTTATGTTATTTCTATAATTTCTTTTATTTTATTCATATTACCTGCACTCCACGAGCGAGAGCAATGGTGACCGGCCTGGTGGGATCGATAGCCTTAGCATGATGTGCGATCTGCTTGAAATATTCTTCAGCCTGAGGTAGTTGGGTTCTCGGCTCGTTAGCCAGCGACCACATGATCACAGACGGTCGGTTCTTGTCTCTGCGGATCAGCTCCGAGAGCGAATCCTTGTGACGCGAGAGCAAGGACGGTGAGAAGTTCTCCGTGTCGACGGAGGGACACTCGTCAATCACGAGAAAGCCCAATCTATGTCACAGAATTTAATAAAGTATAAATAAATGATAGAGTAGAGTAAACTTCACATGTGATAAATGAAGGTTTGAGAGTACCTATCAGCCATATCGAGCACTTCGTCACTGTAAGGGTAGTGGCTGGTCCTGTAGGCATTCGCGCCGACCCACTGCAGCAGCTCGTGATCCCTCACTGCGGTGACGAGGTCGAAGCCACGTCCCCTGATGATCGAGTCCTCGTGTCTGCCGAAACCGCGCATATACACCGGTCGGTCGTTTAGTAAGAGGCTCGTGTTGGTCCATGCCAAGGTCCTGATGCCGATTGGCAGTCGGTAGATATCCGGCTCGGTGACGTTTGCCACCCATAGTCTCACCTGGAAAGAGATACATCTCATGCTAGCGGACACACATCTTGATATTTCTAAATATTTTATAAAGTAAATTAATTCTTTAACGTATTTTCTGCGTGGAATGTTTTCCAATTCTCTTTAACTCTTTTCTCTTTATTAATCAATTTAGAATATACAGGGTGGCCCATTTTAATTTATACAGTCGATTTTTTAAAAAACTAAAAGAGATACGAAAAAATGTTTCAGACAGACATGTCACGATTTCGAGGGGGACATAAGATGATACCATTGGTTTGACCTTGAATAGTCGTTTGAAGGTCACGCGAAGATCACCTTCAATTTCTTAAATTGAAACCCCAACTTTTTATTGCAGATTCTTATTCTCCATCGAAAAGTAAGTAACTTTTGTCGGAAACATTTTTCCGAAAAATGTCATCTTATGTCCTTAAAATGTCCTCAAAACTCATCTTGAAGATCATTTTAAGGACATAAGATGACATTTTTCGGAAAAATGTTTCAGACAAAAGTTGCATGTTTTCTCGCGTAGAATCCGAATCCGTAATAAAAAATACCATGTCTCATTAAAAAAAATTTCAGACCGGAAGTTAGAATTCTGAAATTTTTTTTAATGAGACATGGTATTTTTTATTACGGATTCGGATTCTACGCGAGAAAACATGCAATTTTTGTCTGAAACATTTTTCCGAAAAATGTCATCTTATGTCCTTAAAATGATCTTCAAGATGAGTTTTGAGGACATTTTAAGGACATAAGATGACATTTTTCGGAAAAATGTTTCCGACAAAAGTTACTTACTTTTCGATGGAGAATAAGAATCTGCAATAAAAAGTTGGGGTTTCAATTTAAGAAATTGAAGGTGATCTTCGCGTGACCTTCAAACGACTATTCAAGGTCAAACCAATGGTATCATCTTATGTCCCCCTCGAAATCGTGACATGTCTGTCTGAAACATTTTTTCGTATCTCTTTTAGTTTTTTAAAAAATCGACTGTATAAATTAAAATGGGCCACCCTGTATAAAATTGATTTTGTATACAGTATTAAGACATTTGTATTTTTCGAGTAATTGACGAAACGAATAATTAAATCTCGAACCTCCAGAGTGTACAAGTACCCTGGTTTGGGATCCATGCCTCTCGGCCACCAGAGCCTGGCGAGGGGAACCTTCAGGGTGCCGGACAGGCCGTAGACGGGTTCTTTGATGGCCAAAGTGTGCTCGGCATTATGTAAGGTAACTCTGCAGACTGGTACCTCGCCTTCGCGCAAGCCGGCTGGTTGTATGATGTATTTGACAATTCCCATGTCACCGATCAAGCTGGTCCTTACCGTAATGTCTTCGACGTAAACACGCGGCGTGGTGTATAATAAAATGGACCTTTACAAAGTTTTCGTTATACATATAAAACATTTTTTTTAATAGTTTATTCATTTTTCTATGTCGACTAAAACGCGCTTAAAATATTGCAGAGAGAAATCTGACCCGCAATTAACTGATTTAAATAGCCGTATAATATAAATGATACCATCAAATAGTTTCCATTTTTTGTGCCACGGCACCAAAACTCTTTTTGTCTTTTTGTCGAACAGCGGAAATCTCGTGAACAAGCAAGCGACCTCGATCGTCGCGCAACGCATCGGATGCTCTCTCTGATTTTTACACAAAGCCCTTGATAGAGATTTATTTGTGGCGGGTGAAATTCGCGCGTCGCTTCAGAGAATCCGAAAAGTCCCTCGTACGTGACGCAATAGCGAATCGGGGCAATGCGATTACACAGTACCGCGTATTTATCTTTTATCCGGCGGAATCGCATCAAACCTGTATTTTTTAAATGTCCTGCTTTCTGGAATCTGAGATCCAATCTAACCAGGACGTAGTCTTTTCGTTTCATCCAATCTATTTATTTATGCTTTACCGAATTTAAGAGAAAATCAATAGCTTGATAAATAGAAATTTACAGAAATTTATTTATATAAATTTAGTGTGAATCGACGTTAGGTCAATTCATCAAGATTATATTAAGATAAATATCTTGATACAGATAATGTGATATTCATCAAGACATTTAGAAAGATATTCCGTATCGTATGATTGACAATTACAAGCGCACTCAAAATTGTTTTTCAAAAATGAAAGATTGGAGAAATTGATATTCTTTAATCTTTTTAAACATTGAGATTGTAACGTATACGAAATTAATTTCTAATTGCTTGAAGATTGCAACTGACCTGTGTATACCGGCGTAGTTGAAGAAGTCGAAGGTGTAGGTCTGCAAGTGGACGGTGCCGTTGTCAGTGACCGCTTCGACGATTTTTCCTTGAGGCACACTGGTCTGTAGCAATGTGTTATCCACAGCAACGGTGATGCGATTTTTGCTACCGAAATTCACGTACGATGAGATTTCTGCCTCGAATGGTAGGTGGCCCATCTCGTGGTTAGTCACCAGGGCGCCGTTCAGCCACTAAACATTGGAAATTGCACATTAACATCTTGCGATTCATTCAATCGTGTATTTAAATTTTAAATAATTCTAAATACAATATAATTTTTCGAAATATTACGTTGATATTTAAAAATACAAATTAATATTCATTCTCGCATCGGAAGGATTATTTTAACGCGTAATCAGGATCTCTTTTTAATTATATTTTTCTATTATAATATATAGTAAATTTTTCTATTATTTTTAAAATTCGTACAAGGTCGGTATTTCACAGCAACATACTTTGGACTTTAACGCTTAGACTGCCCAACTAATTTTGTACGTGAGCTTGTAATAATATTCACTTTGTATCTCACGTTAATATTTATTATACAAATGAAATATTTTATTGTATTTACATTCAACGTCTAGAAATGTAGTCAATAAAAATAGTTTTGCTTAAGTTATTCAAATCGTCACCCATATATGGATGAGATGGGAATCTAAATATTAAAAAAAATAAACAAATTGCGTAAAGAGTACTTGCCACTTGGGCGAGATAGTTGACCGAGCCGAACCTGACGAATACCCGTTGATTCCGCCAAGAAAAAGGCACGAAGAAGGTCCTCTGGTACCACACGGCGCCGACGTGGTCCCTGAGGGCTCGCGACGTCGTGACGTCGTTGTAAGACGAGGGCACCGGCATCTTGATTATCTCGTTCACCTGCAAAGGCGGTCACGTTTTGTGCGAATGGTCCCTTGCTAATGGCGGAATGACGAGAGACAACGTGCAATTACGCAGGATTAAAATGTGACTCTTGTGACGCAAATTTTAATTCCCTGCCGGCAACAAGAGGAGAGAATTAAAAGACAGTCACCATAAATTGTGACGAGAAGAGAGATAAAAGGTATATAAATAGAGACATATATACAATAAAATATAAAAATATGCTTTTAGTTGTCATCTCGCGATTTTCCTTTCGAACTTTACTTCTTATTCGAATTTGTAAAAATATCTATTTTGTTCGTTTCATTTAAGCCAGCGCTTATAATAATTTTAACATTTAGATTATATATATAATTCTTAGTTTAATATAGTTATCATGTATGTTTATTAATATATGTATAAATAATAGAGGAAAGTCCCCGATTATGAGATACCATATCGATTTTGCCGAATGTAAGGAAATCTATAGGCAGAATTTTAAAATGTAATACGTTCTCTTGAAGAGAATTTAATAAGCTTTAGGTTGGTGAAATGAAAAATCTAATTTAAATATTATTTTTTCCGAAAATTAAACAAATTTGAAAAAAGAGCTTTACGCAGGATCGAGAAAGTGTGCTCCTAATATAAGATACCTTGAGAAATCGGTGTTAAAAGTGCAAAATACATCAGTATTGCAAGTAAAAAACTTTATTAGATATTTTTATAAAAATACTGCTGCCACAGCCTTCGCCAAATCTTCACGATTCCACTGTCAACGCTTCCTCGTTTCTCTAACCTCCATAGTCAGATTCTATAAAAATTAAATACACAAAAATTCGTAATATAAATTCGTATTAACTTTTCTTTAACCTTAACGTAGTATTTTCTTTCTTTTTATTACACTACATACTCTTCATATTCGAGCAATAATTATCTCATATTAAGAGTACCCTGAATATCTCATTATACGAGCCACACGCCTAGCGGTTCCGCGATCATGAAATCTAACTTCTACAATTAAGCAATTCAACAAATCGCGTATTTTCCTGTTACTACGATTCTACTCTATCATTGCATACTGAATTTATTGCCAACCATTTCCTTATTATGTAATAAACAAGGTTTCAAGACTTACCTTAAGTTCCTTTGACATGTTCACAATTTCACAAACCTTTTCTTGCAAAGGCTAAACGCAATAACGAACAATGAATTTTTTACTAGATATATTTCACACCAAGAGTAATAAGTTTATGGTGGAATTAACAGATGGTGCTCACTAGTTTAGCAGAAACTCCATTATCTCATATTAGGAGCATATCTCATAATAGGGGATTCTCCTCTATCAATAAAAAAGAGCGAAGCAGGATGTGCGTGCTTATTATTAATTACTTAAGAAATAGTACAAACGTTTCGGTCTAATTGTTAGACCATCTTCAGTGTGTATAAGTCCTAGTTAGATGTAATTGAACGCAGTCAAAATCGCACGCATTGTTACGCAATATCAATAAGTCTGAAAAGGTTAACGTAATATTTAACTCTGTTACAAGTATTAAAACCGAAGCAAAACCTAATAAAGCTGAAGAAGCGCATGATTAACGCAAATATAATATCATAAATAGCAGTAATTGCGTTAAACTTTTCAGACTTATTGATATTGCGTAACAATGCGTGCGATTTTGACTGCGTTCAATTACATCTAACTAGGACTTATACACACTGAAGATGGTCTAACAATTAGACCGAAACGGTTGTACTCTTTCTTAAGTAATTAATAATAAGCACGTACATCCTGCTTAGCTCTTTTTTATTCATATTATTTATATATATATATACAAGGTGGCCCATTTTAATTTATACAGTCGATTTTTTAAAAAACTAAAAGAGATACGAAAAAATGTTTCAGACAGACATGTCACGATTTCGAGGGGGACATAAGATGATACCATTGGTTTGACCTTGAATAGTCGTTTGAAGGTCACGCGAAGATCACCTTCAATTTCTTAAATTGAAACCCCAACTTTTTATTGCAGATTCTTATTCTCCATCGAAAAGTAAGTAACTTTTGTCGGAAACATTTTTCCGAAAAATGTCATCTTATGTCCTTAAAATGATCTTCAAGATGAGTTTTGAGGACATTTTAAGGACATAAGATGACATTTTTCGGAAAAATGTTTCAGACAAAAGTTGCATGTTTTCTCGCGTAGAATCCGAATCCGTAATAAAAAATACCATGTCTCATTAAAAAAAAATTTCAGAATTCTAACTTCCGGTCTGAAATTTTTTTTTAATGAGACATGGTATTTTTTATTACGGATTCGGATTCTACGCGAGAAAACATGCAACTTTTGTATTATAATATATATATATATAATAGAGCTATTTATGATATTATGTTTATTAATTTTTACATGTCATTATTAATTATAGTTTTACGTAAGCTTGTGAGATACGGTACCTTTAATAAGTCATCGGCGAACCATGCTTCTCTGTAACCCTTTAACGCATCTCCCTCGGGCGACACGAGAAAGTCCCATAATCCGTCGAGAGATCTTATCTGCAGAAAAAATGAAGAAATACGTAATATCCGATGTGCTTCTCGTTACGTATACTCATTCTCACTACAAGTCTCGTCAAGGAGATCCCGGAGTCGTCTGTATTACTACGAACTTTAAATGACACCAATCTTTTTTTTGATTGAACGGAAGGATAAATCCTTTTCCATAAATAAAGTACACACAGTAATACAATCCGCAGTACTGGACTTTGTTGGACTTCGTACGTGTAAAATAGTACTGCGGATTGAAGACAGACTAGAAGAATATGAAGGGAGTTTTAGAACGAATTTCGAAGTGTGCTATAAAAGATTCTCGCTCGTGATCAGAAGCTCGTCCGTACGAGTATACACGCATGTATATTTTTTATTTGAGAATACAGCTTTGAGTGGCAGTAAGAAACCGATACAACGTAATGGCATGTAAGATTTACCTCTCGGGATTCGCTTTCTCTGGGATACAGCATACCAGGAAGTGGCGTCGGAAATGCCTCCTCGTAAGGTAACGGCGCCTCGATTTCAATCGGTGTTTCAACGAAATCCGATGGCGATTCTGGGCCAGATTCGCCGGCCATCGCGGTGCCGAGTAACAAGAATATGAGCTGCCACATTCCTCTGCGACCTTCCTAAACAGATATATCGAATACCTCCGTTTGTGATCAAGACGTTCACGATAAGATTCGAGATTAAATGATAAGTTTTTTCTTAAACTTATGGCATAATTTCGTGAGAAATTAAAGTTTTGAAAACTGTTGAACCATTTTGTTCAAGAACGGAATTTATCTTTTTGTCTTGTAAAAATTGAAACAGTTGGATTTCTAAGCTTATTTATAATTGGATAGTTTTTTTTCTAAAATTTATGTGCAACTTTGTTTTTAAAGACATTCAATATCTATTTAAATCAATTGTAATTGTAAGTAAAAGAGGAAGTAGCAGATGTTTGAAGTTATACGTTCTTTTATGTTCAAAAGTGGCATTGTATATATTACATTTTATTCATTAAATATAATAAGCACGCAATGGACGATAATTAGAAATTATCAAGACCACTTGTATCACGACGAGATCAATCAGCTATTTTCAGGAGTGTCGCATTTGCGTCACTTTCTGCGAAAGCACGCTCCAGGCGAGATACAAAAAATGCTTTTTCCAGAAATTTATTTACCATGAAGAACGATGCCTGCTTATCGTTTAACCTTACGTTGTGTCAGAGCTGTCAGCTATCACTCGTCGCCTATTTCTCCACTACTAGCAGTTGTGACCCCCTTTCCTCATGAATCGTCAGTCAGAACGAGCAATCGTGACTCGCGACTGAAGATCAAAATGCGAACACTTCGAGATTGTTAGCACACGTACAAAAGTAACTCTCGACAATTTATTATAATTAATAAACGCTAAGGCATTCACGATGTTCAATGTTACAGAAATTACACAAAGCACACCATTATAGCGTTCCTCACAATGAACTCCACTGTGACTCGCTGAACCTTCCAAATCGACTAGTCGCGGCCGCTGACTACGATGGACTGATAATGTAATCGTCGAGCCCGTTCGATAAGGAATTAACGAACCCTCACATCTGACAATGTGTTCTAATCTGATAACGATATGCAGTTTTCCACACCTTTTGTTACATCTTTGCGATGAGGTGCATCCGATAGCATAAATACAAACTCATCTTTTATCTAGGATACTTGGTCTTATCGCGCAAACACGGTAATGATCTCGTTATGACATCGTTGCTACGAATCATCGCAGATAAGACGGGAGAATAATAAAGATTTAGCTTATCATGTGATTACGCAGAGATTGAAATATTCAGAGTTGCTGTATCTTTCATTTCTATCTTTACGAGTAAGAAAGTAACGTCTCTATTTCCGAATGATAAAGAATTTCTTTTTACGTTAGTCGTAACGGAGGAAATTAACATGAATTATTTTGTTTAGATAATTCTCTATAATAATGGATTAATTTGATGAATTTAAATGTTTTTATATTTTGAGTCTCATTATTGACTTTCTCTTTGATCCTCGATATCCGACCTAAATAATACGGTGCGACTTACAATTACGCTCTGGACTTCCTTCATGATTATCTTTATCTTTTTCCTCTTTTTTTCAGGGTTGTTAACGATGTCAAGGCGTATTCAGAGACGAGACAACCCGCATTTGCTTAACAATCGCCTCAGTTTCCCGAAGGTCTACCTCGCTCAACAAAGGTTGGTCGCAAGCCGTTCCGTGACTGCTTATTTTTTTCTCTTAATTTTATTCGACACCCACGAAGAGAGGAAGACCGGTCTTCTGGCATCCATTCTTTCGCATGAGATCTTGAGGAGGTCTCTCCGATAGCGAATCGCATTAAGAGCTCTCACAATTTATCCCGATATAATATATTATTAAATTTATCAATCACAGGAGAATCTGGCATAAATAATTTATATCAAATTATTTATATGGACCATTTCATATCTAGATATAAGGATAGCTGATGTAGATCGATAATTTTCGATAATTAAGGAAAAACCAAAGTTACAAATATCTCAGAAATATTAAGTAGAGGAAAGTCTCCGATTATGAGATACCATATCGATTTTGCCGAATGTAAGGAAATCTATAGGGCAGAATTTAAAAATTTAATACGTTATCTTGAAGGGAATTTAATAAGCTTTAGGTTGGTGAAATGAAAAATCTAATTTAAATATTATTTTTTCCGAAAATTAAAAAAATTTGAAAAAAGAGCTTTACGCAAGATCGCGAAAGTGTGCTCCTAATATAAGATACTTCGAGAAATCGGTGTTAAAAGTGCAAAATACATCAGTATTGCAATTAAAATCTTTATTAGATAGTTTTATAAAAATACTGCTGCCACAGCCTTCGCCGAATCTTCACGATTCCACTGTCGACGCTTCCTCGTATCTCTAACCTCCATAGTCAGATTCTATAAAAATTAAATACACGAAAATTCGTAATATAAATTCGTATTAACTTTTCTTTAACCTTAAGTAGTATTTTCTTTCTTTTTATTACACTACATAATCTTCATATTCGAGCAATAATTATCTCATATTAAGAGTACCCTGAATATCTCATTATACGAGCCACGCGCCCAGCGGTTCCGCGATCATGAAATCTAACTTCTACAATTAAGCAATTCAACAAATCGCGTATTTTCCTGTTACTACGATTCTACTCTATCATTGCATACTGAATTTATTGCCAACCATTTCCTTATTATATAATAAACAAGGTTTCAAGACTTATCTCAAGTTCCTTTGACATGTTCACAATTTCACAAACCTTTTCTTGCAAAGGCTAAACGCAATAACGAACAATGAATTTTTCACTAAATACATTTTACACCAAGAGTAATAAGTTCATGGTGGAAACCCCATTATCTCATATTAGGAGCATATCTCATGATAGGGGATTCTCCTCTATATGTAAGTACCGATTTTATGATTCTATGACATTTTAAGCAATCACGTTAAGTTTAAGCAAACCTCGTTAAGTGAAATTCGATAGTCAAGACGAACGTTTTCCATAGTTTAAAAGTTTTAGAATAACCATCTGACGTTTTCAGGGAGAAATCTTCAACTAACCGGCTGATAAGAGTTTCGCATGACCTTTCGACGAAAGCCAACTGTCGGGCAATGAGCCGGTCGCACCCCACATGCACACACGCGCGCGCGCTCCGCGGGGTCTCGTTCGCAGCAATATCGGCTTCCTGGCACGGTGCCCTCCTACGAGAGCAGACTTCCCTTCCCAAAGCATCAAATCGTTTCCTCGTGTTGTGTGTGTAAAGAGCCACCGCGGTACTCTAGTGTCCCTAATTCCTCGAATAGACACCATTGTCCAAGCTGAACTTAACGCCCAGTAATAGCGCCTAGTCGCTCTTTCATCGTGCAGCTTCGAAAGTTCATCGTGGCAAGAAATTTTCCTCGGCACGCGATTCGTCCGCCGCGGTTTTACGTGTAATTAATTACATTAATTAGAGCACGCGCCACCGGGAGAACCGAGTCCATCAGTCCTGACGAGGGAGGAAAGTTCAAATTAATGATACCTAGTTAAAATGTTGCGGTACGATATAGTTGATGATAATGCATAAGCGTGGTACAACGTAGTTAGCGCGGCAACTGCGGAAAAGTCTCCGTCGTGCGGAACTTTCTACTAGCCACGAAACGTTACGGAGATGAATGACGCCTGAAGTGACATTAAATTTGCATGACTCTCAATGCGTCTGATCGCGCATTATTTAATATCAAAGTTTCTAAATGCGGCCTCGATCGACCCGCCGCCTGGCCGATTGAATAGCGATTTCTCTGCATTTCTGGTGCATAATTCCACAGCTGGATAACTCCTAGACCCAATTTCGCACGCGATAATTCATCTCTAAAATTCATGAAGGGGCTTACAAAATAGATGATGTTAAATAGATGATGAAGACGCGTTCTCTCCACTCGTGTGCGCATTTTCGTAATACCCGTGGCGCGCGTGGTTGAATTTATTAACACCGATATATCCATATCGAGCGCGGCGAAGCGTAAGAGACGCGATTACGAGAGATGAAAATGGAGCAGTAATGATATATAACGATGCTAATAGCCTATCGCTAAACGGGATAGGTCAGATCGTCTCGCGACTGGTTCCCTCGAAATTTCTCAAACGTCAAAAGCGAGACTGATAAGGATTCGAGCGAAGAGAACGTCATTCGTTAATTAGATCACGCGTTATCAAAGAGAAATGCAGTCGCTGCAAATAAGAGAACGCTCGTGCAAGTGCGACGTAACTGGCATCAAAGGGTCCGTGAATTCATCGCTCGTACTCTCTGAATTCTTCATCACAAATTGTTGATTTGATAAATTTCTCCGGATAGTAGCGCCTTTATTTGTTTCGAGATTTGCGAAGCGACGAACCTTGCAACGATCTGCGTGTTCCACTCCGGTCGCAGCGTCCCACGAGGAGCTACCGAGGAGCGGAGAGGCTCCGGCCATTCCGATCTATCCGACAGCAATCGTTCCTCTGTATTTAAAATAGAGCAACCCGCAGCAGAAAACAATTCCTCTCCTTCCGCTCGCGCGTGGATAACACCGCGCACGCGAATTCCGCGTGTCGTCCCGTCTTCTCTCCTCTCTGGATGCACTTCGTTTCTCTTCCCGTGATGCGTTTCCTCGTTCAGTTCCACTTGGTCCTGACTGGAACGTCCATGCACTAATGCCTGCCGTCTTCCTTTCCCGCACCGCGTTTCGCGCTGGCCCACTCGCGATTCACCGGCGCTCAGTTTCCAACGGAGAGAATCTCCCCTCGATTTACTTCCGATACACTGACGTCTCTCACTTCCGATTAACGCGATTCGCTTTTTCCGTTCGCGTTATATTATATTATACGTATATATACGTATATATGTGCGGACGGAAGCCTGACGCAGCTGAAACTACATAGCAGTTAGGTTTTAATCGGCTCGGATCGTCGCGTCGCGTTCGAAACCGAGCACGAGCGATCGGCTGTCACACACTCAGCGTTAACCGATTGCGATCGTTGTTAACGATAACGCTCGCCCCATTGATTCCAACCGCGCGTTGGATTCTTTCCCTGGAGATGATCGGCAGTACCTCGTGTTATAAATTCGCGCCTTGTAGTCCGGAGACCGGTGGATCGCCGGCGCGCGACACTCGAGCCTGAGCCTCAGGCTCGCCGAGCGTGACTACTCCGCTCCGCTCGGCGCGATGCGGAGCGGAGGCCCGCAGGAAGCCGACCCGAAAATCTCGCGCTCCTCTCCTCGCTCTTCCTCGTGCTCTCGCCCTCGTCGTCGACATCGCCGAAGTCTTAAAACTGCGGAAGCTAATTCTGGCAAGGTGTCATCCTCGTGGAACGTGTATATTAGAAATATTGAAGAAGGCAGTCGATATTAATATACAGGGTGGCCCATTTTAATTTATACAGTCGATTTTTTAAAAAACTAAAAGAGATACGAAAAAATGTTTCAGACAGACATGTCACGATTTCGAGGGGGACATAAGATGATACCATTGGTTTGACCTTGAATAGTCGTTTGAAGGTCACGCGAAGATCACCTTCAATTTCTTAAATTGAAACCCCAACTTTTTATTGCAGATTCTTATTCTCCATCGAAAAGTAAGTAACTTTTGTCGGAAACATTTTTCCGAAAAATGTCATCTTATGTCCTTAAAATGTCCTCAAAACTCATCTTGAAGATCATTTTAAGGACATAAGATGACATTTTTCGGAAAAATGTTTCAGACAAAAGTTGCATGTTTTCTCGCGTAGAATCCGAATCCGTAATAAAAAATACCATGTCTCATTAAAAAAAATTTCAGACCGGAAGTTAGAATTCTGAAATTTTTTTTAATGAGACATGGTATTTTTTATTACGGATTCGGATTCTACGCGAGAAAACATGCAACTTTTGTCTGAAACATTTTTCCGAAAAATGTCATCTTATGTCCTTAAAATGATCTTCAAGATGAGTTTTGAGGACATTTTAAGGACATAAGATGACATTTTTCGGAAAAATGTTTCCGACAAAAGTTACTTACTTTTCGATGGAGAATAAGAATCTGCAATAAAAAGTTGGGGTTTCAATTTAAGAAATTGAAGGTGATCTTCGCGTGACCTTCAAACGACTATTCAAGGTCAAACCAATGGTATCATCTTATGTCCCCCTCGAAATCGTGACATGTCTGTCTGAAACATTTTTTCGTATCTCTTTTAGTTTTTTAAAAAATCGACTGTATAAATTAAAATGGGCCACCCTGTATAACAAAACTTTCCGCTTTTTAAATGTCCTATAATACAAATAAATATCGCGGAGTATATGCAAGTAATTTATGATAAATCTCTCGAGCCACATGAATATTTGCACACGCGAAGATGCATAGTTTCGTTTAAAATCAAGATCGAAAATTTTGACATTTTTAAGATGCATTTTAGCGTGGAGTATTTACAGTTGCGACTTGGCTAAAAAAATCAATCAGGAAAATATAACTTATTATAAGTTTTAAATAAACTCTCTGTTGAAAATGTCTCCATTCTGAGTTTGAGGTTTAAGGTTTCTAGCGTGTCTCGACATCGTGTTAGTCTACTTTAACTGTATATCTTTACCCCGCTTTAGGTGAAACCATCGTCATCATCATACGTTACACGTGCGATTATCGCTATCATGCCACGATTTCTCGTACGTGCCTTGCATCCCTCTACATTAAATCGTCGTATAACGTATATAGTGTTATCGTTTGCAAGCTATCTTAGTTGCCTATGCAAAACGGCTCTGCCAAGAGAAACACTGAAATAAAATAAGAAATTGAAATAACAAATTTCAGGGAGTTTCGATTAATTAATTATATTATTATTATTATTATTATCCATCGTTCATACATTTTATCAAAAAGAATTACCGACTGCAATAAAAAAAGTCTTTTCTTCAAAATTATATTAATAAAAGTTATATTAATATATGAAAGCTATTTTATTAGCAAACAGAAATATATATGCTGAAGAAAATTACACTTAAAATTATAATAATTAAGGAACGATTCACAGAATATGATGAAAAATACCATTTTGGGTGCAATTTTCCTGCAATTTAATGCAACGTAGATATGACAGCGTGCATTCTCTTGCGTGACTGTTTGTTCCTAATTTGGTTTTAGATCTTTGTTGAATCTGCCCCAAGGAACTATCGATGGACGATCTTGCAGCGATTGCGGAAAGGAATCACGAACGGAAGGAAGGTAGAAGGGAAGGAAACGGCAAATCCTCGGGTTAACGACCATTCGACAAGGCGTTGCGGAGTTCGACGATCGATAGGGTTATGCGAGTGCGCTATTTGCCTATGCCCGTTGCACATATTTATCGTGGATACAAAGTGGAAGTAATAAAAGTTTGCGAAAACAATACTTCACTTAAATCGTGAAATCCGCTCCTTAAAATTCGTGTAATTATATACGACAAAATAATTAATTTAGACAGCATACCCAGCAAACACAGTCATATAACAGTGATATTGCCATAATATAACAGAATGTAACACGCAATATAACATGTTCGTTACATGTAATGTACATGTTAGTTGTAATTTCCCACTCATACGAAATTGCAGTAATATAACAGTAATATAACGTGTTACTAAAATGTTACTTAAATGTTACATAAATGAAATATAATTATTCTTTCTTCCTCTTTCTACAACTACAGGTTTGTGTTTAATTTATTTTCCTAAACGTTATGCAGAAGTTAGTATTGGGTCGTCCGGAAAGTTCGTGCCGATTTTTAATAGATGGCGTTGGAACATGTCTGAATATATCAATGTTATTGAAAACATACGAGTTATATACATATGCTTAAAGGTGACATTTCAACGCATCTTTAGGAAAAAAGTTGTTTCAGATCAATTGATTCGTGTCAGTTTTGTACTCTTTTGAAGATGGAAGAAAACAAAGAACATTTTAGACACTTGATGCTTTTCTATTACCGGAAAGGCAAAAATGTCTCACAAGCAACAAATTCGATATGTTCTGTTTACGGAGAAGGCGCTTTAGCTGAAAGAACCGTACGTAAGTGGTTCGCTAAGTTTAGAGCTGGTGATTTTAACCTTAAAGACCAAGAACGCTCGGGCAGACCCTCTACTACTGATGATGACCAAATCAAGACACTGATCGAGAATAACCCGCGCTACACGACACGTGAATTAGCAGAGATACTGAAAATATCGAAAACCACTGTCCACGATCATGTAGTGAAGCTTGGTTACGTAAGTCGCTATGATGTATGGGTTCCGCATAATTTGGCCGAAAAAAATTTAATGGATCGCATTTCCATCTGCGACTCGCTGTACAAGCGCAACGCAAACGTACCATTTTTGAAGCAATTAGTGACGGGTAACGAAAAATGGATCATTTACAATAATGTAGAACGAAAAAGATCCTGGGGTAAGCGAAATGAACCAGCATTAACCACTCCGAAAGCCGGCCTTCATCCAAAAAAAGTCATGCTCTGTGTCTGGTGGGATTGGAAAGGAATCCTATATTATGAGCTCCTACCGCACAACCAAACGATAAATGCAGATAAGTACTGCTCGCAACTGGACGAATTAAAGACAGCGATTCAGGAAAAACGTCCAGAATTAGCTGATAGGAAGGGCGTCGTGTTCCATCAGGACAATGCCAGACCTCATGTTTCTTTGACTACCCGACAAAAATTGTTGGAGTTTGGCTGGGATGTGCCACCTCATCCACCGTATTCACCAGACATTGCACCTTCAGACTTTCACTTACTTAGGTCTTTGCAAAATTCTCTTAGCGGCAAGAACTTCAACTCTTTGATCGACATAAAAAACCACCTTGAGGAGTTTTTCGCCGAGAAACCTAAGAAGTTCTGGGAGATTGGAATCTTCCAATTGCGTGAAAGATGGACAAAGGTTGTGAAACAAAACGGTGCACACATAAGTCAATAAATATTTATCGACATAAAAAAATGTTGCCTTTGAATTTTCCTTCAAAATCGGCACGAACTTTCCGGACGACCCAATACTTTGCTCTTATTTATTATTCGTTCAAAGATGTACCACTTCATTGTAGAAATGGACTTGTAACACAAGTTGTACCGTGCCGTGATCACCGTTCTTATATATATTTTGTATCATATTTTGCATAGGAGAAACGGAGGTCATCTAGCGGACGACTCGACATCTGTATGTTAAAAATGGTATATAACATAGACATAATATGCAAATATTACAGTTATATAACATCGCATATTTAAGTTATATTACTGTTATATTATTATAACCAATATATAACAGAGCAATATAACAGTTTTATAACACAGTTATATTGCAGTTACAAAGAAAATGATGTAACTTTAACATTAATAACATATAACAGTTGTTATATTGCGTGTTACTTCTGTCCCAGGCAGCACATGTTAGCCTAATATATGTTTCTTAGACGTATCTAATGTCTAAGAAACATAAAGTACCATTTAAGAAACGGTTTAAATAGAAACCGTTTTTAGACCTCAATTTTAAAAACGTATTTTTCACCTTTCCACAGAAACGAAAATGTGTTTTATTAAATTGATTCGAAATTATATAATTAATATAGAAAAAAATAGTAATTTCTACTTACTTTGCGAGTATTCATTATTTTTACATCATACGTTTCAATGTACTCGATTATGGAACAAGAGACAAAAATCAACACAAGTGCGTGTGATTCCCACCTCTGATTCACCAAGCGACCGATAGATGGCCAGGCCAGACGTGACGTTCTCGCAAGTAACATTTGTGTTATCACCTTATAAATAACCATCCGGAAAAACGATCCAATACTCTTTTCTTCTTCTTTTCTTTTGAAACTTTTGAGATCACTATTACTTGAAGTGATATTTCAAAAGAGTGAGATTCCGCTACACGAAATTTAGAGAGTAATTCATAAAATATAAAAATCTAGTTGTTTACAAAAATGTGACTCAACTCTGTCTATCTTTGAGGCACTGATATATAAAATTGATAAATATTTTTCTGATGGTTTCTGAAACGTTTTTTCGTTGGACATTTTTCTCCTAAATAAACGTTTCAATAAAATGGTTATGAAACGTTACGGCGAAACGGTTTTGAAACCAATGTGTGCTGCCTGGGGTGTTATATAACAGTTATATTTTGTGTTTGCTGGGTAATTATACGTTTTCTATATAACACAACGTTCCCTGACGCTTTGTATATAATATAAACTCTCTGTCCCAGTTATCTGATGAAATATATTGACTGAAATATATTCCGAAATTGTTTGCTTCTAAATTTTGTAATATTTTCGTGTGACTGGCAGTAAATCTTAGCAATAAAACGGCCAACCGCTTTGTGTTTACTTGACGTCCTAAAATGTCAAAAAACATGCGCGTACGGTATTTATTTTAACCATACATATCTTTCTTATCAAAATTTTGTCATTCTGCTGGTAACATTCGAGAGAGAATACTCTCACTGCCACTTTAGCACTGTTTGCACGTTACGCAACGCATTGCAACGTCGCGATGCGAATGCTTGTCGAGAAGGATAGTTTATTTAACAATTTTTATTTAGTAGCAAATTGTCGGATGCAAAAATCCACATGCTGGAATTTACGAGTTTAAAACCGCGCCTGTGTCGAATTCGAATCGCGCGTTTTTATTGGTTGCTTCCCGCGCTTCTTCAGCAAATAGGAAACTTCCTTTATCGACGATTTATTATTCAAATTTTCAGTGTCCGTTCGGTGGCAAGCACTTTGATGATCTCGATGCCGTTAATTTGTAAGTAATTTTCCAATTAACATTCATGCTAACATCTTCTCTGCTATGGTTAACTATTGTACGCTAAATGTTGTTATCGCATCGCGTTTTGTATCGATCATTGCCGTTTTCGAATATCCAGAATTCGTATTCCTAAAATCTGAGTTTGCCGTACATCGCGAAACCATAATGGCGTCGTTATTGATAAGGAGAGTAATTTCGAAGACGATATATTAAAACATTTTCGTTATTTTGGACGTGAGATAACCTAGAAATGCGTATCTGGTTTATAGTCTGAGCATCGATCAAAACTTTTCAACACAAATTTATTCAAATATCGCGATTAAAATAAATGAAGCTCACTTTGTCGCTGAACTGAAGCGCGCACGTTGCTATTCGATAAAATCAATGCGTCATGTCAGTAAATCCACAAATTCAGATATATAGTAATTTATACAAATATATACTGTGCAAATCGTTAATAATTAATCTTATCAAAATGTTTGTTACTTAAATATTAACATTTCAAATGGCGAGAGAATAAAGCATTAATATTACGTTATATTCATCAATATTGATACGTTCATTATATTATCTTATTCCCACATTTATTTGGCAAACTTACATTTTTATTTCAATAAAAGGATAAAGTAACATTTAAAAATTAATTCAATTTTTCAACGCTGACATACAGAGCGCATTGTATCTTTATAATCTTTATATGGTAATTTGATTACTGGTTGGTGATCAATTTATATTGATTGGCTACTGCACATTTTCTCCAATCTTTCTATTGGTCCAAATTTTTATTTTCCAGAATTTCGAACCGCCTCGCTAACGCTGCGGGGACGCACTAGACTTCGCGAGTATAGTGATTTTAGCCGCGCATGCGCGGCCCGATGTACGACTGCGTGGTGGCATCGCGCCGCATTCAGATCGTACCGCGCGAGGTTCGTGACCTCGTGTCTTCGCCGCGCGTTTTTCCTCGCTTTTGCGACACAACTTTCATCACGCGCGGTTCGGGCGGCCGCGACACGGTTTCGGGGGTGCAGAGAGAACGGAAACGCCTATTAGTCGACTGTAAAATCGCGCGCGATCGCGCTTCATCGAAGACTCGTCGTTCCGAAACCATCGCGTCCATGACCGCTATTTGATCGCGTCGCGTCCGTGTTGTCGCGAATCGAAAGTTCCGTGAGTGTTTCCGTAGATGCGTTCCGCGAGTGCAGCTGTGCGTACCGTACGAAATTGCCGCGTGTCGCGTTTTACCGCGATGAATTACGATGATGACCGGCCGCCGCTGAGACGCGAGCGCGACACGACAGAGGCCGCCACGTTGATTTCGCGCCGCGACGCGGATTCGCTTGGACCGCGGCGGGAACGACCGCCATTGTTGCTCGCGGTTCCCGTTGGGAGCAAATCGCGCGAGCAATGGCGAGTGCATACAATCGTAAGTACAATCGAGTGAAAAGTGCTTCTGTGTAGTGATCGAGGAATTCCATCAGCGAGATCTGCGCAGCGTCGTATCGCCGCGGATGCAGCAGCCGACGACGTTCTTCAAGTATATTGAAGGTATATCGATCTGACTTTAAACATTGATGATTGTTAACTCTAGGTTACATTTACGCAATAAGGCGATAAAAAAGCTTCCGTTATTTCTCATCACATTTTACGCATTACTTATAATATGTAGAGGAAAGTCCCCGATTATGAGATACCATATCGATTTTGCCGAATGTAAGGAAATCTATAGGCAGAATTTTAAAATGTAATACGTTATCTTGAAGGGAATTTAATAAGCTTTAGGTTGGTGAAATGAAAAATCGAATTTTAATATTATTTTTTCCGAAAATTAAACAAATTTGAAAAAAGAGCTTTACGCGGGATCGAGAAAGTGTGCTCCTAATATAAGATACTTCGAGAAATCGGTGTTAAAAGTGCAAAATACATCAGTATTGCAATTAAAATCTTTATTAGATAGTTTTATAAAAATACTGCTGCCACAGCCTTCGCCGAATCTTCACGATTCCACTGTCGACGCTTCCTCGTTTCTCTAACCTCCATAGTCAGATTCTATAAAAATTAAATACACAAAAATTCGTAATATAAATTCGTATTAACTTTTCTTTAACCTTAAGTAGTATTTTCTTTCTTTTTATTACACTACATAATCTTCATATTCGAGCAATAATGATCTCATATTAAGAGTACCCTGAATATCTCATTATACGAGCCACACGCCTAGCGGTTCCGCGATCATGAAATCTAACCTCTACAATTAAGCAATTCAACAAATCGCGTATTTTCCTGTTACTACGATTCTACTCTATCATTGCATACTGAATTTATTGCCAACCATTTCCTTATTATATAATAAACAAGGTTTCAAGACTTACCTCAAGTTCCTTTGACATGTTCACAATTTCACAAATCTTTTCTTGCAAAGGCTAAACGCAATAACGAACAATGAATTTTTCACTAAATACATTTTACATCAAGAGTAATAAGTTCATGGTGGAACTAACAAATGATGCTCACTAGTTTAGCAGAAACCCCATTATCTCATATTAGGAGCATATCTCATAATAGGGGATTCTCCTCTACTAAAAATAAAATAAATAGATTGAGATTCATATTCAGTTAGAGATGACTCTATGTCAACAAGAATATTAGAGAAATTTGTGATTTCGAGTTACAATTGAAAGTGGTGAATTTTTCATGATTTGATTTTGTAATCAATTATTGAGAATACAATTTTATTGATTTAATTTGAAACGTGTTCTACTTAAATAATCAAAGAAGATAGCTTATAATGGAACAGAAAATTTACACGATCAACATTTAGGCTCATTTAAAATTAAAACTAAAACGAAGAAAGCGCCACGATTCCGAATCAAATATTTCATGAGGCAAGATTGATCGTAAATTTATCACACAATGAATCCTGCATTACAAACTTTATAAACACAAACTGCATGGGATTAAATAGTTTGAAAAAATTCTTCATTATTAAATAATTATTAAATTGATGCGTATATCTTCACCGAAAATCACTGACATGAAATATTTGCTAAATTATGATCTACCCTGTTTCCTTTCGCTTCATGAGTTGTAATTTATAACCAAAATCTATCATTTCGCGACGTTTATGCTCCCATATTTCTCGATTTATCTCTGAATTGCCTTTTTCACAAGCGATGCTGTATTTTTCGGGGAACAGATTGAATGTCGATAATTTCATACATTAAATCCAATCACAATGACGTTTTCATCATTATTTTGGAATATTAACACATTTAGTAATCAGGCCGTCATAACAGTGCACATATTTTGTAATATTAATGCTGTGTAAATATTATATTGATCGCGTTTGCGGATTAACGGTCATATTAATTCTGTCGTGAACTCGTACGGGATGAAATTATTATTTACGATTTGTCTCCCTCGCTATCAATCAAAATACGATTATTCATCATCAATTTATTCAATGTGCTCTTTTTGTCATTTCATTTTACCATCTTCTTGTTCATTCTTTTTAGCTTGACGATATTTGTAATCGAAGAAATACATCAATAAATAAAATTTGAAGCCTAAATAATATTGAAACCAAACTTTCTCTTCAAGACTATTTAATTGAAACTCATTATTTATTATCTCTAAAGTTAAACAAGTTAAATATCGCAGTAATAAGATCTATAAATATTTTTTAAAAAAGAGATATTGTTTTATCAGTTTTAGTAGCAGCGACTGACTGAAACTGACTAAAACACGGCAATCAGTAGATCCAACGGATCCTGTTCGCACGTTTTCGTCTCAATGGATGAAAGTGCGTGCGTCTGCGAGTGCCGCTTATTGTATCGCGCGATCGTAATTCTTCACGAACGAGTATCGCGTCAGAAGTGCCGTATATTACCGCGTGAATTAATCGTATTTTCGCGAGTGAGTGGGTGCCATAAAGGGGCAGGCATCGATGAATTGCTGAGAGGAGAAGAGGAGGTTCGGGGGACATCGTGGTGGCGAAACAACTGTGGGGTGAGTAATTGCATATATAGATAATCGCATGACATAAATATGTGTATACGCATGAAAGAGAAAAAGGCAAAAGTTCAAGATCTCACAATCGTAATCTCGAACTTTGCCTTTTCTTCTTTTTTCATTACTTCATTTTTTGGCGAGTCCCGTTTCTCTTTAGAAAGAATTTCCGAAGAACTACTATTTTTGAAATAAATTAAATAAATTTAATAATAAAATGTCGAGTAGTCATTTGCTATATTTTATTTATTGCAAATGGTCGTTTTGAGTGAAAGAGTGAAGAGAGGAAAATAACATTGTCGAATAATGTCTCTTAATTTACCTATTCGGTGTGGTTTAATTAGCTCAAACATTTCAAAATTAACATCCGCTAATTTGTTCCGTCGAAATTCGTCCGGCCGGTCTCGTCAATTGACAAAAAGGCGATTGACCCTTAGCAGGAGTTCACCACCCTTCGGAACAATCAGTGGCTTCCGGCGTGTCGTGCTCGCCTGCCTATGAATCATTTTGATACTTCTGTATCAATGTTTTTATCCGCCTGTTTTATTTAATATACTCATTAAGTGACGCGTTTCTTTCTTTTTTTTCACCGCGCCATTCGTCATTGTTCGCGAAGGCGGCTACCGTTTGTCTGATCTATTCGTTATCTCTCTCCCTCTTCTCCTTTTATCACAGACTGGCATTTTACGCTTTCTCGTTTGACATTTAACGACTCGGCTTTCCCACCGGGATCCCGAGGATGGAGAAACGTATCGTGTATAAATCAAAGGCGTGATGTAATTTTACGTCTGTTGCGCCAAGTTAGAATACAAAGCGGCAAAACGTGTAAGAATTATTCCGCTTCGGTAATAGAATAGAAAAAGATTAAATTGTTAATAAAAAAAATGATTAATGAATGTTAAATTAAGTATTAGAATTGCTCTAAATAAATATTGTTAATGGAAAATTATTAGTTAATAAAAGCACGAGAAACCTCACATTATACATTCTAAATACAGTACATTCGACATAAATCAATTGATAACAATTAACTCGTTGTATTCAATTTGGAATATCTGTTTCTCAAACAAATTTAGATAACAGAACATTAAATTGAAGCAGATTAAATTGGCTCAAATAATGTGATAAATTAATTTTCAAGATTTAGTTGGGGGTCAAGTTTGATTAAACGTGCGAAGTGATACGCTTTACGATCGTTCTGGTAGAAGCGATAGATAAAAGGGGTAAATATAGATTTCGCTATTCGCGCAAGAGTCAGTGTCGATGCCGCGGCACCTCATCGAGCGGGGGAGAGGCTTTGCTTCCGGCACAGCACCCACACGTCTTCGGCAGGATGAATCCGTCCGCGGGGCTTATCTTGCAGCGCGTACTTTTATCTCGGGAAACGGCTGGTCGTTGGCCCACACGTTGATTCAACCGGCCATTCATCGCGCGTCGCTGTATGCCGTTGATGACGGGTTTGAAAAGCCGAAGGGCGATACCGCGCTTCGAGTTCGATACGCTTCATATATTTATTAATTGGTTGATATCACATCGTGCGAGCGGTTATCAAATCGCCGCGACAACATGGCTTTACACGTAACCGTCTTTCGAACTCATTCCGTCTTGCCACTGCAAAGACGGCACCTCATCTCCAAACGTTCCAGAATTTATCAATAGAATTTTCCTCTGCACTTCCGCCTCGTACTTCAGGTGCGCTTCTCCATTCTCAAGGCGATTCGGAACTCGTTACTTTTGAGTGTTTAGACAAGAGTTTGATTTGAATACTAGTTGCATGTGTCATTGGATTCATTCATCGCGACGATTATTTTCTTTTAATTAATGGATATTATTAAATCACAGATTAATCGTGATTAATTCAGTCAACAGATTTAGTTGTAAACCGATTGACTTAATAATTACGATATGAATTGGATTGCATATCCTGATAAATTTGTTAAATATCTGTTAACAATGTAAAAACATTAATGGGGATTTTATAAATATCAGTTCGAATGATAGGATTACAAGGTATTTAAGGTGGCAAAGTTAATATAGCGGAAGATATTTTATAATGTAATACGATAAAACGTATGTTGATGTTCGATGAAATCAGATCGTAATGGACTGCGTTAGTAATTGCGATACGAATTATATCAACATCTATCACCTGCAACATTCGCATTTCCAAGCTTATTTAATTAAGCGGATTTTAATCATTGAAAGATTATTTCTGATATAAAATCGCGTGTGTTATCAAATGTAACAAATTTTATATATATCATATCTTTATATTTTCATCATTACTGATAATGTACATATAAGAATAATACAATATCAAACTTTTCGTAGCATCAAGATAGTAAAGTAAGAAAATTAAAAACAGATTAATTAATAGATCAATAATGAAGAAATCACATTTAATTTCCCCCAGTTGAGACTGCATTCTGATTAATATACGATGTTACGGTGTGGAATTAATAGGGCCACCCTGTAACTGCCTGTAGCTACGGTATCGATCGCGAAGGAGAAAGGGGGAGGAAACCGGCAAAAGGACAAGATGTCCTGCGAGTATCGTTAAAGGGGGTCAGGGTGCGTCCGGGTGTCATCTGTCATCACGTTCTCGCACGTATGCATCCCCGAAGGACTCCCATACGTGTTCGCGTAGCATATACGGCGGGATTACGGGAAAACGTCACGATACACGGCATTAAATTTATTCTGACGCTCTTCGGACGCACGCGTCGTGCCACCCTGTTTCACATTTCCATTTATTTACATCGAAATTATTCGTTTCGCACGCGACCATCCTACGCGCGAAATATTTTTTTCCGCCTTCCGTGAACAATGTTTCTTCCATGCTTTAATGCGTCTTTCGCGTTACCCGTCGCGTTATTCATTCTCTCTTGCACGGAAAGATTATCTCGCCACGAACATAAAGAATTAATCCGGCTTTTAAAACCACTCGATCGAACTCGGAATTAGATTATAGAATTTAAAATGTGAGACATAAAGGGACATGTATAGAGGAAAAGTACAAAGATGGTATTAACGAATAAAAGAAGAAAAAACGAAATGGATATCTAGTAACATAAAGATCATAAAAACATTTAAAACTTTGATAGAATTTTGCAATAAAAAGGAAAGAATTATATTACTGTAATATATAATTTATTATAGTACATTATTTATACAGGGTGTCCCGGGTTTTAACCGACAAACTGCGGGAGCATATTCTACTAGTGGAAATAAGAAAAAATTCTTATATCGAGTTTGCTTAGAAATGCTTTCTTACAAAGTTATAAACCAATATTGAAAAGAAATATCAGATAAGTAACAACGGATTTTTTCACAAAAATAAAAATTATCTACGCAATGATTTAGTGACGCATTTCAAAATGTTGTCCTTGCACGTCGATACAAGCTAGACATCGACGTAGTACAGAATTTGTTACGGTACGACATTCCTGAAAATTTTGTTGCATCTCAGTAACTGAATTAGCAATTCGTTGCTTTAAATCTATCTGGTACTCTCCTGTTAGGAAATCTACGTTGATACTCTCGTACGGCAGCTCGTGCATTTCCGTCACAGAATCCGTACACGAAATGAATATCGGTGTATTCCTCATTTGAAAACACTTTTGGCATTCTGATAGTAATTGCTAGTTGACACGACGATTGAAATCTAACAGCTACTGTTGTGAAAGTAACAATCATACCGAATCGTTTCAACATAGTGAACATGAATACATGTGAACATCTTCGACCTTCCAAATTCTACACTATGTTCCGTTGTTACTTATCTGATATTTCTTTTCAATATTGGTTTATAACTTTGTAAGAAAGCATTTCTAAGCAAACTCGATACAAGAATTTTTTCTTATTTCCACTAGTAGAATATGCTCCCGCAGTTTGTCGGTTAAAACCCGGGACACCCTGTATATATAACTAGAAACATTATTGGTAATACAGTAATTAAAACTATATAATATACATATAATTACATGATAAATACACGACTACAATTTATACAAATTAGAAATAATAACTATAAATACATGTAATTCAGTGTATCATTTTAATTAGAGTAGAGTACTAAGGGGTTGATTACACCGATTCGATAATGGTGCTATTGACGTCAATTTACATGTAAAGTTGTTTCTTTTACATTTTCTCGTAATTTGCATATTTAAAATATAATATATTATTATAAAGCAAGCTATATATTTTTTTTATCGCGGAGAAAGAAGTACAAATGTTTTTAAAAGCTATGGAAAGAGAGACAGAGCGGAAAGGAAAAGATTAAAGAAAAATTAAAAAGTGAACTTACAATAAAGAAAATTACTATCTATCGTGCACTTTCATTTGCATTGACATTTTTTATGGATTATCTGCTTTCACACGCGTGAACTTACGGATTTCCCAGACGACCTCATGCTGTGTGAGGCCCTTAGTTCGGCCTATCAGGTGACACGACGAATAATCGCTTGGAATCGCAGAAAGGACACGTAATTCCCCGTAATTTGCATTTCTATGTCGTCCGTTTTAGTGAGATCGATTCTCGCGCGTTTCGGGAGATCGCCATTTATCTTGTCAATTTAACAAATCGCTCTTACCATTTTCGAGTACGCGGCATCGTAGACGTGTGCGAAACCCGAATACTTGTTCGCCAACGCGTGAGGACAAGCCCCCTTCTCGTTTTAAGGACGAGTGAGTGTGCTTGAGAAGATTGCGATGGGGTACGCTAGTATGCCGGAAATTTTTCAAAAGTTTTGTAATATTAATTTTGGAACGATGTGTAAAGCTTACAATGATAAGTCTGTAAATTGCTAATAAATTATGACATAACATATCTTTTTGAGAAGAGTATTTACAAAACTCTTATACGTTGTAATCTTTGGAAAGAAGAATATCATTTATATTAAATGTACTTTTCTTTATTAATCGGTAGCAGATCAATTTGCATAAAATGAGTAAAATATATTATTATTATAAATTGTTATTGAAAATATTATGAAAAATGAAAAAATGAGATTAAAAGATAAAAAGCGGAAAACTGGATCCTGTAATTATTATCGATTGTATAATATATTTGGAACATTAGCGGATTTGAAGTGAGTTAACACTAAGCAAAGCGCACAGTGACAACATGATTGATCGCTGAAACGCGAATCTGCAATACCGGGAGATAAAAGAATAAGCTCCATTACGCCGCTCGTCTCTCCCAGATTCTGTGATATTTCTTTTTCATTCCTCTCTGTTTCTCTTTTCTTCTCTTTAAAGTACATAGGAAATCCTAAAGTTTCCGCGTCAGACGAAATTACTTTTGCCGTTTTGTGACTAGAATACGAAAACTTCGAACTTCAGTCATACGTTTCCGTGGCCGTGTGGTGCCGCCGCGAAGAGAGACGCGCCACGGTAGGAAAAGTACGAAAGTTTTGGGCAAGTGCCAAAGTACATGCAGAACTTCTTTATTTCGTCTGTTATTCGAATTCAATTAATTTAAATGACGTTACTTCTTGACCCAGATTTTGCGTTATTTGCGAAAGCCACAAATGTTTTAATGCCAGAGACAAGTTGAAAAACCACTCTATTTTGTGACTTTTAACAAGCTCCTTCTTATACGATTTTAATAATTATACAGAGTGCGTTAGTTTTTCGCGCTTTTCACTCTTTTATGTATTTTTAGAATAGTTTGATATTATCTTCTAAATATGCAAATTGAAGATATATACAATGTTTAGACGTTTGTTAGAAGGAAATAATGCGAACATTTCAAAAGTTTTGTAATTTTAAATTATTCTAACATGTGAATGTTGTATATTGATGCTTCGATGTTGGAACAACTGTTCTCCTCGGCTGAGTTGAATCTCTATTAAAAAGCAAGAGACGAGCCTGCGGCACGAGCATGCATATAAATTACATCACATAATTTTGGTCTTCTGACACTCGACATACTTCTCTCAGGGGACGGAAATGTCAGTTTTAAAATGTTATGTTTTCATTATTTTCATTAAATATTTACATGAAGCGATGCCAGTACTTGTACATTTTCATTACCGCCGTAATTACTACAGCTACTTATATCGTCATAATTTATACAAACAATTTAGAACGAACTTGTGCGAATAATATTAACTCGATGAAATTAATATTTCTCAGAATTAAAGCTAAAGAAATTCGCATAAATGTAGTGGCAAGTAATGACAATGTTATAACAAATCCAAATAGATGCGGATTGTAAATAAATGTTTGTTAAATTTCGCACGAAAGCATGATTTAAAATTAACAAAGCGGGAACTTTTCCTGAATTATATTATTAATTTTTTTTAACAATTTATTTTAGTTTCTTCCAAATAAACAAACTTCTTCCGTGTGCGGCGCGTGCTACAAATCCTGTTAATACATAAATATAATTTAGTCAGATATTACCTGCGTCGAGCTAAATCAAAAGAAGAACGGTATCAAAAATCGTGTTAATTTTTGATAATCATTTCCAACTTTTTCCTACTTCAAGCACATATCACATATTGGGTTGGCCAAAAAGTAATTGCGTTTTTTTCCAATAGATGGACATACATGTCTTGAAATGTAACTAACTTCATTCTAAACCGCAAATTCATTATGTAGGTTAACAACTCACGGTTCAAGCTTGTTTTAGAAAAAGAAAGTACACGATTTCGTTAACAATTGTTTGTTTGCCGTCGATTTCAAAATGGAAAATCAAAAAGAACATTTTCCTCATATTTTGTTTTATTACTTCCGAAAAGGGAAAAACGCTGTGCAAGCTCATAAAAAGTTATCTGATGTATATGGCGAAGATGCTTTAAACTGCGGCAGTGTCAAAATTGGTTTACTAAATTTCGATCTGCAGATTTTAATGTGAAAGATGCACCACGCTCAGGAAGGCCAATCGAAATTGATGATGACAAAATAAAGGCACTGATCGATTCGAATCGGCGTTTAACGACACGAGAGATTGCTGAGAATCTTAACGTATCGAAATCGAGTGTTGAAAAGCATTTAAAACGACTTGGATACATTAGTAAGCTCGATATTTGGGTAGCACATGAGCTGAAAGAAATTCATCTCACTAAGCGTATTGACACCTGCGATTCTCTTTTGAAACGTGAGGAAAATGATCGATTTTTGAAACGCATGATAACAGGCGACGAAAAATGGATCGTCTACAACAACGTCAAACGAAAAAGCTCGTGGAGCAAGCGTGATGAACCTGCTGAAAGCACTTGAAAAGCAGATATTCACCAAAGAAAGATTATGCTGTCAGTTTGGTGGGACTTTAAAGGTATTGTGTATTTTGAGCTGCTTGCAAGGAATCAAACCATTAATTCAGACGTATACTGTCGTCGACTGGATAAATTAAATGATGCCATCAAACAGAAACGTCGAGAATTGGTGAATCGCAAAGGTGTTGTGTTTCGCCATGATAACGCTAGACCACGTACAAGTTTGGTCACTCGTGAAAAATTGTTGCAGCTTGGATGGGATGTGTTACCATGATGTTACCACATCCACCATATTCGCCAGACCTGGCACCATCAGATTACCATTCGTTTCGTTCTTTGCAAAACGCCTTGAATGGTAAAACCTTTACTGCTGATGAGGATATGAAATCGTTGTTGGAATAGTTTTTTGCTGAAAAAGATAAGAACTTTTTTGAGCGCGGAATCATGAAGTTGCCTGAAAAATGGCAAAAGATAATCAAACAAAATGGACAATATATTGTTTAATAAAGTTTTTGTTTCCCATGAAAAATTCGCCTTTTATTTATATAAAAAAAACGCAATTACTTTTTGGCCAACCCAATATATGGCGAAGATGCTTTAAAACTGCGGCAGTGTCAAAATTGGTTTACTAAATTTCGATCTGCAGATTTTAATGTGAAAGATGCACCACGCTCAGGAAGGCCAATCGAAATTGATGATGACAAAATAAAGGCACTGATCGATTCGAATCGGCGTTTAACGACACGAGAGATTGCTGAGAATCTTAACGTATCGAAATCGAGTGTTGAAAAGCATTTAAAACGACTTGGATACATTAGTAAGCTCGATATTTGGGTAGCACATGAGCTGAAAGAAATTCATCTCACTAAGCGTATTGACATCTGCGATTCTCTTTTGAAACGTGAGGAAAATGATCGATTTTTGAAACGCATGATAATAGGCGACGAAAAATGGATCGTCTACAACAACGTCAAACGAAAAAGCTCGTGGAGCAAGCGTGATGAACCTGCTGAAAGCACTTGAAAAGCAGATATTCACCAAAGAAAGATTATGCTGTCAGTCTGGTGGGACTTTAAAGGTATTGTGTATTTTGAGCTGCTTGCAAGGAATCAAACCATTAATTCAGACGTATACTGTCGTCGACTGGATAAATTAAATGATGCCATCAAACAGAAACGTCGAGAATTGGTGAATCGCAAAGGTGTTGTGTTTCGCCATTATAACGCTAGACCACGTACAAGTTTGGTCACTCGTGAAAAATTGTTGCAGCTTGGATGGGATGTGTTACCATGATGTTACCACATCCACCATATTCGCCAGACCTGGCACCATCAGATTACCATTCGTTTCGTTCTTTGCAAAACGCCTTGAATGGTAAAACCTTTACTGCTGATGAGGATATGAAATCGTTGTTGGAATAGTTTTTTGCTGAAAAAGATAAGAACTTTTTTGAGCGCGGAATCATGAAGTTGCCTGAAAAATGGCAAAAGATAATCAAACAAAATGGACAATATATTGTTTAATAAAGTTTTTGTTTCCCATGAAAAATTCGCCTTTTATTTATATAAAAAAAACGCAATTACTTTTTGGCCAACCCAATATATGGCGAAGATGCTTTAAAACTGCGGCAGTGTCAAAATTGGTTTACTAAATTTCGATCTGCAGATTTTAATGTGAAAGATGCACCACGCTCAGGAAGGCCAATCGAAATTGATGATGACAAAATAAAGGCACTGATCGATTCGAATCGGCGTTTAACGACACGAGAGATTGCTGAGAATCTTAACGTATCGAAATCGAGTGTTGAAAAGCATTTAAAACGACTTGGATACATTAGTAAGCTCGATATTTGGGTAGCACATGAGCTGAAAGAAATTCATCTCACTAAGCGTATTGACATCTGCGATTCTCTTTTGAAACGTGAGGAAAATGATCGATTTTTGAAACGCATGATAATAGGCGACGAAAAATGGATCGTCTACAACAACGTCAAACGAAAAAGCTCGTGGAGCAAGCGTGATGAACCTGCTGAAAGCACTTGAAAAGCAGATATTCACCAAAGAAAGATTATGCTGTCAGTTTGGTGGGACTTTAAAGGTATTGTGTATTTTGAGCTGCTTGCAAGGAATCAAACCATTAATTCAGACGTATACTGTCGTCAACTGGATAAATTAAATGATGCCATCAAACAGAAACGTCGAGAATTGGTGAATCGCAAAGGTGTTGCGTTTCGCCATGATAACGCTAGACCACGTACACGTTTGGTCACTCGTGAAAAATTGTTGCAGCTTGGATGGGATGTGTTACCATGATGTTACCACATCCACCATATTCGCCAGACCTGGCACCATCAGATTACCATTCGTTTCGTTCTTTGCAAAACGCCTTGAATAGTAAAACCTTTACTGCCGATGAGGATATGAAATCGTTGTTGGAATAGTTTTTTGCTGAAAAAGATAAGAACTTTTTTGAGCGCGGAATCATGAAGTTGCCTGAAAAATGGCAAAAGATAATCAAACAAAATGGACAATATATTGTTTAATAAAGTTTTTGTTTCCCATGAAAAATTCGCCTTTTATTTATATAAAAAAAAACGCAATTACTTTTTGGCCAACCCAATACATCACGCTAAGTATACCGTTGGTACTATAAAATTAATTATCAAATCCTCCGGATTTGGAAACGGCGCAGTATGCGCGGAAGGAAGCTTATTACTTTCGATAATTGGAAATCAAAGCTTGTCGCCGATTTTGTACATGTCGGAGCAGCATCCATGCAGTAAGACAGAGATAGAGAGAAGAGCAAGAAAGAGAAAAGAGATCGTGGGATTTAGCGTCTCGGTTCTCTTTTGCTCTCTCTTTCATTCTCTCTTTCTATCGTCGGGATCGACCGGCAGCGAGACGAGGACGAGTTGTACGTGTGGGAGGGCAGTAGGGGAGGGCGGGATCACGAAGCGAGCCCTCGAAAGAGACGGGCGTCAGTCGCGCGGCACGCGGCGCGCTGTTCGCACGTGGGTGTTTCTCTCGTATCGCGTCGCAAGAGGTGCACAGGCGCGTTGCTCGTGGCCCTCCTCGGATCTAACGAACCGATCTCGCCGCCGGACAGGAAATGACGTCGTCATCGTCGTCGTCGTTGGCGGCGGCGGCGTGGAGATGACAGCGCGAACCGCACCGATCGCAGCTGCGTACGTTTACGAGATCTATTATGAGATCTATTTCTCCAGCACAGTTCGTTTATGATGACAACGGCAGCGTCGGTTGAACAGTCCAGAGTGTGCGGAATGATACTATTTATTCTGGCTGGAAGATAGAGCGGGTCCGCCTTGAAAAGGCATCACGCTTTTAGCGCGTCCCGACTGTCGCTCCGAAAAATATCTGGTCTTCTCATTTCGAAATTGTTTTGTGTCTCTAATGTTTATATGACAATGTTTATACGCTCACGAGACGTGAAAACAAAATCGCTTAACGATAAGAGATTGATATCGATATATAAAGTAAAATAAAAGTTATATCAGTAAGTCTGGAGCGTCGATAAATCTTAGAATCTCACAAAAAGATGTTAGGATTTTCTGAACGAATTTTAAATTGAGAAAAGATATAAACAGAGGTATATAAAATTGCTGACAGAGAAGACGACGTTGCTGTTGCATCAGGATCTCGAACGATCAAGAAAACCGGCATGAAAAAAATTGCGCGCGTGTGTATGCGTGTGAGTATATGCATGTCTCATGCGCGCGCTACGTAAACGCGTGGGAGAGCGGGAGAGAACGGAAACGAGAGAGGAAATGTGCTGAATTTTTTGTGTGTGCGACGACGATGTATCTCTTGCGTGTTCTGTGTGAATGTGTGTATGTGTGAACGGGAAAGCGCAAGGCTCGAATTTTGGATCCAGCTTTTTTCGCGATGAACGTAGGACGTGTCACCGATTGCGCGCCATGCCAGATTTTCACAAAGAGTCACTGGCCAAAAACGGACTTCAGCTTTCATCCAATGAGAATGCGTTTGTCGATAGGAGCTTGGGCTTTGTCGGTTTTCAGGGAGAAAATTGAATAACGCAATTTTCCGAACTTCAAATTAAATTCTTGTTTTTTGCGAACGCCGAAAATGGAAATTTGTTACGCGGATGTGAAAAGGCAGCAGAAATACGTACGTAAATCCATCGACTTAAAACTGCACTTACGCCGGAAATAATGGAAGATTTATTCGTACGGAAGAACTGATCATTTCGTGTAAATTAAATCGGGAATTCTGATGGATTAAATTTCCGTGGCGCAAATGAGCCGTGCGATCTCGTTCATATTAAATCTGTATAATTCATCTGCTTTCATGGATTTTCGATTTTAACGATAGTCAGAAAATTAATTAAGTATTTTCAAGGCGGTGTTATAAATTCGTTCGTCAACGAGTTATCATCGAAATCAGTTAACAAATAACTAAAGTAATGATGATTTATAATGATGATGGGTATTGCCAGTATAATCTTGATGTAGCGTCTGTGAGCGAGTCAGCAGCATACAGATTTGGATGTGATTAGCATATCGAACGGATTATTTGCATTAGTGCGCTCGTTCACTCTGGAAAAGCCCGTGAGTGCCGGCCAGGTTGATTCATACTGTAAGGTATACGTGATGTATTTCACGGTCTAGGTTCAAGAAACAGACGCAACTTTGATGCAGCCAGATAGATAGCTGGTTAGGTTAGGAGAGCTTGCTACTACATCCTAGTACCGCAATGTTTCTCAAACCTTTTCTCGAAGTATGCTTCGTTTCTTTTTAAAAGCTCCCTGTGGGAATATTATGATCATGTATCATATTTGTGTAATCTTTTTTTTTTTATCTCTATAAGCCGTTATTATGCTTATAAATTATCTCTTCTTATTGGAGTAGATTTGGATCGGGAGCTTGAATGGAGAATAGTCAGAATACTTGTGATTTAGCAACACCAACAATATCTTATATTTAATACCGAACTTGATACAGACAAAGGATGATTCGCTCGTTATGGATTCTCGCACTACCTATTCGTTCGATTATCGATCTCAGACTGCCCGCTCCGACTTCCGCGACTAGCTCGTCTCGAGCGCTCGCTGACAACGCGCCCTCGCGTAAAGTATTTCGGCTACTTGGACAAAGGTATCCAGCAAGTGCTGCCTATTGTCGTGTGCGTGTGTCAACGTGACGTACTTACAATCGTATTTCTTACATTTGAGAAACTAACTTCCAATATGCATGTACGAGAAACAAATGTGAGAATAAAATACGTTCATATAAATTTTATATTATAAATGTCTATAAATGTTTAAATTGATAAGAAAAAGCGATTATACAAAAGTGAGAGAAGCTCTTGAATTTAAAAATAGAAAAAAGCTTGTATGTTTAAATTAAAGTTCTCTGTTATTCACATTACAAGGGAAACGCAAAAGCACGAAAGGGAGGCTTCCTCAGTTTTTCGTGGAGTGAATGAACGACGCAGTGCATCACCGAAAGGCCTTTTGCGCTTGCCAAATCCTTTGGAGCAGTTTCGCATTTGAAATATGTTTATAAACCGCACATCGGAAGCCACTGTAAATGCGAGAGAATCGGAGAAAAGGAGGAGAGACCTTCGCGATTCAGAAAATATCCGTGCGAGTGGGCGGCGGCGGCTCTCTTCATCGTCGCCCTCTTTCTCTCTCTGCCTCTCTCTCTTATTTTTTCTTGTCTTTTTCTCTTTTAACGTATCTATCCTCACTAAAGAAGCGAGGGAATCCGGAACGCGCGGTCCCGAGAGCAAAGATTTTCGCAGATTTCTCGTTCGGATGCACACATGGGGCACATCCGAAGGGACAAATCAGGATTGTATCCGCAAATAATGAAATTCGTTTGGTCATTGGAGTTTATCGAAATTAAAATTTCACGTTCCATGATTGGAGTTTCCGATTGCATCGCGTTAATGACCTTTCAATGGCGCTTTAAGAAGTTCTACACAATTACAGTGAGAAAAGGCAATTTAGCGTTATTTAAATAACAGCTATAATCAGATTGCTAACTCGATAGGAAGAGAACAGTTTTGTGAATGTTTTTTTTCTGACGAAATATGCGCTCTCTCTATCGGATTCGTATAAAAATTCGATAATGTCTCTATATTGGCTCTATAGATTGTTTCCGAGTTCGAAGGGATGCTTCTACGTTTTTAGATACCGTTACCTTCTGAACTAAAAACATATCGTGTTTATTAGCGGGTTATGCAACAGCGCGCATATATGTATACCACATTATCACAACTCTATACTTCGCCTACGTAGTTTCCTTTTTTTATTACGATTTACGTAAATAATTGGCCGTTATTCCACGTAGAAATATGATATGAAGAGAAAGAAAGGGAGAGAGAAAGTTATGTTTCATTAAAAATCATCAAGTTTCACGAGTCAATTTCTTATAATTAATAATGCACATTTTGAATAATTATGCATTTTTCGAGCTCACGTATAGTTTTCTCTCACCTGTTGTTTGATTTCCTTTCTTTGGGATAATAATCCTAACTTTATAATATAACAATTTTATATATATGTATATATATATTTATATAATGTATAATTATAACTGTATAATCCTCTGAAAGTTATGAGAGAGACTTTATGTATGTAAATTACAATTATTATTAATTGTTGTAATTAATATTAATTAAATGATCAAGGAAACATTTTCTCTCTTTTTGTCTTAAGTTTCTGAGCTTTTTTCATGACGAATTGTTGATTTCGCGTGATTGTTGATGTTACGGTATCGAAACTGGGCGAGTCGTTGATGATCAAACCAGGCTACTCGGACAAAAGTGTATTAGTTCATTGTATCTCTTCAGGGTCTTCGACCGGTTGTCTTTTTCCTTGTCCCCGCGGCCTTTTATCTGTTGTGTTTACTGTGGAAAGAAAGAAAGAAAGAGAGAAAGATCGCGTCAATGCCCTGGTAATGTGATTGCGCAGTCCACTCGATTGCACTCTACCTGCATTTCTTTTGCTTTTTGCTCGTTTAGCGTTTCCGGAAAAATTTCTTCAGAAAATTATCGTATCTTTGGAATCTTAAATAATTGCGGTATTACTGTAATACTAATATTCTCTAAAATCAATTAATACTAATATTCTCAGTTTCTGAGAGATATATTTCCCGCTATTTTTGCTATCGATTTTTTCAATCTACTCTTTCTATACGGACAGGCTAAACAAATTGCCGAAAAATTTTATTTATCCTCGCAGTTTTATCCAACTTTTTATCCAACAATTTTCGATGCAATCTGGAATCTAGTTTTGTTGTAAAAAAAGGTTTTAATTACAATTTCATTTTTGTTCGTGCATGCGACTTTAAATTGGAAAAATGAAACTAAAGTTTATATCCGAGCACAAATATGTTTTCAAGGAAGAAAATTGCTCTCGAAAGTCGTGAAAGAATGTCTGTGACAGTTTGGGATTGAACCAGGTCTCGTTTATTTTGTCGAGACATCGACTCGCGCGAGAAAAATCGCTGTTAGAGAAACGAGGTGAAAACGCCGAGCATGTTGCCAGCGAAGAATGCTCCCGGTTATCGAGACACGACGACGAAATGAGGTCAGACCGCTCGCGTTGGCACGTTCTCTGGCCGATAACTATTCTCTGGTTCTTTTGGCCCCGCGTGAGAATCTCCTTCCGGTTTCCGGTCGCTCGCACGATCGGCTTCCGTTTATCTTACGTCCTCATTCCCGTCATTTTTCCAGCCATCGACGACTGATGGCGTTTCGCTTTTCCATATGATCGATCATCTTCGCGCTTTAGTGTTCCGTGCATCATAAAATGATGCGAGTGAATTCCCACCACTTAAGGGGAGAACCTGCTTTAGAACGCTGAAAATAAGGTATATTTTACGAATTGTTTTTGGAGAAACTATACAGCGGATCATTATAAAACTTTTATGCATTTATTAGTACATGTTTAAAGATAACAAAAATTATTTCTTGATTTGAATATATCGCTTGTAGAGGTCGTCCTGGAGAAATCTTAGTGCAGCCGCGTCGCCGGCATTGCAAATCGGTGAGCGTTCTCCTGCCTCCAAATTTCGTCTAAACTGAAAAATTGAAACACGTTCTCGTTATTTATGAATTCCCATCGTCGATGAACCAAAGAGAGAAGAAAAAAGTTGAAAAGTGCCAAAATGGTGGAGCTTAGAACACAAAAGTACGATTTTTAGGCAAAGTTGTTGAACTTTTTCATGCAAAAGTAATTGTTTAACTTAATGTTTTTATGAATATTAAAGGTTCATCGACGATGGGAATTCATAAATAACGAGAAAATATTTCAATTTTTCAGTTTGGATGAAATTTGGAGGCAGGAGAATGCTCACCAATTTGCAATGCCGGCGACGCGGCTGCACTAAGATTTCTCCAGGACGACCTCTACAAGCGATATATTCAAATAAAAAAATAATTTTTTTTATCTTTAAACATGTACTAATAAATGCATCAAAATTTTATAATGATCCGCTGTATAGTTTCTCCAAAAAAATTCGTAAAATTATACCTTATTTTCAACGTTCTAAAGCAGGTTCCCCCCTTAACGCTTTAACGAGTCGCTTATTGTACGAATTACCGTGTGCGAAATATAAAATATATAAAAAAGGAATTTATAAGATACTTGTCTCGTGTTATAATAATTATTATGTTATGTTGCTATGTTGCAAGTTATTTTAGTCACTAAACTATAAGATTTCATTACAAACACGACGTTATTTTAAATTCTTGTATTTCCAAAAATCTAGTATTACATAATAAAATATAGTTTCTAACATGCATTTGTTAAATTTAATAAATTTATGACAATTTGAACATATATGAATTAATCAATCTAGTCAATCAGTTCAATCTAGTCTGGGTTAACGTTCCCCAAAGATTCTGATCTCCATTCTAGTCGTGTATGCGAGTGAAACGAAACAGAATGGAATTCTCATCAGGCGCACACAGATTTATTCAGTCCGGGACGGATTTAATTATGTTTTTCTTCTCGCTATCCTCCTTATAATTCTTCCTTTCCATCTACATGCTTATCATCCGCCTGCAAGCGCTCATATCATATTTTCTCTCCGAGGATTTGCCGAGCTTAGTGTCGATGTCACGCGGCTCGAGAATTTCCGAGTTTCGTCGATCTCGAAAACACGTGCATCTCTTCGGTATAACATCGAAATGGAATTTTCTTTCCATCGATATCGATTTTATTTTATATCGATGTGCAACGGGTCACGCGCTTTTTCAGAATTTTCCAGAGAATACTTCCGGTCTTCCAGATCGTGGACTCTACGATGGACCTGCGAGGTCGATCGGGCAGCATCTTAGAGAGTTCCTTCCTCTTTCACAATTTTCCAGCATTGAGATTCTTGACGTATCCTCTTTCGGAGATGATCGGATTGCTTCGGCCGCGGCTGAAATTCAACAAGGTTCTTCTCTCTTCCTCGCGTTTTCTTTTACAATTCTCAAAGGTGACGAGAAGCCCGACTTCTTGGGCCCATTAAGTCCGGACGGTCGTTTCTCGTGCCGAATATAAAAGAGCACTGTTTCGCGCGAGTCGTCGAATGGTTCTTCTGAAACCGTACTGGGAACCGTAAAGGGCCCGATGAAGTTTGCATACTTTTTGTCTCTCGTTTCCCCCTGGACAGACTTTTCGTCGCGAATGAATCTCGATCCGCAGTCGACGTTATCTTCTTTTCTATCATTTCTCTCTCTCTCTCTTTCATCGCGCAGTAATGACACTGTCTCCGGTATTTTATCGCTTCGCCATTGCTTTCTCAATTAAATAAAATAGTAGCTGCGAATGTAAGGGATTTAATTTGAGATCTAATTATCAAGATACATTCAACGCAGTAAAGAAAAACAATTTTATTAAACAGAATGTCGTACAAAATTTGCTTTGTCAAGCGACAGTGTTATAGAATAGAGATTAAGAAATAATTACCGACAAAGCGGATTACTTGTATAATATCGTTTTAAAACGATGAAATGCCGTCTCAGGTCGGCGGATGGACGTGCCAGCCGCTGGAAAGCCCGAATCCGGAGGAAAATACGGAGAAGCTGGTAGTTACCGCCGTCCTCGTCGCCATCATCGTCGTCATCGCCGCGGGCGGCGCAGGAAGGCAGCCGAGTTGACGAGAGTCGGCCGATTCGCAAAAAGGAAGAAGGAAAGGAAGAAGTTGGCCGAATAGGGTAACGGGCGACCACACGTACACACGGACAAGGTATTTAACCGTCGTGGTTGAACACGGACGAGGAAGAGGAAAAAGAAGTGGGAAATCAGGAAGAGCCACAAGCGGACATACAGCTGTCGGTGGGAGAAACCATCGCGCGTGAGGAAAAGTCTCTGCTCGGATCGCCGTAGGCGATCGTCTGGTCACGTGAGTGATCCCCGTTGCCGGTAGATTCGGCGATCGTGTCATAGTGATCGCAACTACCATCCATTCATCGGCGGTACGCTGCCGCGAGAGTACCGGACAGGCGACGTTCTGAATTGTCGCGAATTATTGCGCGAGCCCTTCAAGAAGACCGAAGGAATCACTGGCTGATTATTGTCCTCTGCATTCCGTCGACATCAGGAACAAGAGATACGCGTAGCCTACGAGTGTGCGTTTTTTGAAGGATCTTGAAGGGATCTCGCTTTGCGGATACCTCGAAAAGACAATTTAACCAGAACCTGAAGGAACTCGGAAATTATTTGGTCGAACGTACTCTGAATTTTCGTGCTTCGATTGGCACCTCAAGATTTGGATTCGCCGAGTCACCCCGGTGGAATCTTTATTCGCCTCGTGCCGCGCGAAGAGACCCGAGGAGACCCCGAAAAGACTCGGCAGATCAGCCGGTGGAAGCTCATCTGTTCCACTTGGCGCGTTTGAATCGCCCCGAAGAGAGTTCAGAGATCGCTGGTGGAATCCTTATCGCTCGCTACTGCCACAAATATCTCGCAAATATTCCTGCGGAAGCTCAAAGAACGATCGAGCGACTTCGCGCGCGATTCAGCGCGAAAAGAAAGACTCGGTGTCGCGACGCAGTGCTTCGGTTTCCGGTTACCATCGTCGAAGTTTACTTCGTAGATTCGTTCGCGTGAAAACTCTCGCGATCGCGTGGAAAACGCCGGAACGGTCTCTCGCAAGTGCCGCAGTGTTGCATCAGTGATCTTTTTGAGGAAACCGGACGGATGTGCTCAATTGCGAAGATGATGCACCACATTGTTGTCGCCGCCCTTCTCGCCGTGTTTGCCAGCGGTGCGCCGAGATCGTCGATCATCTACGCGGACGACAAAGTGGTGAGTGACATTATTCTGTTGTCTATATCAATCGCATCTCGTGATGTACCCTTTTGTCGCGATGAAGTATCCTCAGTTAGGTAATTAATTCAATTGATTACGATTGCTCCTTACGAAAAATCAGATAAGCTTATATACAGGGTGTCCCGGGTTTTAACCGACAAACTGCGGGAGCATATTCTACTAGTGGAAATAAGAAAAAATTCTTATATCGAGTTTGCTTAGAAATGCTTCATTACAAAGTTATAAACCAATATTGAAAAGAAATATCAGATAAGTAACAACGGAACATAGTGTAGAATTTGGAAGGTCGAAGATGTTTATGTTATGTGTATTCACATGTACCAATTTTGATGGAAAATGTGCCACTGCAGTTTCGCCAAAACAACTGGATACAGTTAAACGGTTGTCCATCGCACTGTGCTAGACAAGTTAGAAACTGGTTAGATGAACATTACGCTCATAGGTGGATTGGTCGAGGAGGACCGGTTTTCTGGCCTCCAAGATCGCCCGATTTAACGCCTCTTGATTTTTATTTATGGGCAACTTTAAAAAATAAAGTTTACAGTACAGAAGTAATCTCGCTTGAAGATTTAAAGCAACGAATTACTAATTCGGTTACTGAGATGCAACAAAATTTTCAGGAATGTCGTACCGTAACAAATTCTGTACTACGTCGATGTCTAGCTTGTATCGATGTGCAAGGACAACATTTTGAAATGCGTCACTAAATCATTGCGTAGATAATTTTTATTTTTGTGAAAAAATCCGTTGTTACTTATCTGATATTTCTTTTCAATATTGGTTTATAACTTTGTAACGAAGCATTTCTAAGCAAACTCGATATAAGAATTTTTTCTTATTTCCACTAGTAGAATATGCTCCCGCAGTTTGTCGGTTAAAACCCGGGACACCCTGTAGAGCCGAAAATAAGATTTGTTCATTTGCGAATAAGTTGGAGTGAGAAAAGGATATTATTTGAAAATTGTCGAGCAGTATTGAAAGATTCCAAGTGAATTATTATTAAAAACTGATTATCTATTATATTTTGGAACTTGGATCTATATTACTTTGTTTATTTAAAAAAAGGGAACATTTTACCAAATTGAGCGATAAAATGCCATTGTGCGCTGCTGGACTTTGCAAACGCAAACGGGTCAGGACCTGGGTTTTCGGGATCCCAAGTCAAATTATGACCGTGCTCCATGTACGCACACACATACGCATAGATATGGATATTATAACGGCTTTGTGGAATAATTTAAAGCGATCCTCAAATAATTTAAATGGAGCTTGCACGAATAACTAATTGATTACAATTCACGAAAAGTTAAGTGGTCATATTCTATCATAATATTATCAAATATGAAAAGTGCAATTATCTATCGTTATAAAATTATTATATTAATGATATTTCATGTAACGATATACTTTTGTCATAGAGATATTATTTCATAGAATATTATATCATACAGAATTTTCAATATTGGAAATAAATTTCATGAATTCATATATTCATAAAAGTTATTACATTATTTTATTTCACGTTTTCGCTAAATATCAATTACGAGATGCACAAACCTAACTTTTCAGGCATTGAGCTTGTCTAGCTCTTTTTTAGCGAATTGTGATCGATTATTTTGCGTGTACATTTCGATATTACTGTCCTCGCGAGCTCGACACAGGATTAACTTTTCCTGCGGGATGTTGTGCAGAGAGCAATTTTGTTCCCGTTTCGGCGGCGAAGAATAATGGAGTCCGCGGTTATTGGAATCTAGGTATAACGGAGATTCACGTAGTATGTAATGGTGATTTTCCGAAGCGAATTTCGGCGGTATCCGTTGCGAGCGAAGCTTGTTACGGCGATATTATGGTTCAGTCGCGCGACATCAAGTAGACGCTCGATGAGTTAGGCAGATCAAACGTCAAGATGCGATACCGGAATAGAGTCGGTGGCATATTGGCATCTAGATAAAATATCGGCGAATCGGTTTTTTGCAATACAATATTTTTTGTGCACATTATTTGTATTTCACGTACGCCTTTTTCTTACATACATCTGTGGATATTAAAATAATTGTGTTATTTTAATTAGAAAGCACCATATCTATCCCACAATGAGCTACATTTTGCTATAAAATTCCAATTAATATTCTCTTTAAAATCCTTGCTTATAATTTACGATCTAATAAGTAGATTTGATAAGAAATAGGAACTTGTTTCTAATTGTATGCAAGAGTTAACTATAATTATAATGATAAATATTTCGAAGAGAACCGGTTTTCTTCTTTCCATTTGCAAGTTTTTTACTTTTATTCGGGACATCATAGTGAAATCGCTCCGAGTGTCTCTGTTGTTCAGTCTTTAGCAAAACAGCTACATCCCCTTTAACTCCGCTTATCTACGAGCATCGATCACATTAATTCTTAAGGCTACACGCTCGCGGAGAGACGCCCTCGTGTGTGCGTGTATATTCGTGCTCGTATTCATAAGGCACTTAATATCAAGCAGAAGCTCGTAAAACCGAGTAATGTTATGCGTTCGTGTGCGTGTATAGGATACCACGATAACGTTCGGGACTCCCTTGCGGGCTTTGTGGTTTCAGGATTCTAGTCGTATAGTTTTCACCGTGCTGTAACGTTACGTTGCCTTAATACGTTAAAGGAATCCTCGTAACGTTTATCAAACGTGTTGGATTATGCAAATTACCGTGCTAGGAAACGTAGGCGAAACTCCTTATCTGTGTTTTGATACTGCTCAAATATTTTATTTATCAATATCCAAATCTATGCTTGATATACATTTATATTTATTTCTCTAAATATAATTGCTGTTCTAAAATCTAATCTTTTATTTTAAACATCATGAAGATCGTACATAAATAGTAGAGAAATAGAGAAAATTAGAAATTCCTACAAGATAAGATATAAAAAGAATCTTTCGATGATCTTTCGATCGTTCTTTGATACGGCAAGTGGAATGCAATAACTGCACTGCGGGGACCCGTGTGAAGTTAGCCCCCCAACATTAAAAAAAATTAACTATCTATAGCTTATTCGATTGCTCATCGTTTGCACATGTATGCACATTTCTAGTAAAAAAGTTATTAACAAAACAATTTTGGGGGGGCCAACTTCACGCTAGCCCCCCACCCATGAGCAAATTAATTCAAAAAACACTTAATTGACAGATTTTCATTTGCACATTCCGAATCAGGTCGATTTTTCGTTTGTACACCCTTAGATAAAAAGTTATTAACAATCAAAGTTTCAGGATAGGTCGAATTTGGCAAATAAGCTCGGAACACGGATTCTGCATTCAAAGTGGCATTAATCGGCAGATTTTCGTTTGCACATTCCGAATCAGGTTAATTTTTCGACCAATCTCGAAACTTTGATTGTTAATAACTTTTTAACTAAGGGTGTGCAAACGAAAAATCGACCTGATTCGGAATGTGCAAACGAAAATCTGTCGATTAAGTGTTTTTTGAATTAATTTGCTCGTGGGTGGGGGGCTAGCGTGAAGTTGGCCCCCCCAAAATTGTTTTGTTAATAACTTTTTAACTAAGGGTGTGCAAACGAAAAATCGACCTGATTCGGAATGTGCAAACGAGAATCTGTCGATTAAGTGTTTTTTGAATTAATTTGCTCGTGGGTGGGGGGCTAGCGTGAAGTTGGCCCCCCCAAAATTGTTTTGTTAATAACTTTTTAACTAAGGGTGTGCAAACGAAAAATCGACCTGATTCGGAATGTGCAAACGAGAATCTGTCGATTAAGTGTTTTTTGAATTAATTTGCTCGTGGGTGGGGGCTAGCGTGAAGTTGGCCCCCCCAAAATTGTTTTGTTAATAACTTTTTAACTAAGGGTGTGCAAACGAAAAATCGACCTGATTCGGAATGTGCAAACGAGAATCTGTCGATTAAGTGTTTTTTGAATTAATTTGCTCGTGGGTGGGGGGCTAGCGTGAAGTTGGCCCCCCCAAAATTGTTTTGTTAATAACTTTTTTACTAGAAATGTGCAAACGAAAATTCGAAATGTGCATACATGTGCAAACGATGAGCAATCGAATAAGCTATAGATAGTTAATTTTTTTTAATGTTGGGGGGCTAACTTCACACGGACACTGCGGGGTCTCGATAAGAGACGGTGCGATGCGTTTAATCGTTCCTTAGCGGTTTCGATAGAACGGAATTGCCTCGGATGTAATTATTTCGGGGCAGCAGAAGAGACATCGACGGAGGCGAAAGTAGAGGATTTTGCGAGAGTCGGTCACTCGAGAATTAACGATGCCACATATAGCATATACTACGTTTCGCAGCATTAACTTTTTCGCGCGCAACTTTATTGTGCTAACGACCGGAGCGGGAGCGTGCTTAGCGCTCGCCGCATTACGAGAGAGCATGAGTTTCCTTCTCTTTTTCCCCGCATACGAAAATATTTCTCCACGCCCGTTTCCCTCGGATCTCGCGGATTCCATTAGTCTGATTAGTCGTGCCGTCAGATACGCGGGTATTTCGTAATCGGCCGCATCTGCACCCGCGCAATAATTACCAGCGTTAATTGTCAAATTCCGCTCGGACGGACGTGAGGGATTACTCGCTCATGTTTTTAATTCAAATCGGGTTGGTTGGTTAGCTTGGACGGCGAGGGTTTAATCCTTTGATTCTATTCGGACTATCCGGAAGCAAAACGCTCATTGTGTATGCTGTAAGCTGATCAAGCTAGTAGATCATCATGGTGTAAATTATTTAATATTAATCATAAAATATTTTTGGTAATTATGTACTTTAACGGACCCAGCCCCGATGACCTTGACATATGTTGTCAAAGTCACCCTCCTGAGTGACCTTGAAGAGGTTTTAGCCGTCGCTCGTTGTTTGTTAAAAAGTTATAAACAAAGAAAGTTTAATGATTTCGCACGAATTTTTAGCTGTCCACGTGAAGCAAAAACATGATATTGACATATATTACAAAGGTTACCTTCCCGATAACCCGCACTAGGTTTTAGTCGTCGATCGTTGTTTATGAAAAAGTTATTAACAAAAGAAATTTCGAAAATATAGTAGTTATTTTGAAAGAATATTGAATATTGAAAGATATAAACGACGAATATGTATATGAACGAAGAAAGGAAAGTCATTTAAAGCAGTGAATTGTTAATATATAGAATAGTTTCTTTTAATATAAGTACAAAGTATTCTTCACTTTAACCAAAAGCACAAACAGTTAAATACAAAGTATTCTCTGCTTTAACTTAACCTAACCCTAACCTAACCTAACCCAAACCTATTTCTGATTTAAAGCTAAAATTCCATCAAATATACTCTTTCGTAAACGTATATGGTATCGTAAAACTATGCTTTATTCATTAAACATTTTTGTTAATAACTTTTTAACAAACAACGAGCGAAGGGTGAAACCTAGTGCGGGTTATTCAGGAAGGTGACCTTTGTAATATATGTCAAACTCAAGTCCTTGCTTCGCGTGGACAGCTGAAAATTCGTACAAAATTATTAAACTTCTTTTGTTAATAACTTTTTAATAAACAACGAGCGACGGCTAAAACCTCTTCAAGGTCACTCAGGAGGGTGACCTTGGCAACATATGTCAAGGTCAAGGTCATCGGGGCTGGGTCCGTTAAAGTACATAATTACCATATTTTTTGATAATTTTAACAATAGATTGTATTGTAGTTCTCTTTAAATCACTGCTAAAAAAGAAGTCAAATGATTAAAAGCATTGATAGCATCTAGCTAGTGATTACCATTATGGACGACGATAGCAAAGAGTTAAATATGCCGAAGTGGTCATCTTGCCCAAGAACGGGGAACTGACTGATCAAATTTAATGCATCAGTTTAACGCGCGGCTCTTGCAAAGGGAATCGTAATTAATCGCGCTCTTGCGAAGCGACTAAGGCGTGCTCAATAACGCCGCGAGCGTTTTCTTTTTTCTTCTTCTCTTATTTCGCAAAAGCGAGGAGAATACTAATTTCGTGTCTCGTTCATCTCTTGAACGGTCTAACGTAATTTCCGTGTCGTCGTGTTGCGAATTATCTCGTTGTCTGTTCGAGAGCGCGCTCAATCGCGATGATAATATTCTTATCTGATTTTTCTCCTGATTCCGACTCAATCGAGTCTTTTTTTGCTTAACGAAGAATCTTCGCGGGCCTTGTTATCTCCTTAATGAACCTCGTACCGATTACGGATATAATTGAAAATATTCCGCGCCATTAATCCCGATCGTGCCGCTGTGTGTTCATTACTCGCGAAGGCAGGTGCATAATTTAGCTCATTATACTAGGTCGTTCGGGAAAATGAGGATACATTGTGCTAATAATAACGTAACTGTTGCAATAAACTCGACGGTAAATTATGAGAAACATGGATTAATGCAGTTGAAAATCATGAGATACGGATAAACTTGATCGTGTGTTATCACACACGTATCGTACACTTGGCATAATCGCGTAAAATAATATAACAGGATACGTTATAAAATAAACTCCAGGATCTATATTATTATATATTGATAAAATTTTTCGCGCTCGAAACTTTATTACGGAAGCGAATTTATCCTTAACCAGATAAGAATATTATTTTAATATTATTAATTTAATTTAATTTAGTTGATCGTTTACGAAACGCAATTACGAGAGTAAGTGCGAATTCAGGATTGAAACGTGAAACGTGCGTTTCATACGTACACGTGAAATTTTGTTTATACATACTCGTGCACGTGCGTTTTATGGACGCTCTTGTCCGCAATGTGCTTTTCCGCAATAGTTTCGAAACGCGCCGTTACCGAGGAAGTTATGGAAAATGTATTCCGACTGTCGTTGGATACGTGATCCACTCGGTTCATTTCCGGTGAGCACAGCGCACTATACACGCGTTATCCCTCCGATTCTCCCTCTGCAACTCGTCGGAAATATTGCAAGTGGAATATTCCGTCAAAATTTTGCATGCTGCGTCTGCTGCACTCGCTCAAACTTTTTAATCTCTCGCGCCTTCTCTCTCCCTTTTTTCTCTCTCTTTCCTCGTTTTCTTTTCTCGCTTGCTACTGCAATATATTAGCATAGTATCTACATTTTGACGTAACAGCGACCGTTGTTACTGAATCTCGTATGAATTAAATAAAAAAAGCGGAAATAAAATTGCATCTGTAATCCCGCTGTGGCGGCGGAATGTGCTTTAACGCATTCCATTTCGTTATAGCATCGTAGAACAATATTGATACACCACGATTGTTCCTGAGAAAATTGGATGTAAAAAGCGACGCGAGTAAATAAAATTGAAGTGAGAGCTTATTTTGTTACCAGGAAGAAAAAATTGCGGAAAGGTTTTTTTTCGAAAGGGATCAGATGTGTCCACTGCGCCGATCGCAGTTTCAAATAAATGAGGCGACATGAGAAGAGGCGATAATCATATTTTGGAATTAATCTCCGTTGTGAATGGCTATATAAGCCGCTTCTCCCTTTTATTCATGATATCGTTTAATATGATTTACTGCCAAGTTGCCACTTAAAATGATGCTGCATACCTTCGGTGTGTACACTTGCATAAGTCATATTCAATCCGTCGAAACGCGATAATTTCGCGTTTCGAAAACGCGGTCCAGGGTATTCGTGCACACAACAGCACGAGTATTTTACAATTAATTATAAGCTTTACACTTTACAGCGCATTTATTTTATTTATATTTTATTTTATTTATCAAAACTGCGTGATATATACAGGGTGTCCCGGGTTTTAACCGACAAACTGCGGGAGCATATTCTACTAGTGGAAATAAGAAAAAATTCTTATATCGAGTTTGCTTAGAAATGCTTAGAAATATATACAGGGTGGCCCATTTTAATTTATACAGTCGATTTTTTTAAAAACTAAAAGAGATACGAAAAAATGTTTCAGACAGACATGTCACGATTTCGAAGGGGACATAAGATGATACCATTGGTTTGACCTTGAATAGTCGTTTGAAGGTCACGCGAAGATCACCTTCAATTTCTTAAATTGAAACCCCAACTTTTTATTGCAGATTCTTATTCTCCATCGAAAAGTAAGTAACTTTTGTCTGAAACATTTTTCCGAAAAATGTCATCTTATGTCCTTAAAATGTCCTCAAAACTCATCTTGAAGATCATTTTAAGGACATAAGATGACATTTTTCGGAAAAATGTTTCAGACAAAAGTTACTTACTTTTCGATGGAGAATAAGAATCTGCAATAAAAAGTTGGGGTTTCAATTTAAGAAATTGAAGGTGATCTTCGCGTGACCTTCAAACGACTATTCAAGGTCAAACCAATGGTATCATCTTATGTCCCCCTCGACATCGTGACATGTTTGTCTGAAACATTTTTTCATATCTCTTTTAGTGTTTTAAAAAATCGACTGTATACATTAAAATGGGCCACCCTGTATATACACGCAAAGCTAATTTTTCCGAAAGCCCTCTCGCTTCGCCCTCTCACAACTTTGCACGTTCGCGGATTCGCGTGTAATCCCTCGCAGGGGAAAATGGAGGGATCGGATTGTAGGGTTACTATCGTATCGTGTAATTTCAACCTTTCGATCGCGGCAGGAGAGTCGCTTCCTTTGCTGTTGCCGGATCAAGAGAAACGGGGAAAGAGAGTGTCTCTACTCGACTGATCTGTTCGGATCATTGTTGCCTTTGCATTTGTTCGCTGTATCGCTCGTGGCATCCGTTTGCATTCACTAACGGGATAGCCAGGATGCATCGACTACTCCAATGCACGCTGTGAATTCTTCCTCCCTTCTGTCTCTGTTCGCGTTTTTAGAGTTCTGACGAGTTCTTGATGCTATCGACGATGACGAAACGAGTTTTGCGTTTGTCGCCGAACAACCGTGAAATTTTTGCGACGTAAGCGCGTGCGGAATCTTTGCGATTCATGGCGAATCGCCGCTTGCGCGGATCGTAATTTATAGATAAAGGGCATAAAAGGGATTCCCTTCTGCCCGTTACCACAGATGATTCCTCCGCGAGTGCCTTATTTCCGTGATAGAAACTTAAATCAAATTCAAGATTTGAATGGATGGTTTGCGTCGAGATGGATGCTTCACGTCATCGTCTAAATTGATATTATTGCTAATATTATTATGATGCTTTTATTGCCAGAGAGATGGTATATGTAAGCTGCAGCTAATTTATATGTAAATTTTAGATGAGTAAAGTTTGTGCTGGGACATTTTAACATGCAGTGATGAAAATATTAATATAAATTAGCAGCTTCGATGAGCTGATATATAATATGTATATATAGACTTATAAAGTGAATTAATTTACTAATTATAAACCTAATTACAATATGTATTTAATATTCGCTCATTTCTTGTTTACATTCCTGCCTATTTTTATCTGAATAATGTAACTGTCTGTAATTAATCTTTTAAAAATAATATCCAATAGTTGTAAAAAGATACTTTATTTTAATATCGCAGCTCTCTTCGTACAATAGGACATACCAACAGAAAATACCGTAATTTTGAATTCTGTCCGCGCGCGGAGCCTCCGTTCGCGCCTTATTAAGCACCAGCGCCGCTCGTAATACGGATACAAGCCGCATTCCATTTTCCGTTGCGTTTCCGTGTCCGGCTGCGCGCGCATTATTAACTTTCCTATTATCTTCCGAATTTCCACGCACTCTTGGCCGCGTGCATATATTAACTTCCGGCTAGCAAGGCCGTTTATTGCGCGTTTCGTGGGCGTCGCGACGCCAGTCGCTCTATTCTCTCTCTTTCGCGATCGCATGCGTTGCAATCAGAATGCAGTCAGAATGCATCAACTGTCGTCGCTATCATTTCGTCTCCTGACATTCTCTTTACAATAAATCCTGCTCCATGAATAACCAGACGCGTAGAAATAAATAAATCCAAACGATATAGAATCGCCGACGTTTTTGTCGCAATGTTAAATCCTTGCGTTGATAACTAATAAGCACGTTACGGCATGACTGATAAACGAGATCGGCGTCACGTACAGATCGAGTGCCACTAGATCAAGACGTGATTCTTGCTATCATCACCGCACCAGAGCCATTAGTAGACAATTTTATTTAATAATCCAGCGGATTGTGTTTTGGACAACGCAAAAGTTTGTAGGATCGCGCGGACAGCATCGCGAAATGAAAACTTTACGAGAATCGTACGATTTTGGCATTCGCGAATTTTAACGAGATCTGGTATTTTTTTATTACGGATTCGGATTCTACGCGAGAAAACATGCAACTTTTGTCTGAAACATTTTTCCGAAAAATGTCATCTTATGTCCTTAAAATGATCTTCAAGATGAGTTTTGAGGACATTTTAAGGACATAAGATGACATTTTTAGTTTTACAAGTATCGAAGGGGGGGGGGGAGAGCAGTACCGAATATTTCGACGTACGCTTTCGACTTCGTGCATCACGGTGGTTTATGCTTGGTCGGAACGTGCCTCGAATGAGCAGCGGCTTAGTCGCTGTCTCGTACATTTCGTGCGTGCGTGCATGCGTCGTGCGACTACTATCGGTCTTTTTCTACTCGTGCTATATCGCGCTTGACTACTACGTACCTCCATATGTCGCGCGGACACGAGGTGGATGACTAAGAGTCTCGAGAGTTCGATCCCGAAAGCCGCTTTAGCTTATCGACTACACGCGCGTGCTGCACGCGTATAACTCGTACTTGGAGCGTCGCGGCGCCTGCGCCCGTCTCGTGCTCCCCTCGCGACGAACACGAAAACCGTTTTCCGCCGCTCGAGAATCCACCCGTTTCCGAGGGATGCTCTTAGGGTGACGCGAGACATTCACGATAATGCCCAGAAAACACGCCACAACTTTGCCGATTTGTTTTCGTACGAATTCTGCTACATTTTACATTATAAATAGAAGTGAAGAACATTGTTATATTTCAAATTATATTTAAAGTGCAATGGCGTTTGTAAATTTATTAAAGATGTACATATTAAAACATTCGATAAAAATGTACGAATACGAAACACGTATGAATGTAGGATGACGTTGGTATCGATCTCTACGAATAGGAATATAAGAATAACAATTAATAATGTTAATATTACTATTACTAATAATAATAACGTTAATAATATCAATAATAAGATAAACGGAAGAAACTACAGAATAAATGAAGATACAAGGAATTCCGCGGAAATATTTAACGGTTAAAGAGAGCATTGCAGTTGAATTCTAATATTCCAAGAATAGGAGCAAGTACTCTCGTGATATTTTTTCAACGCTTACTCGCTGGAGTCAAAGTAACCGAATATCAGGAAAATCGTTCTGAACGTCTCGGAGTCGCGGGAATTCGCGGGTCCGCGAGACATGCATGTGATTTCAATTGAGATCGTTGGATCGTAAAGGGTTGAAAGGAACGTCGGGCGGGATTCCAGCCGCACAAACGATCCGTCCTTTGCCCTTTGAAGATACGTCCGACAGACGTGATTGCGAGTAATGCTATCTTCTTATTCTCTTAAATTGAATTAGTAAAAATTCCGTTGACTGAATCAGTAAAAGTGTTATCGACAGAATCAGTAATAGTCAATGAAATCCTAAGTGATTCTCACTGAACTAAAAGTTAGCGCGAAAACTGTTTCATGGAACGGTTTCATTTATTTCATTTTCTTTATCGATAGCAATCCTTCTTTGATCTATTAGGGGTGTGATTTAGTTTTGAGGGTTTTTTTTGCTCAAAAACGCATGTATTTAAGTATGATAATGAATGAATACCTTAATCAAAATATTTTCCTTCCTTTTCTATAACTTTTTCCCATCTTTCTGGCAAGAGATGGATTCCACCGCGATAAAATCACTCTTCTTTTCAGTTGATCCATTCGTCGACGAATTTTCGCGCTTCTTCGAAATTATGAAAGTGTGTATCCTCTAAAGCGTGTTGCATCCACCGGAACAAATAATAATCGCATGGAGAATACGCGGGGTGCGGTAAGACTTGCCATTCAAGCTCTAATAGTGTTTGTTTCACTGATAACGCAACGTCAGGTCGAGCGTTGTCACGAAGAAGAATCACTTTCCGTCGTTTACTCGCAATTGGTGGTCGTCTTTGGTCCAATGCTTGCTTCGACTTGTACAATTGGTGTCGATAACGATCAGCCGTGACAGTCTCGTGCGGATTTAACAGCTCATAGTACACTATCCCACCAAATACAGAGCATTACTTTTGAACCGTGAATATTGCGTCTCGGAGTGGATGTTGATGGTTCGCCTGGATCCACCCATGATTTTCTGCGTTTCGGATTATCAAACTAGATCCACTTTTCATCCCCAGTAACAATCCGAGACAAAAGACTCTTCTTTTTTTGCCTGGCGATCAACGAAATGCAAATGTTCAACCGGTTCGCAATGGCACTTTCCGATAATTCATGTCGAACCCATTTCCCTTCTTTCTGAATTTTTCCCATTTCATGTAAATGTTTGGTAACTGTTGTACGATCAACATTTAATGCTCTGGCAAGTTCTGAAGTGGATTCTGTTGGATTTTCGTGCAATAATGCTTGCAAATCTGCATTTTCAAGCTTTCTTGGTTGTCCCGAGCGTTCTTTGTCCTTCACGTCAGTATCACGACTTTTAAAGCGTCTAAACCAGTATTCACGCGTCTTAATTGATGGGGCTGAATCACCATAAGTTTCGACAAGAATTCTATAACCGTCAGCCGCAGCTTTCTTTTGATTAAAAAACAAAAGCAACGCATGTCGAAAATGCTGTTTCGGAAGTTGCATTTTTACGATGATATAAACACGACTGTTATTGCATCTATTGCTATAATGCTACTAAATGTCATGGATAATGTCAACACTGTAAGAAACAACGGTTATCGGAAACAGCTCAATAGCTGTTGGAACAAACTGACACTACAGCCATCTGTTGCAAAACCCTCAAAACTAAATCACACTCCTAATAATAACTAAATGTGACTGAGTTTGTTTAGCTAAATTGCACTCCAATTACAGTGCTATACTTATATACAGATAAGGATATATTGGGTCGTCCGGAAAGTTCGTGCCGATTTTTAATAGATAGCGTTGGAACATGTCTGAATATATCAATGTTATTGAAAACATACGATTTATAATACACATGCTTAAAGGTGACATTTCAACGCATCTTTAGGAAAAAAGTTGTTTCAGATAAATTGATTCGTGTCAGTTTTGTACTCTTTTGAAGATGGAAGAAAACAAAGAACATTTTAGACACTTGATGCTTTTCTATTACCGGAAAGGCAAAAATGCCTCACAAGCAACAAATTCGATATGTTCTGTTTACGGAGAAGACGCTTTAGCTGAAAGAACCGTACGTAAGTGGTTCGCTAAGTTTAGAGCTAGTGATTTTAACCTTAAAGACCATTAACGCTCGGGCAGACCCTTTACTACTGATGATGACCAAATCAAGACACTGATCGAGAATAACCCGCGCTACACGACACGTGAATTAGCAGAGATACTGAAAATATCGAAAACCACTGTCCACGATCATGTAGTGAAGCTTGGTTACGTAAGTCGCTATGATGTATGGGTTCCGCATAATTTGGCCGAAAAAATTTAATGGATCGCATTTCCATCTGCGACTCGCTGTACAAGCGCAACGAAAACGTACCATTTTTGAAGCAATTAGTGACGGGTGACGAAAAATGGATCATTTACAATAATGTAGAACGAAAAAGATCCTGGGGTAAGCGAAATGAACCAGCATTAACCACTCCGAAAGCCGGCCTTCATCCAAAAAAAGTCATGCTCTGCGTCTGGTGGGATTGGAAAGGAATCCTATATTATGAGCTCCTACTACACAACCAAACGATAAATGCAGATAAGTACTGCTCGCAACTGGACGAATTAAAGACAGCGATTCAGGAAAAACGTCCAGAATTAGCTAATAGGAAGGGCGTCGTGTTCCATCAGGACAATGCCAGACCTCATGTTTCTTTGACTACCCGACAAAAATTGTTGGAGTTTGGCTGGGATGTGCTACCTCACCCACCGTATTCACCAGACATTGCACCTTCAGACTTTCACTTATTTAGGTCTGTGCAAAATTCTCTTAGCGGCAAGAACTTCAACTCTTTGATCGACATAAAAAACCACCTTGAGGAGTTTTTCGCCGAGAAACCTAAGAAGTTCTGGAAGAATGGAATCTTCCAGTTGCGTGAAAGATGGACAAAGGTTGTGAAACAAAACGGTGCATACATAAGTCAATAAATATTTATCGACATAAAAAAATGTTGCCTTTGAATTTTCCTTCAAAATCGGCACGAACTTTCCGGACGACCCAATATTTATAATCCTATTTCAATAAAAATACGCTAATTGTTTTCAAGAAAGCAGGTCGTTTCTACCGCGCTGCGATCTTCGATATTCCTCAAAGCTGTTTCGAAATGTTTCACTGCAAGTGCCGATGTCTTCCGCTTGTAGTTATCATGCATTTGTTATGCACTTCGCGCTACAACGTTACAAGGACTCATTAAACTATAACAAAAGCCCGCATTTTCACTGCTTATTTCATGTTAAGTCTGTGCTTTGCCCGTACTTGATAATAATCACGCGTTTACGTGGAACTCGATCTTCGTGTTTGGATTAATTGACTCTCAGAGTGGTACAGCCATTTGTTAACATTAAACATGCGCTGTAAACGCAAACTCGTATTGTTTGTTGGTCTTTGTTACCGCCGCAGTTACAGCTAAACTCGATTATAATTAAAATTAATTATATATGGATGAAAACAAGTACTTTTTTTGTGTGCACAAATTGCAATTCTAGTTTTAATCTCTTTCAATATTTTTCCCTCGCTTTTCAGTAATGCTTTTCTGGATATGCGCGCGCGTGTGCTTTAAATAATTTGATTTACGTAATGTAATGAATTTTGTTCACAAGGGAATGATAATGTATGCTCTGTTAGCTGATTTTAAAATATTATTTATCAAAGTCCGTGGATTGTTATTGGCAATTTCGTTGCTTCAACATTTCGGGATTACGTTGAGACTAAGTATACACAAAGTGATTACTGAGGAGCGATATCGAGGGATTAATCGATAACTTTGGTGAAGATCCCCATTAATCACGCTAAAGGCGCCCTTGCGGCGCGGGGGAGGGGCCTGACACTTCTCACCCTTGCTTTCAAATTATTAAATACTAAACCCTCCATCATGATACCGTATATAGTTAGTCAGCGCGTCTGGGGATTTATGCTTCTTCGGAAACTCAACTGCTCTCGAGGGATATTAAATTTAGCGTATAACCACATGCAATTCATGATTTAATGTCGACGAATTCAATTTCGCGAACAGAAGCGTACTTGGCTTTTGCTGTCTTTGATAAATATTTATAATGCGATGTGTAGATGACAAAACTGTTAAAAAATCGTTCTTTTTCGTTGAAGTCAACTTCATATATAAACTGCTTTATAAAGAAAAAATTATAAATTTATTGATTTATGAATTTTTGTTTTATTAAAATTGTTCTATGTAATAATGGATTTATAAAACGTCAAGAATATATCTATAAAATTATTTGTTCATTAAATTACATTTTGAGATATATTTGAATATGTATTACAGTCTTTGCCGTTATACAACTTCGGTGTGTTTATGGTATCTTTTATTTCGCGGTATTCCTCAGAGAGAATGTTAAATCGATACCTTCGTACTGAAATAAGAAACGTGCTTGAGAAATTGAAAGGAGAATTACGTAAACATTTGTCCTTTTAGCTTCAAGCTTTAGAATAATATTGCAGGCTAAAAGCATAGAAATACACATCTAACAATAAGCATAAAATATATTTCTCACGATTACTCTTAACTTAAATCAATATATCACAATTAGAAAACGCATTCAGCGTCATATAATATAAAATTCCTATCTTTAATATATTTTTTTTATATCTTTAATATCTTTAATACCTTTAATACTATAATATTACTATAATATTAACTTAGAGGAGAATCCCCTATTATGAGATATGCTTCTAATATGAGATAATGGGGTTTCTGCTAAACTAGTGAGCACTATCTGTTAGTTCCACCATGAACTTATTACTCTTGGTGTAAAATGTATTTAGTGAAAAATTCATTGTTCGTTATTGCGTTTAGCCTTTGCAAGAAAAGATTTGTGAAATTGTGAACATGTCAAAGGAACTTGAGGTAAGTCTTTAAACCTTGTTTATTATATAATAAGGAAATGGTTGGCAATAAATTCAGTATGCAATGATAGAGTAGAATCGTAGTAACAGGAAAATACGCGATTTGTTGAATTGCTTAATTGTAGAAGTTAGATTTCATGATCGCGGAACCGCTGGGCGTGTGGCTCGTATAATGAGATATTCAGGGTACTCTTAATATGAGATAATTATTGCTCGAATATGAAGATTATGTAGTGTAATAAAATGAAAGAAAATACTACTTAAGGTTAAAGAAAAGTTAATACGAATTTATATTACGAATTTTTGTGTATTTAATTTTTATAGAATCTGACTATGGAGGTTAGAGATACGAGGAAGCGTCGACAGTGGAATCGTGAAGTTTTGGCGAAGGCTGTGGCAGCAGTATTTTTATAAAACTATCTAATAAAGTTTTTTACTGGCAATACTGATGTATTTTGCACTTTTAACACCGATTTCTCGAGGTATCTTATATTAGGAGCACACTTTCTCGATCCTGCGTAAAGCTCTTTTTTCAAATTTGTTTAATTTTCGGAAAAAATAATATTTAAATTAGATTTTTCATTTTACCAACCTAAAGCTTATTAAATTCTCTTCAAGATAACGTATTACATTTTTAAACTCTGCCTATAGATTTTCTTACATTCGGCAAAATCGATATGGTATCTCATAATCGGGGACTTTCCTCTATATATTATATAATTCATCAATATATCGAAACATTAAATTACAAGTTATATCATCAATATATTAATACACTGTTTCTTCAAGACTTTTTCCCATGTTATGTCGATACTTGCTTTCCGTCAGTCATTTCGTCGACGGCTAAAAAAAGACGCTTGCAGTGATATACGACACGTTTCTACTTCCAGGCTTAGATTATCGATTACTCCGATTCCATGATATTGACATATTACTACGGCGAACTGCGTTCTTTTTCCCGTTTTTTCGAGTCTGCACCGCGTTGGTCTCCTCGCTGATCGCTTGGCCGCTCGGCAGCGTGTACTTTATCAAACGCCGGAGGCCTTCGGCCTTACTTCGAAACCATTAAGCCGGGCATTTATATGCGATCGGGGTCGTTAACTGCAGGAAGCGCCGGTCGGCGTGCGTACACACCGGGTCACCGGTGTGCGTGCGTGCATATGCATGTGTACGTGTGCATCACGATGCGTGCGTGCGGCGCATATCGCCGTGTCTCGCGCCCGGTCGTCGATGATATCCAATCATAATCGCCGTCGAAGGCACTCGACTCGTGGTTCGCGGAAAAAGGGAAAAAGTCGGCCCATTAACGCCCACGCGTATCGCGTTCACGCACGTCTAGACGCCAATCAAGCGCCCCTGAGTGTACGTGCGTAAGAGCGTGCGTGCGTGCGTGCGTATGCTCGTGTCGGTACTCGCCCGCTCGATCGCCTCGGTCCTCGAACGAGCAGAAAAAGCGCCCCCGTTGACACGTTACGAGCGATAATTCAAGACGCGATTCTACGGCGCCGCGGTGGTTGCAATCGCGTCGCTGCAGCGTCGCGACGCTGCGCGGCGGCGGTCGGACATTAATTATGCCGGTATTTAATTAAGTTTTCGCGGATTTATGCGTCGCTGCCTTGTCACGTCCGTGTATTCTCGCGCTGCTGTCATCCGAAATTTGTTTTATTTTAATTTATTTTGATGTTTGATAAAAAATGACAATTTATGAAGACTCTCACGTTAATAAATAGAAGTATATTTCTCGCGCGACTGATTTCTGAAAACCGAGTTTCGGAGACTGTACGCTTACGCTTGAATTTCGATGGTGCCGCTAGTTTCGAGAAATGCGCTTGTTCGAAATGAAAGAAAACTGTTAAACGAGACGAAGCTCCTCGTAATTACGGGTTGCCCGACCCTGACCGGTTGATATAATTTCCTGTCGTCACTGCAATTCGCGCGACGCGAGTCGCGTGTGTATCTCTGGCGCCGCACAACTGCGACAAAATGATATTGTCCACTTTATACGCTCTACATTAATTCTAGTATCAAAAATCTCCCACAACGTGTTCGCACTAATTCTGAATATTATTGCATACCGGTCCTAACGATACTTAATTGCCAGAACTGTCAGAATTTCTTGACGTCTCGAAGCTTCCCTTCGCATGCATTATCAACGTTGCTCCCCGCGCGATTTTGCGCGCGATCACGCCGGATTCTTCGCGTGCGTTTCTCTCCATTCGGGGGTCGTGCGAGCCGATCGTGCGTAAGATCGCGATGCGTGCACGGGCGTGACTCGCATCGAAGCGCACGAAGCGCACCAAGTCGATTCCTCGCGACGAGACCGAGCGGCATGCCGTAATTAGTAACACATGTGGCGAACGTCGTCGTCGTTGGCCGCAGGCAACTCCACTCGTCGATAGTCCATGCCAACGCTCTCTCTTTCCGATCGTGCCCTCACACGATACCATACTGTAGATTTGGACACACACGTCGATTGTTCGGCAATATTAATGCGCATTGATCCCGTAATTTCGCAGAATTTTTTAGTTGATATCATTAGATGTTGTTAATTATGTGTGTATATTATTTCTGTCTGATATTCTAATATCGATCTGTTAAATTCGTTAAATACATAAGGGAAATATTAGAAACATTGGTAATTATTTAGATTAACGGAGCAACCTCGAATGACTTTGACCTTGACATATGTTGTCACGGTCACCCTCCTGAGTGACCTTCAAAAGGTTTTAGCCGTCGCTCATTGTTTATTAAAAAGTTATTAACAAAAGAAGTTTCGAAAATATAGTAGTTATTTTGAATATTGAAAGACAAACGACGAATATGAACGAAGGAAAGAAAGTGATTTAACCTAACCTAATCTAACCTGGTTAGGTTAGATTAGGTTAGGTTAAATTGTTAAAAAAGAAGGGCTTCGCCCCTCCCCCCCGTAGAATCCGTGCCGTGTACCAGGTGATCAAAATCTGTACGGTGAAATCTGTAACACCGGCTCCGGCGGGGGGGAGGGGCAACGCCGGCGTTGCCCCCCCCCCCCCCGCCCTCCCGCGAAGCGGGCTGAAAACGAGCGTATGTGTCCGGGGCTCCAGTTTCGGAAAATATAACCTAACCCAAACCTATTTTTGATTTAAAGGTAAAATTCCATCAAATATATTCTTTCGTAAACGTATATGATATTGTAAAATTATGCTCTATTCATTAAACTTTTTTGTTAATAACTGTTTACCAAACAACGAGTGACGGGTGAAACCTAGTGCGGGTTATTCGGGAAGGTGACTTTTGTAATATATGTCAAACTCAAGTCCTCGCTTCGCGTGGACAGTTGAAAATTCGTGCAAAATCATTAAACTTCTTTTGTTAATAACTTTTTAATAAACAATGAGCGACGGCTAAAATCTTTTGAAGGTCACTCAGGAGGGTGACCTCTATAATATATGTCAAGGTCAAGGTCATCCGAGGTTGCTCCGTTAAACTAAATAATTACCGCTGCGACCGATACAAACTTCAATATTGTGAGTTTGAATATTTAGAGGTATAAGGTATAGCTGAGACAAGCATAATTAATAAATGAAGAGTACCGAGCTGAGTCTACATTTCCTTGTTCCACGGATATCTAAAATTTATAAAGAGACTTTACGGGTTTATTCATACAAGCTATTGTGTTCTTTTAGCTTCTATTTTTACGTTCTTACCAGTCTTGTCTCGATAATAGCATTCGATGAAAAATCCTGCGAGGGGTGAGTTCCTAATTAGCCGAGTTAATTACCCGGCTACGGTATATTCGAAATCCTGATGCTTCCGGCGAACGCCGAGTTGGCCGGAGTTCCCGAAAACCGGCGTTCTAAGCGTTCCTGACAATTATCCTTGCCATCCTGGAGCCAGTTCATAAAAACCATAGTCTCTCCTGGCCGTGCAGCTGTTCTCGTGATCGTGTGTCTCAATTAACGGCGAGTCCCGTTCGTTAGTCATTACCGGTTAGCCGGATGAACGGTCACGAAGGGCATCCGTGACGGAAATCGTCTTCATGAAAGTCGTCGAAAAATGTTGCGATACGTGTATGACACGTCTACTCGTGCTTTCCGCGACGTACGTGACGATTTTTCACCCCGGGAATCGCGAGTCCGTGCTTTCTCTTCGTCAAAGCTCTTTGTCACAAACGGCAGATCGTTCGATCCTACATACGGCTTATGATAATATAGCCGATTCTTCGCATGAATCATTCATCGGCAATCAGGACTCGTTAGTATGACACGGTATAGTTTTAGTTTAGGAACAATGATACTGCGAAACTAATAAGACTCAGCTGCTCGGTCCTTGAATCCATGTTGGCATTCTTCATACGTTCATAGAGATAAACTTCTGATGCGAGTTGCGAGAAAATGATCACTAACGTGGCAATAGATTTTTGATAACTAATGTACATTATTAGTGAACAAAATGGACTGCCTTTTACTTTATTTGCTTTTTCAAAACTTTTACAGTCTTGAAAATTGACCTAATTATTAGAGGAAGATTGTTAATGATAAACGCAATAAAAGTTAAAATGTAACGAAACTCATAAAGTACCAAGAATAAAATAGTGTCAGGCTGTGAAAAGATCCGAGATAGGAGAATCTCTAATAGAAAGATTGTATTACAACAATCATATCCTTTCATCTTTATAAGTTCTAAGATACATCTAAGTGATTAAGATGCACTTCTCAATTTTGATTTAATTGATACAAATCGATTGAGATGAACTTTGGAGGGCATAAAGGACCACGCTCAATGTCGTTTTTCGGCACCCAATGACATCACCATCGCGACACCCTCGTGGCGCCACTGCACGTACACATGTACGCACGTGCGTTCACGTACGCTATACACGCGTGTGTGGCGCATGTGGGGCAAACAGAACGCTTCGAGGGAAGCGAGCTGACGTCATCAATTTCAGTGGAGCAATTGAGGGTGCAGACCTCAGCCGTCTTTCCGATGCACCCTCTCCGCGATTCCATCTCTTTGCACCCTCTTCGCTTCTCCATCGCATTTCCGGCAAACAAATATTTACGAGCGCGGAAACAAGCCGCGAGACGAGCACACTCGATCTTGTGCTGCGTCTAATTTCAGCATCAGAGACGGAACGCAAAATATTGGGTTGGCCAAAAAGTAATTGCGTTTTTTTCCAATAGATGGACATACATGTCTTGAAATGTAACTAACTTCATTCTAAACCGCAAATTCATTATGTAGGTTAACGACTCACGGTTCAAGCTTGTTTTAGAAAAAGAAAGTACACGATTTCGTTAACAATTGTTTGTTTGCCGTCGATTTCAAAATGGAAAATCAAAAAGAACATTTTCGTCATATTTTGTTTTATTACTTCCGAAAAGGGAAAAACGCTGTGCAAGCTCATAAAAAGTTATCTGATGTATATGGCGAAGATGCTTTAAAACTGCGGCAGTGTCAAAATTCGTTTACTAAATTTCGATCTGCAGATTTTAATGTGAAAGATGCACCACGCTCGGGAAGGCCAATCGAAATTGATGATGACAAAATAAAGGCACTGATCGATTCGAATCGGCGTTTAACGACACGAGAGATTGCTGAGAATCTTAACGTATCGAAATCGAGTGTTGAAAAGCATTTAAAACGACTTGGATACATTAGTAAGCTCGATATTTGGGTACCACATGAGCTCAAGAAATTCATCTCACTAAGCGTATTGACATCTGCGATTCTCTTTTGAAACGTGAGGAAAATGATCGATTTTTGAAACGCATGATAATAGGCGACGAAAAATGGATCGTCTACAACAACGTCAAACGAAAAAGCTCGTGGAGCAAGCGTGATGAACCTGCTGAAAGCACTTGAAAAGCAGATATTCACCAAAGAAAGAAAATGCTGTCAGTCTGGTGGGACTTTAAAGGTATTGTGTATTTTGAGCTGCTTGCAAGGAATCAAACCATTAATTCAGACGCATACTGTCGTCAACTGGATAAATTAAATGATGCCATCAAACAGAAACGTCGAGAATTGGTGAATCGCAAAGGTGTTGTGTTTCACTATGATAACGCTAGACCACGTACACGTTTGGTCACTCGTGAAAAATTGTTGCAGCTTGGATGGGATGTGTTACCATGATGTTACCACATCCACCATATTCGCCAGACCTGGCACCATCAGATTACCATTTGTTTCGTTCTTTGCAAAACGCCTTGAATGGTAAAACCTTTACTGCTGATGAGGATATGAAATCGTTGTTGGAATTGTTTTTTGTTGAAAAAGATAAGAACTTTTTTGAGCGCGGAATCATGAAGTTGCCTGAAAAATGGCAAAAGATAATCAAACAAAATGGACAATATATTGTTTAATAAAGTTTTTGTTTCCCATGAAAAATTCGCCTTTTATTTATATAAAAAAAAACGCAATTACTTTTTGGCCAAACCAATATATAGAATTAACGGGAACATAGGAGATACAGGATACGTAATAGGGAATACAGCATCACGTCACGCGGAAGTATTTAATGCGAAGATTTTATCTTGACACATACGCTCTGTGCGTGCATTTTTCCGCTCAACATTTCTGCAAAGACAGTATTATCTCTCGATGGATCGTTTCGCGTCGCGTATTATCGCCGTCTTATCGCGAATGAAAAGTTATAAAAATGGACGAGGAAAAGCGTCATGAAAAGCAACATTCTTGTAACTTACAATTAATTAAAGTGGTTTCTTAGTAGCGTTTTATATTTAGATCGCAATCTTCCGCGAATAAACCATTTTAGTATAATTTTATTTATTAAAATGCGCACACACCAGCGCGCGCGTGCACGAGATTGACGTCAAGGAATTATGTCGTTTGTACTTTGTATTTGACGTATGCCGGATGATCTTGGTTTCGGGTTTTCCTTCTTTCCCCTTTCCTACGTGCAACCGCGCCTATGGAAAATCGAGATAACGAGAGGTTCCAGAAGGAAAACGAACGCAAAGAACATCCAAGTCCTCCGTTATCCTGTACGTTTGGATAACACGCCCTTATCTGTTATGCCCGTAGCTTTTGGTCGACGCAGGATCGTCTTAACGTACGCAGTCGTTTGCTCGGATGAAGATAACACGTTAGGAGACGTATCAGGATTGCTTCGGATTTAGATAGATGGGCAGATAGATGGATTTATTCCGCTGTCTCACAGGCTTAGGGATCTCCATAGAGAATAATCCTTAGATTGGGTGGGGTTCATTTCCGGAAGGATCTGTAAAATATAAAACTGGATATGACATATAAACATGAATGTGAAAAAATAATGTGAGATACAGTTATGAAATTTTATGTATGAATTATATACAACTATACGAAGTTTTTAAAATTTATTACATGCACACACGAAATTAAATTATGTGGTGATAAATATATAAAATATTAAAATTATATATATTAATTATATTTAATATAATTATAATATAATTTAAATATTAAACTAATTATAACTGTAATTACACATTATGTTATTATTGTTACAACATTATTAGTTTCGAGATAAATCCTTACTCTTTAAATTATGATTATAAAAGTTATTAAAAATTACTTTTAACGCTTTAAATTATTGGGAAAGTATCGTGTAATTAATCTTTTCATCGAGTTTTCTGATTCGATAAAATGAAATATTAATATATTTCCTTATATTGAACGTAAACTATAATTTACTTCTCTTCGGTTTTTCCATTTTTATCATGCTTACGCTTCATTTCTCACTAATATAATATAATGCATTTCTTGCGCGCGTTGTAGAAGGATGTATCAAACAGTTTGTTTTTGTGTTTCTACGCAATATATTAAATCACATCGTATATACAAGGTGTTCCTATATTTTTCACTTATTTAGTAAATTCTATTTTTACTTATCTCGGAGAATTTTTTCAAATAATTTCGAAATTGTAATTGCTAGAGCTTTTTTAAAGAATCTTTGCTTTTTCAAAGAATATTCTACTTTGGAAATCCCAATTATATATATATTCTAATACAAATATATTATAAAATAATACGTACAGCGTAAATTAACGCACATAAAAATACGGTAATGTAATACACAATACCTTGTTTTCATGAAAGTATTCATGACAATACAAAGGAAGGATACAAAGCCCTTACTGATTTTAAGCAGATTCAGGATACACCCTGTATATCATGTCGGGCAAGTTTCCGGAAAGAAACTCTGGTAGAGTAGCAGCTAGGTCGAAGTTCGCCACCATCGTATCCCACGTTAGCGTTCAATCAACGAGTTCACCAAGATCTCGTCGTCGTAGTCTCGTTTCTCACCGGCCGGAATCGATCCAAAAGATGTTGCGCTTCGCCGGATTCTCGCGCAAACTTTACTTCGCGCAATTCCCTCCCTCTCTCTGCTCCTCCCTTTTGATCATCCGCGAGAGGACGTTATCTCGCCTCCGAGGTTCCCTTGATTATCCAAGATTAGAGTTACATGGCGACTTGGATAGTGTATGATAGCGCGGTAGTACGATTGGTAATATTATGATAGCGAGGGAAGTTGAGTTTTCGTGGATTCGGGGCGCGATGCAGCGTGTACGGAACTCAAGATGATGATAAAGATGATAATTCAGTCCTCAATGAGTTTGGAGTCGAAGATTTAGAAGATCTTTCCGTCTTTTCCTCTTTCTTATATGTACGATCTTTAACTTTTTAATACTAGTTAATACTAGTTAACTACGTTAATCGCTCTGTTCATATCTCTCGTACGTGAATTTGCATAAAATAAAATTACGGAACTTTTGTCTTACGTTTTCTTTGATTCCACATTCTACGAGAAACATAAAGTTTCTTTGTCTATTTTCCTCCCGCTCTGATCGTATTTCGCTATTATATACAATTTATATTAAATTATGTTGTGATAATATCTAGTTCGAGAGTAATGTTATTTTAAGCTTTTAGCTGTCAAATTTACTCAATGCGATTAAGCGATGTTACGGTCTCGCTGATCTTGAATCCCGTCTTTCTCTTTGAAATCGCCTGACGTATTCCACGGGAATTTCTACGCATTTCCCGCTGGTGACAACCTTGCAAGAGCTTCTGGCATGCCTTTCGCGCGCGCTCGATCTTTAATCGCTGTGCTATTTCGCAACGCCAAGTGGAGGCTGAGGACGAGTAAAGGCGAGCCGATTCAATCACCTCTCTGCCATTTTACTGGCATAAAGCGCGTCTCATATTCCTTCAACATTTTTCGAGGGATTACTTCCTCTATCGTGGAATAATCTTGATATTCATCCGTAAATCCCTTTAGAGATTGTCGATAAATATCTAGATAAGTTTTTATCTGTCAATTGCACAAATTACACTGTTATTCGTATGAATATATAGGTACTTATAAATTTGTAATTCTCTTTCAAATGTGCAGATTTCGGTGCATTTCTAATTGTGTATACCATGTACTGATTTATAAATTATACTTGCATATAAATTTTTGCAAATTTATTTCCGCAAATCCGCTGAGAGACTCGTTATTGTTACGTCAGTTTATTCATTCTATATGTTGTCCATAGATCAGAATCATAACTTTCTTGCTTTTCTCTTCGGTAATAGCATCGATAACTGTCATGCACTTTGCTTGTTTATTTGTTATATCGTTCTTACAATTGTTTCTCTTGCAGAAAAACTCGAGTTTTGTTCCACGATACAATAGATATGAAATCCTTTTCTTCTTTATCCCCCTTTTTCTCTTGTGTCCTCTCGATCGTCATTGTCATAGCAGTTTTGCAGCAGTCTTTCGAAAATTTTCCAATAACTTGCACTTTGTTATTTGCGAAACTTTCTCAATAGATACTTGGAATCGCACTGTTCGTTTGCTGCGAAACGCCGCCAAGCTGCTGTCCGGCAAAACTTTGTAATTTTCTGACGGAAAGCGAAGCTTGTCGCCACCCATCTACTCTTCTACAACTCGCCCAGCTGCATCGGTTTTCACCAACGAATTTGACTGTAACGTAATCGGAGTTGCAAATAAATTAATTCTTAATTGGCGCTCAGTAAAAGTATCAGGTGCAAACGAGGAAACTGATTTGCGACAAACTTCGAAATCATAAATGTACGTTCATTTGAGTTCCTCGCTGCCACCTCGTCAAAGATTTTCCGTTTTGTCTTCTGTAACGATATATAAAATATGAGAATATTTCTCTCATTCTAATTTAAATAATATATAAAACAACTCGATTTTATTGACCAATAAAAACAATGCGCAGTTTATGCGGCAATAACGATAATAATCGCGGCTCGAAATAATCCAATTAAAAGAGTACAATCAGAACTAACTGAATTAACACCGCAATAAAGTTACAACGAAACTCGATACCAAACGCGACAAATAAAATTATTCCGGTTTATCGCGACAGCGTAATCACGTTTCGCGCATAAACTTTACTCGTTTCGAGTTTCGATTTCGCCAATGAAGAAAACTCGTTGGGCAAGAATGGATCTTGGGCAGGCCACACGCGAAACTTGGGAGCAGTTTTACGCGCTCGTGCTTACGCGGATGGTGCTTCGTACCGAACGATCCTGCCATTCGCACGCGCATCCGCATCCGAGTACTTCTCGTAAACTCCTATAACGACATTGCGGACAAAAGTTTAACGTGATTAATACTGGATTTTCTCGCAGGATCTTTGTGGCTAGAAACGTGATACGAGAAATAAAAAAATGGGATCATTTAATGTGTTTATATATATATATACATACAGGGTGTCCCGGGTTTTAACCGACAAACTGCGGGAGCATATTCTACTAGTGGAAATAAGAAAAAATTCTTATATCGAGTTTGCTTAGAAATGCTTTCTTACAAAGTTATAAACCAATATTGAAAAGAAATATCAGATAAGTAACAACGGATTTTTTCACAAAAATATAAATTATCTACGCAATGATTTAGTGACGCATTTCAAAATGTTGTCCTTGCACATCGATACAAGCTAGACATCGACGTAGTACAGAATTTGTTACGGTACGACATTCCTGAAAATTTTGTTGCATCTCAGTAACTGAATTAGCAATTCGTTGCTTTAAATCTATCTGGTACTCTCCTGTTAGGAAATCTACGTTGATACTCTCGTACGGCAGCTCGTGCATTTCCGTCACAGAATCCGTACACGAAATGAATATCGGTGTATTCCTCATTTGAAGACACTTTTGGCATTCTGATAGTAATTGCTAGTTGACACGACGATTGAATTCTAACAGCTACTGTTGTGAAAGTAACAATCATACCGAATCGTTTCAACATAGTGAACATGAATACATGTGAACATCTTCGACCTTCCAAATTCTACACTATGTTCCGTTGTTACTTATCTGATATTTCTTTTCAATATTGGTTTATAACTTTGTAAGAAAGCATTTCTAAGCAAACTCGATACAAGAATTTTTTCTTATTTCCACTAGTAGAATATGCTCCCGCAGTTTGTCGGTTAAAACCCGGGACACCCTGTATATATATATATATATATATATATATATAGAGAGAGAGAGAGAGAGAGAGAGAGAGAGAGAGAGGAAAGTTCCCGATTATGAGATACCATATCGATTTTGCCGAATGTAAGGAAATCTATAGGCAGAATTTAAAAATGTAATACGTTATCTTGAAGAGAATTTAATAAGCTTTAGGTTGGTGAAATGAAAAATCTAATTTAAATATTATTTTTTCCGAAAATTAAAAAAATTTGAAAAAAGAGCTTTACGCAGGATCGAGAAAGTGTGCTCCTAATATAAGATACCTTGAGAAATCGGTGTTAAAAGTGCAAAATACATCAGTATTGCAAGTAAAAAACTTTATTAGATATTTTTATAAAAATACTGCTGCCACAGCCTTCGCCAAATCTTCACGATTCCACTGTCAACGCTTCCTCGTTTCTCTAACTTCCATAGTCAGATTCTATAAAAATTAAATACACAAAAATTCGTAATATAAATTCGTATTAACTTTTCTTTAACCTTAAGTAGTATTTTCTTTCATTTTATTACACTACATAATCTTCATATTCGAGCAATAATTATCTCATATTAAGAGTACCCTGAATATCTCATTATACGAGCCACACGCCTAGCGGTTCCGCGATCATGAAATCTAACCTCTACAATTAAGCAATTCAACAAATCGCGTATTTTCCTGTTACTACGATTCTACTCTATCATTGCATACTGAATTTATTGCCAACCATTTTTTTATTATGTAATAAACAAGGTTTAAAGACTTACCTTAAGTTTCTTTGACATGTTCACAATTTCACAAACCTTTTCTTGCAAAAGCTAAACGCAATAACGAACAATGAATTTTTCACTAAATACATTTTACACCAAGAGTAATAAGTTCATGGTGGAACTAACAGATGGTGCTCAATAATTTAGCAGAAACCCCATTATTTCATATTAGGAGCATATCTCATAATAAGGGATTCTCCTCTATATATACACATCTCTATATACACATAACAATTTTCATATATTTCTTTGTTTTCTAAATTTAACGTATCTCTCTTATATATTTCTTATATATTTCTTATTATATATTATCTTTATATATAATTATATTTTATATGAACGTGCGTTTTTTCACAGATTAGGGATTGCATTTATATTAAGCTTTGATTAACATATTCCAATGTATCGTTGATATCCTTCGCTTTGTTGAACATGAAAAGACTGAACGATGGTCTCACTTCGATGCGCGGATGTCACTTCGATCTCTTTTCTTCCATCGACTGCAATTGCATCTCGGCGACCTTCGGGACTTTCGATTATCCCCTTTTACGTCCTTCTTCGCGGCGACTCGGGCTTTCTTCGTGAAGGCAATCTTTTCGCGACGCGTAATCGCGCCTTAATGACACTCGGAGGCACGAACACGTTTAAGGTATGCGGGTCAGCCGGTGAGCAATCATGTGCGAGAGAGAAAGAAAGAAAGAGGGACACCTTCGAAACCTGTTCCTTTGTTTCATGATATTCAAATAAGCTTTTATTAAAATGGATATGAAAACGTGAAACTTTGCGAATTAAATTTATACGCGCGCGCGTTGCAAATTGTATCGTACTTTTTATTATTTTTAAACAGCTATAGAACAAAGTACAGAGAATTTTATCACAATTTTATCGCATCGCTAAGCGACACGATTGTTCAATTGTTTGACACAATTGTGTCGCGCGGGACAATCAAATCAATAACGGACATTCAAAGAGATTTTACACATGTCGCATGCGTCAAACTGACACTTCTATTTTTGTTAAACTCGAGAGTTTGCCACCTACTGAGTATTTAACTGACCATTTTGATTGATTATTCAACTGATCATTCGAAATGCAATCCACTTTGATCACAGCAAAATTAGAACTTTACAAACTTTTATTCATCTTTCGTGGTGCACGCGTTTTGTTAACTGCTTTTAAACGATTGTTTAAATTAAAATAATTTAATGGTTAAATATAAGTTAATTCTTTAAGTGCTGAATTCGTTAAATGCTTCAGTGTAAGCTAACTCGTTAAGTTCAAATGGTTAAGTGGTTAAATATAAACTGCATAGATACGTATCTCGGGCAGGTAATTTACGCCGAATAAAATCAGTACCGTTCTATCGGTTCTACCGGCACGAATGAGAATTTATCTCTAATTTCATTCGATCTCTGCGATCAGTTCTCTGCTTTATATATTTGAGAGTTCTGCTAATTCTGCAGGAACGATTAAAATCGCGGTTAGTTTTAATATCTCGTACGCAAGTAATTGACGCGCACGCGCACGTGTATGCAGGTGTATGCAGGTATTTAGCGTACGCGTTAAATTCAACTACACAATGCAATTAACTATTCCATTTCCGATCAGTCGTTGCATAAGCTCTGCGAAAAACAATTGGATCATCCGAGTGCGTTAACAAGTAAAAACCCGCTGCGGATTTTCTTCTTTCTTTGCTACGGAGAGTATCTCCATTATTCGCGTACATGTTGCTACGCGTATTTTCATAACACAAAGGAAACGATGATCTTGTTAGGCGTACGCTCTGAAACTTGGTAATCCCCTGACGTAATATCTTTTTCGTTCTTTTTTTGTGGTGTATTGAAAGTACAATGTAAAAACAACGACTTTGCATGATTATAAATGCACCCTCAAAAAGGATTTCTGATAACAAGACGAAAAATATTCTTGACTAATTTAATCGTATTACAAGTATAAAAAATATGAAAATAAAACAATTTTTAATTTAAATCAGTAATTTCTGTTCTTCTCTCTCGAATTAAATAAGATTGTCTTACTGTCTCGAGACAAGAGTAACATGTACAAATTTATGCTTGTATATTCTTGTATGTAGAATAATTTGATATTAGCGCCACTTTATAGTAGGCTTTGTCGATGTCGACGCATCATTTTCTCACAGTCGCTCGTCGACTCGGCGCTTCTGCGTCCTTTATTCCGATAAAACGGCCAATATTTATGTGTTGCGATCGAAAATCGGGAAAGTGTTTCTGTTATTTACAATGAATAAGTGCAATACTCTACAAGCAATATTAAAAGATACGGAAATGTCTTATCTCGAATCTTATTTCCCAAGTAAGTATATACAGGGTGTCCGGTAATGATCGCCCCAGCTTCCGTACACGAGTAGAGCGGATCGAGACGAAGAGAAAAGTCCTATACCGTTTTGCGATATTCGCAATAATAATCGAAATATTGAATATTAAAGTCAAGCGAATCCAGAGCGCGCGGAGGCGAGTGCCGAGCCGCTCGAGGTATAGGATTATTATTAAAGAGTAATAGCATTAAGTCCAGAAATCTTTTCTGTGGGTGTGCAGAGCCCTCGCGACGTCAAGGCAAATATGAAATTTCTGCTACCGCCAGACGAGTAAAAATTCCGCGAGTATGAGAATGAAAATCTTACGCCAGTATCAGGATACAAGGAGATTTAAAAATAAGAAACACGCGGCTAGCGTAAAAATCAAAACATCACATTAGCATAACTGTGCGAATCCCGAGCCAAGCATGGAAATGAAAGCTCCGGTGCAACCAGCGAAACAAGAGTACAACTTTCATGCAAGTGAGTGCGGAAGTAAAACATGTCATGTTGGAGTAACAGTAAAAATGTTACAGAAACGCGGTAGGATTACGTGCGCGCATAAAGATCGTTTCCTCGCTTGTTTTACTTCGCATGAAATACTCGTTACTTGATATTTTTCGAGATAATTGTCGCTAATGAAGAGTCAGGGAGGATCAGAAACAGTAATTTAAGATAACGCACTTCGACGATAAACTTTCAAAGTAGATAAAGCTGATTGCACGACGGTTTGTTGTTAATTAAAAAAAGGCCTTCAGAGTATTATTGATTCTTGTCTCTGCTATCATGTTGATTGGAAAGCTAAAGAAAAACTTACCATGGAAACGCGCAAGAAAAGAAAATAACATATTATGATAATTTGCCAAAAGTTTGCATATCAAATATCCGCATCAATTTGTTCGTCGATGATATTATCTGTTTGTACAATTTGTAGAAAATTGAAAAATACGCGCAGGCATGGAGCCGCGCGCGAGTTAATCGACACAGCTCGTTTCGATGCAATGGGAGAGGATAATGAAAATCCCAAGTTTTATCATTATCCATTCGATTAGAGATAGAGGGCGATGCGTATGATATAATTCTCGATTGCACGCGACAAAAAATGCATTTTGCGCAAGCAAATGGAAAAAGTAATCGATAAGCGATCGTCTCAATCTGCGAATTCATTTAATTGCCGCGTGCGGCGTTCGCATAAATCCCGGGTTATCGAAAACGTATTAATATGCGCGGAAAATGGGGCGGCGTTCTCGCGCAAAACGACGAACGAAGAAAGACGTTCTTACAAGAAAACCGGAAATTGAGTTTCCGAACAGTCGATGGCTGCCGTCGTCATTAAGGTCCGATAAAACGTTGCGCTCATTATCTCGCCCTAATGAACGTCTCTCGATTCGAAAATGCACTTCGGCCGCGGAAAGGCAACGGTATGCTAGAAACGGAACAGAGTTGCGGAATTACGATGAAATGAGGAAAAAAAATTAATCGGATCCGAGTTTCTCCATGCTAATTATACGGTATTTTTTAAAAAAAAGAAAAATGTAAGAAAATTGCGTACGATGCATTTGGATGGTGTAACTGAAGGGCTCGTCGCGACAGTGGTCTTTAATCTGTCTCTCGAGTAAACCTGAGAGAAAGCGAATCAAAGTCGACAAAAACTAACTTTGAAGGATCTAATTTTAAATTTGCAAAAGTATACTTTTCGAAAGTTGAAACGATTCAATTTTCTCAAGTATAATCAGTCCCATACGAGCTCGGGAAAATTAATTCTGAAATGAAGAAAGTTCAATCCAAATTATATAGACAAGTATAATAGTTAAAACTTAAAACGCGGTACTTCGTGCGTATCTTTCAATCATTCAACTTAAAATAATAAAATAGTCGAATGTTCAGATCCTGTTTCGCATCCTTTCTAACGCTATATAAGCTAAAGAGGTACTTAATGGGAAAGAAAATTCCATTTTTCGGGCATCTAGTAGTAGAGGAGAATCCCCTATTATGAGATATGCTCCTAATATGAGATAATGGAGTTTCTGCTAAACTAGTGAGCACTATCTGTTAATTCCACCATAAACTTATTACTCTTGGTGTAAAATGTATTTAGTGAAAAATTCATTGTTCGTTATTGCGTTTAGCCTTTGCAAGAAAAGATTTGTGAAATTGTGAACATGTCAAAGGAACTTGAGGTAAGTCTTTAAACCTTGTTTATTATATAATAAGGAAATGGTTGGCAATAAATTCAGTATGCAATGATAGAGTAGAATCGTAGTAACAGGAAAATACGCGATTTGTTGAATTGCTTAATTGTAGAGGTTAGATTTCATGATCGCGGAACCGCTAGGCGTGTGGCTCGTATAATGAGATATTCAGGGTACTCTTAATATGAGATAATTATTGCTCGAATATGAAGATTATGTAGTGTAATAAAAAGAAAGAAAATACTACTTAAGGTTAAAGAAAAGTTAATACGAATTTATACTACGAATTTTTGTGTATTTAATTTTTATAGAATCTGACTATGGAGGTTAGAGATACGAGGAAGCGTTGACAGTGGAATCGTGAAGATTTGGCGAAGGCTGTGGCAGCAGTATTTTTATAAAAATATCTAATAAAGTTTTTTACTTGCAATACTGATGTATTTTGCACTTTTAACACCGATTTCTCGAGGTATCTTATATTAGGAGCACACTTTCTCGATCCTGCGTAAAGCTCTTTTTTCAAATTTGTTTAATTTTCAGAAAAAATAATATTTAAATTAGATTTTTCATTTCACCAACCTAAAGCTTATTAAATTCTCTTCAAGAGAACGTATTACATTTTTTAATTCTGCTTATAGATTTCCTTACATTCGGCAAAATCGATATGGTATCTCATAGTCGGGGACTTTCCTCTATAATAAACAGAAAAATTCACAGAAACTTAGAATTCGGACATTTCTATACAATGCATCTCAAAGTTCGCGCATTCGTTTTGAATCGAAACGAAATCATTATTGCAGCAGTTGCAACGACGTTGCAACATTCCTCGATCATTGCGTCGTGAACTCGCGAACTCGAAATTCCTGAGCGGTTGCGGAACGGTCCACCGGAAACTAGCCGGAATCCCGATGTACATGCGTCACTCTGGTGAAATCCGGCGCCGTGTCGTCGCTCTGTCCAATTATCCGATCCCTGTTTCTGTGTTTCTGCTCGCAATCGGAAATGCCACTCGGCCGATCCCTCTCCCATCCATCCCGGTCCTTTCAACCCTCCCGAGAGACTACGGCGGAGTGCACTCGGCAACTCGTTCATCGTCGATAAAAGCGCAACGAGCGAACCTTTGCTCGAACAATCGATACGTGTAATATATGTAGCAGATTGTACGGTCGGATGTATGGACAGTATCCGCGTCCACGTGTACGTTCGAGCGGGTGACTCAGCTTGGCGCGAGTGACCGTCGTCTTCCGCAATCGTCTACCTTCCCTCGTTCATATTTCATTCACTTTTTTCCCCCTGCTCGGGGACTTCTCCACCGTGACCACAATGACTGGCGAATTCAGGCACGCTGACGAATACCACAATTTTGAAAGCACCTTCACGAACAGCCTGAAATCGCGTGTGAATCTGCGCGTGACTCACCGGCAAACCGCAATGGGTCTCACCCGGATAGAGATGATGCGGTTATTAAAAATCACACAGCACGGTTATTGATTTCGTCACTGTTTCCGTGACATTTTCATTATTGGAGTCGTTAACGATCGTACCTTCTGATCCAAGGATCGAGCGGACAAAGAATTTACGTCACATCCACAATCGAAGGTCGAGAGTAGACATTTCCAAGTTTGATAGAAATTTATGTAGTGTAGTATTATCCATTTGCATTTGAATCTAATTTAACTTAATATCAAGTGAAGCCTGAGATATTTGAAAATAATTGCACTGACAGAATAATTTTATTTATTTTATTAACATTATTTGATCTGTGTTTTTGAGTTCTTTTGAGTTGTGTATCGGTTAAATTTTAATCTCTCGTTAAATATTCAGTTTATGTTCGCTATACCAAAAAGTAAGTTGCAACGTAATATAAACTAATTTTGTAACATTAAATACCCGCAAGCGCATCACATATCTCATCGCTAATTTAAATATAAACCGAGATTTATTTATACAACGCTCTAGGATTTAATACCGATTTATATTTGAACTTGCGTCAATTTTGCATGCAATCTTATCGATACACATCGGGTATTTAATATTAATGTTGGTCATAAATTGAAGCGAAGACTTGTTTCACGGTTGCGCAAACATGAACGCTCCGGCGAACTAATTTCCGCCAACCTTCGCATCTAAATCGATGATTCACGTGACACCTCAGTCGAGAGGAAGAATTAATGTCGCAACGGCAACTCCGAGGGCCGTTGAGGAGGCCGTTCTTTTCCTTGGCAGCGGCTCAGGAAGGTGACGAGCGACTTGGGGACTTTAAAGCCGAGATTCCCTTGCGCTTAGAAACGGGGGTCAAGTGGCCATTCAGTCATCGAATACACTTTCGGACCTTCGTCCTCTCCGAGCCTCTCCCCTTCTTCCACCCTGTCAAAGTTGTTCAGTCCGAAGAATTCTGTCGCATTTCATGTCGCTCACTCTTGAATTTTACATACCTCGATCTCTCGTTCGTCCGAAAGGTATTTCGACCAGCTTCAAGGGGGCCACTTAGCGACCTCCCCTTCTCTTCCTTCCCGCGTAAAATTCCCCTATTTCTCCGATCGTGCGAGCGAGACGTGACTTTTACGAGCGTTTCTTAAAAGCGTGCCTTTTTTCGCCACCGCACAACGAGCCTCGTTGTTCGTTCGAGCAGAGAGGCTTTCTTACGCGAACGGGGAGACTTTCAATCCTTGTCTCGGAGTGCGTTTCTGGGGGGGAGGGGGATCTTTTTTTCGTGAGTTTTCTCAAGCACCGACAACCACGGGCTAATTAATGAACTCGCGACGTCGTGACAGCCGTGCCCCCGCTATCCCCTCGCTGCTCCGTCATCTCGAAAATGATGGATACACCATGGAAAATGGAACTCGCCGCGTAATATCTCATATTTCACGCGAAAATATGAACGAGCCGGCTTGCAGTCGGGCGCCGATGAAATGTACGTTGCGACGCGATTTCTTCGAAAAACCGCCAGGCGTCTGCCAGCGCGATAAATGGTCCCATAATCACGCGAAATTAGCGCGCTCGATTTTTGCCCTCTTGGAAAAATATGCGCCGAGCGAGGCAAAGCGCGAAAATGAGATGTTCGATATTAATTACCGTAGAATCATTTGGCATTTCACGCATCGAGCTCTCCCGCCAGAACAAATTATACTTTCATAACAACGTGACAACGTTCGATCGTACACAACTGGGATAAAATGTCATTAATGAATAAATAATGCACAACTCGCGTATCGCGGTGGCACGATTCGAACGTGCAACGAACGATTTTGCCATTACCGTTCGCTTTGCCACCGTAATTGTTGTTACAACGTAGCAAGCCTTTCTTTCGTAATGCACATTCATTTAAACGCGATTAATAAATCATTCAACGGATATTAAAATTTCAATTTTGAGAAATGAGTTTCATATTATTTTTCTCGCATCTCTTCTCGGATCTCATACTTTTTGCGATCTCCAATTTCCAAGCACACGAAAGTAGACGTGAGCGAGTGAAGAAAGCGTAATTGCTTTCAACTCGTCGTCTGAAAGTTTCACGCCTCATAAATCACGACCAAATCAGTTCGGACGCCACCAATTGCGAATTCAGACGTTTCGACGATTTCGCGCGCGCGATCGTCGCGGATCGCGCCGCGCGTTCGCAGAAGCTCGCTACGATTTCGTTGCGTGGACAATGACGGTGACGAGGACAACGAGAGACCGCAACACTTGACCCCTGGAAGTCGACGAGTTGTCCGGAGAACTATAGACTCTAGTGATTAGTCACCGCCGGACGGCACTCGAGAGGTCCTGGTCTTATTGGCGACGTTGAACGTGCTCAGTAGGAATGCATTTGACCCAGGAAGGCACGGTTAGTCAATTTCGCTGTCCACTGACTGCTCGTTGAGAACGACTCCATCTTTCTCGGCGCCGAGAGACTTTGATGCATCCGCGATGCATCTACGGTTTTATAGCCGTCCGCTTACGACCTTGTCGGTCAGTCGAGACCAATCGAGCTTGTCGAGTAATTCGGACCAATCGACATGCCTGTTCTAATTTTTTGCCATCTGATATTTCTGCGTCTGATTTAATAAAAAGTTTGAGACTTTGCCAGTGGCATCTGGCGCGTTTGTTCCGGTGATCGGATACCCGGAGGATTCGGAGAAAATTAATCGATTAATTCGGATCAAACCGACAGCTTCTTCATATTTGATGTTTCCGTATTAAATTTCATAAAAAACTTGAGGAACTTGCCAAGTGATATCCGGTGCCTTTCAGCGGCCGGATGTCTGGAGGAGCAGAGTTGAAAAATGCGAGAGAGGATGAGAGAGAAAAGAGGAGAAGCCAGCAGGCCGCGGCAGACGGGCAGGATATTTAAGTTGTGGGTAAATCTCCAAAGACTGATTTATGGGAGTTCGAGTTGCACACCGCGGGAATTCGCGAAGATCTTGCCCCCATATTATATATATTATTATAGATATTATATACCCCGCGCATATGCACATATACATGTGCATACGTGCATCCACATATTAGATATTCCGTGTACATGTGGAAGCTCTTGGCGAATGTTACGCTAACCGCGTCCAGTCTCTTTCCCGAGGAGATGTAACTTGAAATTGACGTGACAGTATATGCGTTACATCATCCCTCAAAGTGACGTTCCCATTTCCATCGACTAACAGTCCATTACAATAAATCATAGCCGCGTCGAAGTCCTCGACGCGTACAAATTAAAGTGCATTCTTGCGAAAAGAATGACTTGATGACTCTCCTTTTTTATTAGTGTCTCTCTCCAATCAGCTGATAATCTTACTCACGTCCCTCAAAGCGTTCTGTTTAGTGGACACCCGTCGTACTTTTTTTCGATGACCTTCCTGATCTTAGCGCGATTTCTCTATTAATTACATAATTCTATTGATCATGCTATGATACCAACACATCACATAACGCGCGTTCGCGCGGTGCGGCGGGCCGCGCGTCGCGGGAATTCGCGAACCTCGGGGGTGGATGCACTCTGCGGACTCATCAACGCGGCAGGGGTGATCGGGGAACGGAGGGGCTGGCGCATGCCGCAACGGCGGGGTTTCTTCTCTTTTTCTGGACACGACTCGTTTGCCGGCGCTGGAGCGGGATCGCGCGGGTTCGTGCGCGCAAAACAGAGGGCCGCCCCGCGCGCGCGGGATTTCGTCCGGTGACCCGTCGTGATGCAGCAGGCAGCTCTTGGAATAAGTTTCGGCTAAATATAGGTCTTTACAAAAATAGCATCTCTCTACACCGACGGGGACGGGGTTGACGACTAGCCCGGTCTCGGAGGGAGAGAAAGGGAAAAAGAGAGATGATGGTCTGGATCGTCGACGGGTGACGAGGGGGTGAAAAGAGGATCGGGGAAGCTGAGGAAGCGTCGGTGAACGAGTCGATATGAATCGTTTTTTTTCTCTCTCTCTCTTTCTCTGTCTGTCTCTCTCGCGGCCAATTATAACTGCTAATATAAATCTACAGTATTGTAATCTCTACACAGTAAAAAATAAAATGTTAATTTTAACATTTTTGGCATGTCCCAGAAAGTCCACTCTAAATTTTAAGTTAAAGTAACTCATTCGCCATATGTTACTTCTTGACAAACTAGAAATGTTAAGTAATTAACACAATACTTTACATTTATTTTTGTTATTGTAACTTTAAGTGTGATGTAAAAATAACATACAAAGTAATTGAAAACTACATGGAAGAGAAGTTACAATAACTCATCAGAAAAGTTGATAGAACATTTTCGTTCGTACAATATGAACATTTACTTTTTATGTTATATTAACACATGATAGTAATTATTTCAACTTAAATTATTTTTGATAGAAACATTTAATTTTAGTAAATTTGATTATTTTATATGTCAAAGTTCATGATTATTTGAAGATTTACTTTAACTTCTTTTAGAATGTTAAACTGACTTTGTGACATGTTGATTGTTTAAAATTATCGTGTTAAAAGCATTTCAAATAATATTCCATTTCTAAGAGACATACACAAAATGTTAAGTTACGAAGTTAACATTAATTTAACATATAAAATTGTTATAAAATTAATAACATATCAGTTGTATGTTAATTTTACATTGAAGTAGTAATCAAACCATGGCAACACAAGAAAATTTTAACATATGGACGCACAATTTTTAACGGTGTACGAACGAAGTTATATTACATTCCGTTCCTGATTGATCGATCAATTCCGTGCGAAAGTTCACCGCGAGGTCTTGCAAATAAACGGGACAAATGGAGATGAAGAGAAGAAAGAGCGTCCCGATTGAGGTACGAGTGCAATCGAGCACCTAATCATCTTAATAAACGCTCGCTTTGATCATCGATAAAGTATCTCACCGGTACACGTAAAAACACTCGGTGATATTTCAGAAGGTACAATGCGACTATTATTGTTCGGGCGTCTCGGGAGTGATACGATTTCTAACAGCAACGTTCTATTGCGGTACTTGCATTTACATCGGCGAAACGCCGATCTCTTTATCGTGATCGCATTTATCCCGCGTTAGTTCGCCGCTCTCATGTGCCTGGCGTAATCGTTCCAGACGAACGCGCCGGAATCTGGTTACAAGCTCGTAAATATTTCATACGCGTCGATATTATCGCGACTGATTCCGATCGAGTCCGTTTGAATCTTGTCTTGCGTAAACTGCAAATTGATGACGTGTGCCATTATCATTATTATAAAATTAATCAGGTCGCATTGTGTGTGCGCGCGCGTGTATGCCTAGCAGTGCGACAAGGAGTGAATTTGCGAGATACTCGCCGTTAATCACGTTTTCCTAAAATGAATTACGTTCCGTGATTTTGTACATATTTGTTGGATGACACTTACAAGGGAAGGTTTTTAGGTGTTACACTCGGATTTCAAAAATGTTTTGCATGCAGGTAGGGAGGTTCCCAAATAGAAAAAAAAAGTAGCGGCTCAAATGCATATTTGCGCGCTACGTGCGCAATTTTCGATGTTAGGTTAATTACTCAAAAATGCTTTTCCAATCGAATTCTTTACATTTTTTATTTCACCTAATGCACATTTATATTGCTTTGAATAATTTTGTGTGTGTGTGCGTGTGTGTGTTTAGAAAATACGAGCGTCTAATGTAATCTCGTGCCGCGCGAGCACAGTGCGTATAAAAGGCCCATTGCTCAAAAATGGTATTTGCATCGTAACTTTTTTAATTTTTTACTGCAACTGCCAATGCACACAATTTGGAAATAATTGTACATTGCGCAAATCGTAGTTTGCTCTTTCTGCGTGATTTATTGTATGCGACTTTAAATAGATTTGATCAGAATCCATAACGAGGACATAAAAGATCTGGTCAAGGGAGGTTTTTAATTCTTTCAGTTTTAATTTTGGTTTTGATTTCTTTTTAAAGCGTTGTGCATTAGGTGAAATAAAAAATGTAAAGAATTCGATTGGAAATAGCATTTTTGAGTAATTAACCTAACATCGAAAATTGCGCACATAGCGCGCAAATATGCATTTGGGCCGCTACTTTTATAATTTTTCTTCTATTTGGAGACCTCCCTACCTGCATGCAAAAAATTTTTGAAATCCGAGTGTAACACCTAAAAACCTTTCCTTGTTAGATCTAATGAGATGTAAGTTGATTTTAGCTCCGGTTTATTAACACCCCATATAGTAAACAACTTTCATAATCCTTTTCCTTTCTTCTGCTAAATTGATAAATTATATTTTAAATGGATCGTTCTCTTCTTTTAAGAAATAACTTTCAATTAATTTTAAAACGCAAAAAGTTCGAAGATATAATTAAAATTGTACTATTTTTATTTTCTATTTATTCCACGGATATTATTAATTATATCCTATTATTCTAAAACAGCATTTTTTATATTTTATAACAAAACCGGCATTTTTATATTTGAATCCGCAGAAATGTTCACTTTCAAGATTATTCTGCTATTGCAGAGCGACGTTTCCTTGCGCAAATCCTGTTTCTCGAGGAATTTATCCCTCTGGATTTCACGCGTCGCAGAGCCGAGTGCGTGTGTCACGCGGGTGCGTGCGTGCGTGCGTTTCGCTGACGTTGACGGAATAAAGATGACGGGATTTCCGGTGGTCGAGCGCGTCCGATGCGATGCATCGACGGCGGGCTCCGCGCACGAGCACATAAGGCCATTCACGGAATCTAATCGGGTCGTCATGATAACTCGGTTTACATAGAGCCCCTCGTTTACTCTTGGTCTAATTAGACCGACGAAGGAAACGTATGCTGCATACACTTGGTTGCTATATTTCTGACGACGGACGACGATCTCCTGCGGGCGATTAAATGCAGTTCGATATAAATTATATAATAATTATTCTTGTAGTTTTACGCAACAAATGTTATTTATACAGCAAATCTGCTTTACATAGCGTGATATTCAGATTCTTCTATTAAAGCTGGAGCAGTACAAATTAGTAGAAAAAATCTGGAAAAATATGCAACAGTATGAAAAATACTATTCTTAATATATTGTATTTGCGATTGCAATATTTAATATAATTTGTAACGTGAATCACTTATTAGCGATCCAATATTCTCGTTATTTTTATTTTTATTTTTTGTTACAAAAGTAGTATATTATAATTGCAAGAGACAATGCAACTTAAAACTCCTAATTAATAATAAAGACAACACGATCGAGTAAAGTGCGAGAAATTGTACCGAGTTAATCTAGCGTAATCCAATTAAATCCGTCGTATTGATTGAGATTAAGATTAAGAGGTTCTGCGAGGAATTTAAGTAGTTTAATTTAATTAGAAGAACTCGCAATTAGGCTGAGATAGAGAAAGAAGCTTTACTGCGGATACAGATGCGCCGATAGTGTAATCATTGATTAAAACGAAGTTTCATCGAATTGATTTAATACTATCGAAAGTCTTCTTCCGCTTTATTGATTCAACTTGAAACATTATTTGGTTAAAAGATACATTTAACGTTACTCTTTTAATATTAATTGCGAAATTAAATATACAGACATTTTAATACAAATCGGAAAATATTAGTCTTTGCATAGTAAAGAATGAAACATGTTATTTATATCTTTAAACCAATTTCTAATTCGAAGTCAAGTTATATTACTTAATTAAATTTTAATATCCAGGGTTTTTTAAGTGAGAACACAACAGATGTGCAAAACGATCGTACTATTATAGAAGCGCAACTTATTTTTATTAATTTTCCCTCGCTTCTACCAGAACACTATCTGTATTATTTCTTGTGTGTATCGGATAAGATATGTTGTTTAATCTCGAGCTTAATACGTTTTCTGTTCTCTCATGCTTATATCAAGTTAATGATGTCCGACAATGAGAGCCAGACAACAATGCCGGCCTGTTCGCCTTTCTTTTTTCTCGTCATTCTAATAGAGTCAATTTCAATATCGGCATCCATTACAAAATAAAGGCTCTGAGGTAATAATATACTAATAATAAACCACATATAAAGATTGAGTTTTAACGTTTATTTTATTGATATTCCTTCGTGATGTCAAGAAATGTTATATATCTTTCAGCAACATCGCATTAAATCCAGAATCATGTATTACTCGAAAAAGCATCTCTCTATAAAAATTAGTGAAAAATTAATAAAATGTAAAAAATGATTTTACTATTATAATGATATGCATTTAAAGAAACATCTTCTTTTTACTATCTGAATTAGAGAACAAATTTTCTCTATTTTTTATAGATAATTACTCCTTCCTGTGAAAAGATAAATAGCTTTTATTTAAACATTTCGAGACATGAAATCAATAGTTATATGCGGTGTTCGGTTCTCATTGATTATTATCTTGTTATTCTCGTCATTGTTCCTCTGATTCATGCAACGAACATGGTAATCTCATCAGCAAGAAATTTGATTCGTTGCGGAAAAGAGTTGGCCTCGCGTTTCTCAATTAATGGCACTGGGATCCGATTAAATCGCTAACACACATGAAATGGATTTCGGCCGGTAAAATCGGATGCGTCATCAAAATTAGTATAACTTAATCGGCACCGATAAAATTCCCCGTGGGCGATTCGCAACCTCTATTTTTAGTTTTAAAAAGTGCTGCACTCGTTTCATTTCATTGTGTCTCCATTCGTAAACGAAAGAAAACTTTGATGAATCCTAACTAAGACAAATTACATCAAATTGTCGTAATTTGTATGGGAGAAGAGATAGAAGGAAGTAATAAAATAAATTCCTTTCTTTCTCATTTAAATATACATATATTTGACAATCGAGTGAGGGTAAATTGAGACACAAGATGAAATCGACAATCACACAGAATTGTGATCCAGGAACTGATATAACAATATATAATCGGTTATATAATATTTAAAATTCTCGAATATCACATTTGTTTAAAGATTTATTTGTGTTACGTTTTATTCTGGTCGATTTTATCTCTTTATTGTAGTTGAATGCGTATGTCAATATTATTTCAGCTTGTTTTATTTTATTTCGTTATAATAGAATTAGTTTTAAATGATTATAGAGCGGAGTCAGTCAGTCTTTTCTTGATCTATTGTTTACTTGCGCTTAACTTGTTTCTCAGTCTGTGATTCAGGACAACGAAAATAGACGTGATCTATTTTTACCTAAGAATGAATGATCCATTATTGCGACAGAAAAGACAGAGGCGCCGCAGTAAAAAATGTGGCCCGGTTTGTTCCCAGGAACGTTTTGACACCGTCGGCTTCGCTCATTTGTAAAACCTGCACATTTATTTTGTATGAGAATGAAGTAATTTTCGCAGCAACGTCGGACCGTGCAAATGTCCTGTCGTTAAAATGACGGCATTAATCCTCTGAGTACCAAGGTAAAATTTAATCACCGAGAGTACGAGACTTAAAGTTTGCCGTTGCTCGGCGCCAAACCATGGGCTCGAATCTGAGCCGGAAATGCAGGTACGCGAGCCGAATTTACGGCAGAATTTCCGGCCGTGGCACGCAGAAATGAGTCATTTTCTTACGAAAGTCTATAATATTTACCTTCGCCGAATTGGCCAGCGCTATCATTTTGTTCAAAGATTATTTCTTCATTAGCGTCCTTTTCATGTGAATAAGATTTGCAGATTATAATTACGTAATTAGAAGTAGAAGGATAATTATATGTAGATTTAAGATTTAGAAAGTGGAAACACTCTTTAAATGTTCCTTAAGAAAAAAGCTTGTTTCTTAAATTACATATTATGGAATATTATTATCTTTAATACTGATTTCTATAAAATATTTGTATTTCTGCTATAATATTGGGTCGTCCGGAAAGTTCGTGCCGATTTTTAATAGATGGCGTTGGAACATGTCTGAATATATCAATGTTATTGAAAACGTACGATTTATATACATATGCTTAAAGGTGACATTTCAACGCATCTTTAGGAAAAAAGTTGTTTCAGATAAATTGATTCGTGTCAGTTTTGTACTCTTTTGAAGATGGAAGAAAACAAAGAACATTTTAGACACTTGATGCTTTTCTATTACCGGAAAGGCAAAAATGCCTCACAAGCAACAAATTCGATATGTTCTGTTTACGGAGAAGGCGCTTTAGCTGAAAGAACCGTACGTAAGTGGTTCGCTAAGTTTAGAGCTAGTGATTTTAACCTTAAAGACCATTAACGCTCGGGCAGACCCTTTACTACTGATGATGACCAAATCAAGACACTGATCGAGAATAACCCGCGCTACACGACACGTGAATTAGCAGAGATACTGAAAATATCGAAAACCACTGTCCACGATCATGTAGTGAAGCTTGGTTACGTAAGTCGCTATGATGTATGGGTTCCGCATAATTTGGCCGAAAAAATTTAATGGATCGCATTTCCATCTGCGACTCGCTGTACAAGCGCAACGAAAACGTACCATTTTTGAAGCAATTAGTGACGGGTGACGAAAAATGGATCATTTACAACAACGTAGAACGAAAAAGATCCTGGGGTAAGCGAAATTAACCAGCATTAACCACTCCGAAAGCCGGCCTTCATCCAAAAAAAGTCATGTTCTGTGTCTGGTGGGATTGGAAAGGAATCCTATATTATGAGCTCCTACCACACAACCAAACGATAAATGCAGATAAGTACTGCTCGCAACTGGACGAATTAAAGACAGCGATTCAGGAAAAACGTCCAGAATTAGCTAATAGGAAGGGCGTCGTGTTCCATCAGGACAATGCCAGACCTCATGTTTCTTTGACTACCCGACAAAAATTGTTGGAGTTTGGCTGGGATGTGCCACCTCACCCACCGTATTCACCAGACATTGCACCTTCAGACTTTCACTTATTTAGGTCTTTGCAAAATTCTCTTAGCGGCAAGAACTTCAACTCTTTGATCGACATAAAAAACCACCTTGAGGAGTTTTTCGCCGAGAAACCTAAGAAGTTCTGGGAGAATGGAATCTTCCAGTTGCGTGAAAGATGGACAAAGGTTGTGAAACAAAACGGTGCATACATAAGTCAATAAATATTTATCGACATAAAAAAATGTTGCCTTTAAATTTTCCTTCAAAATCGGCACGAACTTTCCGGACGACCCAATATAATAAGCAGTTTCAAACGCTATTTTAATCAGCGAGTTTGGAACTGATTGATGACTGGAAATCTTCTCACATACAGAGTTATTTATTTTACTAACACAAGTACTGGAAGATGCATATCTTGCAACTTATATCATATACATGTAATTGCACTTGTATTATCCATACGAATTCAATTGCCAAGAATAAAATTAAACGAAATCTGTTTTGCCATCAATTAAAGAGTATACCTTGAATCACTATACTATTCCGGAAAGTACTTTAAAGTAATAATAATGTTTCGCGATATTTTCTAATTAATATATCACGCGTGTAAATTTATGTGTATATTTTCACGGCCGCGACGAGTCCGCGAAATAGCTACCCTCGACTCGCCGTGAACCAAACCCTGTCGAGCCGGGGTAAAACTGATTCGAGGATTAACCCAGATACGTCACGTAACGAGATTTTGGCGTGGATTTGCACGCACGCACAAGCGCCCACCCACGCTGGCGCGATTGTTTCCCTGGTGCATTGCGCGATAAGTTGGCGACACACGAATTCTCGGCGACAATGGTTTAACCTAGGGTTTAACGAACCGACGGCGACATGACGCCAGGTCGACGGTTTCGCTTTCAAATTGAATGCCATTCGCGAAAAAACTCGAACGAGTCACCTTCGCCAGACACGCTAGAACGATATAAATCTGCTCGAAAAAGCGTGGAGAAAATGGATTATAAAGGGACGAGGTCGGTTTAAACAATCGAAATAATTACGTGCTTGTCAGATTACCATCAGTAATGAGGGATAACAATGCTGGTAATAATTAATCATTATCGATTTTCGTTCCGTTTCTGTTCGAGATTATTTGGATATTCCGTTGGTGTAATCGTGTGATCATTTATGCGCGACATCGATTTATTGGTGGGATGTTGATTTTGCTGGCGATTTCCGCGCGATGATCGAATGAACGGGGATGGAAAAACACGAGGAACAACACAGCGTGGCCGACCGGGTCTCGTTCGATCGCGGACGAAACTGAACCAGCAATATCTATTTTTAAGGCCACGATATTCCGCGAGCGACACATCTCGTTCGATTGAAATCGCAGATGGTTTCGCCCAGAGCGAGCAATCTCCTGGCAAAAGATTTGAAACGGAGATGCAGCAAAAGCGTTTTAGCATATAAAAAATATACAATATAATTGTAATAACCTTAATTACGTTAGTGCATATTACATCACGGCCTGCTGCAACGTCTTTCTTTGAATCCGATTCGCCTGTCTGTCTTTTTTAGATAAATGCGGTAGCGGACGAAAGACAGTTTTTCATTGGGCTTTTCGCTGATGTAACTGCTCCTTTGTCGTATAATTACGATAAAATGTCGCGTGCCGCGAGCGGCTGCACTTTCGTGTCGAGATCGCGGGCAAAGCACCGTGAACGATTAATCTTCGTCGCTTGTAATCTTTGCTACGGTCTACGCTACGCTAAAAGCGGTCTGCAAATGAGAGGGGCCGTCGCGTTCTCGCGAGAGATCGGTTACGTCCAACGGCGCAGTCTCGTACTGCAATCTTTCGATTTCCTCTTCAGTGTAAAAGCAAGTACCTGAAGTTAAAAAGTACAAAGAGGAAAAATACAGAAGTGTATAAAATTGGAAGGACTTTTTTCTCATCTTATTCCATTTTAAGCAGAAGTTTTAAGGGGGGAGCCTGCTTTAGAACGTTGAAAATAAGGTATAATTTTACGAATTGTTTTTGGAGAAACTATACAGCGGATCATTATAAAACTTTGATGCATTTATTAGTACATGTTTAAAGATAAAAAAAATTATTTTTTGATTTGAATATATCGCCTGTAGAGGTCGTCCTGGAGGCATCTTAGTGCAGCCGGCATTGTAAATTGGTGAGCATTCTCCTGCCTCCAAATTTCATCCAAACTGAAAAATTGAAATATTTTCTCGTTATTTATGAATTCCCATCGTCGATGAACCTTTAATATTCATAAAAACATTAAGTTAAACAATTATTTTTGCATGAAAAAGTTCAACAACTTTGCCTAAAAATCGTACTTTTGTGTCCTAAGCTCCACCATTTTGGCACTTTTCAACTTTTTTCTTCTCTCTTTGGTTCATCGACGATGGGAATTCATAAATAACGAGAACATGTTTCAATTTTTCAGTTTAGACGAAATTTGGAGGCAGGAGAATGCTCACCTATTTGCAATGCCGGCGACGCGGCTGCACTAAGATTTCTCCAGGACGACCTCTACAAGCGATATATTCAAATAAAAAAATAATTTTGTTTATCTTTAAACATGTACTAATAAATGCATAAAAGTTTTATAATGATCCGCTGTATAGTTTCTCCAAAAACAATTCGTAAAATATACCTTATTTTCAGCGTTCTAAAGCAGGCTCCCCCCTTAAGAGTAAAAAGAAAGAAAAATGCTGGTGACTGCGCCACGCGAGTGAATTTACTTAATAATCGAATTTACGTGACGGACGCAAATAAGAAACTTGGAGAAAAATTTATCATTGCGCTCGAGAGGTCGATGCAATTCCGTCGCAATGAAATCCCGATCTGTTATTGTTCGTGCAGGGACGTGCTTTACTTCTAACTTTGTGAAGCTGAAGCGCATTCGGTGATTTTCCCTCCATTGTTCGCGAATAAATAACGGGAGTTTTCACGTCGATTCCACGAGGCGCCGTTTGCTATACATGGTCCCACGCCATCGGTACGCCTTCGTCTATGGCGTTTACGTTCTGAAAGGGGTTTATCGCTTCTATGGGACGCGCTATATTTTCTCACAGCATCACCGGCTGTGCCGCGAAAGATCGTCGGCTTTTACGAGGTAATCGCATAACTGTTAGCTTACTTTTCCCGATATACAAAGCGTTTATACAACAGCGTACACACAGCTTGACGATAAAGCCATCATAGTGATATGATCGTGGTATGTGGATACAGACATCCCGGAACTTTGGTTTCTCGGATCTACAACGCGTCCCAGAAACCCATTGCTTTAATATCATGCAGCATTTTTAACAGATATTTTAATTTCTGAATATCACACATTGTTCTAATCTGACGCACATATACAAGTGCTTACTTCATATTGTTATTCATTTGTCACGTATTTCTGTGTTGTATTTACTAGAAAATTTGTGAATACAAATGTAGGAGGCTAACTTGCTCAAATTGAAGATGACGAAACTCATATCTTTTATAACAAGTAATAAGAGATATTTTATTCCTTTATCTTTTCATTTGATGCCTCTTCAAGGCCAAGGCGTGAATTAACGTATCAATTTTGATAGGGAATGTGGACTGTTAGGATGCGGTTCGGACGCCATGACCGTTGAATCACGCGTGACACGGCTGTCAGAAACAAGCATTAAACTAATTCCGCATGTATGCTGAGAGAGCACGGGGACATCGATTAGATCATCCGTCTGTAGAAAGCTACTTGCTTTACGCATCTTACGCGCACGTATAAGAATATTAAATTCGTAATTCAAAAACCGTTATCATTCACGTATACTAAAACGGTGTTAAAACTTTTTAATTCGCCTCATCTTTATTCTCTCTAATAAAATTCAATAGAGAATTTAACTGAATTTAATCGTATTTAATATCTTTGTACGAGAGATTTATTTTTCCACAAGAATTAAATTGCATGATTTCTTTGATAAACTTATTTCTGTAAAAGCATTGAAGATCTATTTGCAATTCATTAGAATAGATTAAGATGGATTGGAATTTATTAACAATTTTTGATGGAGATTGTATTACTATAATATTTTATATGTTTAGTTGGAAGTATTTAGTTTCATGGTATGATTTGACTAGAATTTATTTAAGATTTAATCAGGTGCATCGTTGTTTTATGACATTTATGAAACAGCTCGTTATTCTCGCGATATCTTAGAGTCATTTGCACGGTGCAAGAAGCAAAGAGAAACGTTTCCGTCGTTATGAAAGGGAAATGTTTCTGTGTGCAAGGGGAATTAGTCTGCACTTTGGAAGAAAAGCTTTGCTTTTTAAGATGTCCGTTCACTTTGAGTTCTCTCTGCTTTCTTGCTCGCGGCAAGACATCTTGGCAACAGAACAATGCTTTCTACGGCTTGTCAAGATAAAAGAAACAAAACATAAGTGTCCATCCACTATCATTTATTATTATCAAAATAACATATTTATTATCAAGTTAAGTACAAGTTTTAAGTGTATACTCCAATATAAAAATATTAATTAATTAAAGATTAGATAATAATAAAAATTAAACTGTATCGGAAAATTCAGTACGTATGCTCTGATAACAGTTTCCGATAATAATTTCAGATTGTGTGCTCAGTGTTCCAATTACATGTCTGTACAAATATAAAGCGCAACGTAAATCCTCGCATTTATTTCGAATATTTACATAACAGACCGCAATTATGCTGATAAAGAATCGCATTTAATCGCGCCACTGTTAAGATTCTTGCTGTTTATATAATTCGACATTATTTTATTTCCTATTTATTTCTTATTTAACTTAGTTCTACTATTCTTATTTATTAATATCATTACACTGATCAAAACAGAATCGCGTGCAGTTTTTGTCACTTGTACTCCTGGTGCTTTCTTTTTTAAAGTCATACTACATTTTGCTGCATTATTCACTCGAGCGTTCAGGATGTTGCATTAAACGCGCCAGCGAAAAGGCGGAAGAAATTTCAAACTTGCGAGAAAGAACGTAGCGACGTTTCCTATCTTGGGAAGAACCGATCTAACGTCAACGTAAGACTTTCTCGTTGACATTATGATGTTCCTTTTCTCGCCGTGAGAAGCAAAATTTAATTTCATGTTCAAAGAAGAAGAGAGACAGAGAGAGTGTAACTAAATTTGCCGTTTCGACCGCGTTCCAGTTGCTCGCTCGTTCGCGGTTTCGCTTAGAAACACAGTCAGTCGTCCTTGCATCCGATGCAAATTTATGCAGCGGTTTGTGAGGCTGCTCGCCGAAGGGGAGGAAAGCACCCTTCGATTATCCGCACTCGTCCTCTATCTCGGATGTTTCCCTCGCGCTTGCGTGTAATCTTAACTTCTAAATATAATTTTACATCATTGATGGAATTATTAATTAATTAATATGTAAAACCAATGATAAAATGAATAATATGTATTATTTATTATTATATATGTTATATATTTATTATTATATAATATATTTATTATAAATGTACATATAAAATTTTATGAAAATTCACGACATTTTTCTTTGCTTCTTTATTTTTTATCTTTTTTACTTGATATTATTGCTTATCGTTGCTAGTAAAAGTTACATGGGGCGACTCCTGCTACGACTCACCACGAAAATTACAGTTGCCCACCCAGCGAGAAAGAGACGAAGAGATCGTATTTATGCGAGTTGGACGGTACGTACAGGGTGTGGTCGGCACACCCTCGCTCTCCTGAATTTCCTCCCTTGGCTCCCTTTCTGCCGTTGCCGTCGTCTCTTTTTAACTTGCCTCTTCTATCTGCCAGATCTTCTATCTTCTTGCCGATTCCTGTCCCTTCGTTCGTCCTTGCGTGAATATGCAAAGGAAGAGATGTAAATTTGTGTTGCGGTCTAAACGTAAAGTTCTTTTTAGGGTTTCTCTCTCCTAACAAATAATAATAAATTTGATATATCTGGAATATAATTATTTGAGATATATATATATATAGTATGTATTTTTAATATTATTAATAATATATTCAATGATGAGAGAGAGAGAGAGAGAGAGAAATCTTAATAATTAAATTAAAACAAGATGTTATCGAATGTTACAATTACAATTTAAAGAAAAAGCAAACAAAGTTGTATTATTACGCAGTTAACAAAACAATCCAATTCATTCTAAGATAACACGATCGATTCAACGCCATCTGAGCAGAGAATATATTTATTCCTATTATTCAAATTGACAGCAACGCGATGCATTTATTTATTTTCCTCAAGTTAAGTAGTTACACCCGCCATAATAATTCTCGGGATGTAACAAGCCGCTCAGTTACCGCATGACAAATTCACGGCCGAATATGCAGGCGATGCATACAGTGCGTGCATAGGTGCGAAGCGTGCGAATTTCCTCGCCTCCGCGGTTCATCATCGATTATCATGCGAGCGTGTTGCATGGACGAATATTAATGGATACGTGCCAGACAGCGTAGAAACGGCCGACATCCGCATCCGGAATGTGTCGTTTTCGCGAGTGATTCGCGCGCAAGTAATTCTTGTACGATGAGGCCCTTGCCTTATCATTTTTACAAGGACTCGAACCCAAATTGTCAACTGATCAATTTCAATATGTATAGCTTATCCTAAACTCATCGGTTATTATTTTAAGAGCGGATTTTGTGAAACTTATTTTAAAGCAAAACTTTGATATTGCGCGAGGCTGTAATAGTTTTTAAATGGGAAATGAATAAAGTTCACTGATAACAAAGCTGAAATTTTGCGCGCGCGGGTATGTCACGCAGGATAGGTCTTTACGTGAATGTACCGAGGGTAGCTTTATTCAGATACAAAGGGGTTATTTCCGAAGAAAAGTTACATTCAATGAGAATTTCATCGTACCGTTTCGCGAACAATTAAAGAGATTCGTTTATTTTCCCTCGCGCGCAGTTCCGTCGATGTAATTTATCTTTCTCTCTCTTTCTCTCGTTTTACCGTCATCTCGAATTTGCATGAAAATTCCGATTTCCGCCGTTCATGTGTCTATTTGGAACGAAATTTTCATTCCTCGCGGGGATGATGCAAGCGATACGCGCTTTCGGTACGGTGAACCAAAAAAAGGGCAGAGTTCACCACTATATACTCTGTTAGCAATTTTTCGTTACTCCGCTGTCAATAACAGTTTAACTCTTTCATACCGCAATGTTTGTCGAGCGAGATTCGCATGCATTTTTAAGAAACAATGTACATTCATTGGAAACACATAACTGCAACTTCATAGAAAAATGCGCGAAGCGTATATAGAGAAGGAATTTTTTATTTCACGAGTGAGTAATGAATTTCTTGACGTTAAACTGCGTTCTCAGCATTCAGAATAAAACTCATAAAGAAGTACAAAATTAATGAAACGAGAGGAGAAACTTGCGGAACGTGCGTTGTTTCGTTTCTTGGCAAACGATTCACCATTTCGATCGCGCGACGTAAAGTCGCGCGAGAAAACCGGAGCAATATTTTATCGCTGCGTTCGTCAGAAGCTTTTTTAACTTAGCGATCTCAGACTATTTCATTTCCGAGTTGGCACGATGCTGCGCCATACATTAACGCCGACCAAGACGCATATACGGAAGCATTAATCGATATTCGACTTCGTGCAGCGCAGGAAATTTCTCATTTCGCGAACCGGAAGCTCGCCGCAGACAAAGGCGACCGAATCGCATGAACCGAGCGAAAACCCGTTTTTGCAAGGATGTCCGGCGCGAATCGCAATCCCGAATTCCCCCGTCGTCGAAATCGTCGCATCGTAATTCTCGCCATTCACGAAATCCCGACGTATGAACGCTCGCGTGCTCGGCGCGGCGCGGAGCCGCGTGTAATTTGCGCAAATTCACCGACAAATGAATTTACGCGGCCCGCTATGGTTTCCAGCGCGCAGAAAATATTGCGACGAGGGCAGGAAATCGAGTTTTCTTCGCCACGAGGAATTAATGCCACCTCGTGACGTCGTCGTGTTGTAAATCCAAACGGATCGCGATTCTGTACGGGAGGCAACACTGGAACCGCACAATTTTTGCGTCTTAAATGTTTGATACATAAAAATATGGTAATTATTTAGATCAGTGCCGGGATTTACTTGCACATTTCGGGCCGATTCGTTGTCACCTCCCACTGTTCCCCTCTTGCCGCGCGTATCTTGGCGACGAGGTGCCGAACGCTAATAAACAAGATGAGTGCTCCTACATCTCAGGAGCGTCCCGCGTACTAAAGCCCTTTAAGGCCCTAAACAATGTCAAATAGCTAATAAAAACATTTCTTTCTGGAATAACTTTAAATTAATAATTAAAAATTTTTGTTACTATTAATAATAATAATATTATATAGTATATATATTTTTTGTTATTATTAATAAATATATTCTTTAATATTTCCGTGATAATACATAATGTTAAATTTGAAATGTGAAGTTTGTGCCCTATATTTATAATAAAATTACATAATAATTCATTTACTTTCACACATATAATTATAAGTGCACAAATTTTTAATTTAACATTATGTATTATCACGGAAATATTAGATTAACGGAGCAACCTCGAATGACCTTGACCTTGACATATGTTGTCACGGTCCCCTCCTGAGTGACCTTCAAAAGGTTTTAGCCGTCGCTCATTGTTTATTAAAAAGTTATTAACAAAAGAAGTTTCGAAAATATAGTAGTTATTTTGAATATTGAAAGACATAAACGACGAATATGAACGAAGGAAGGAAAGTGATTTAACCTAACCTAATCTAATCTAACCTGGTTAGGTTAGGTTAGGTTATATTTTCCGAAACTGGAGCCCGGACACATATACGCTCGTTTTTCAGCCCGTTTCGTGGGAGGGCGGGGGGGGGGAGGGGCGTTGCCCCTCCCCCCCGCCGGAGCCGGTGTTACAGATTTCACCGTACAGATTTTGATCACCTGGTACACGGCACGGATTCTGGTGGGGGGGGAGGGGCGAAGCCCCTTCCCCCGCCCTCCCGCAAAGCGGGCTGAAAACGAGCGTATGTGTCCGGGGCTCCAGTTTCGGAAAATATAACCTAACCCAAACCTATTTCTGATTTAAAGGTAAAATTCCATCAAGTATACTCTTTCGTAAACGTATATGATATCATAAAATTATGCTCTATTCATTAAACTTTGTTGTTAATAACTTTTTAACAAACAACGAGCGACGGGTGAAACCTAGTGCGGGTTATTCGGGAAGGTGGCTTTTGTAATATATGTCAAACTCAAGTCCTTGCTTCGCGTGGACAGGTGAAAATTCGTGCAAAATCATTAAACTTCTTTTGTTAATAACTTTTTAATAAACAATAAGCGACGGCTAAAATCTTTTGAAGGTCACTCAGGAGGGTGACCTCTATAATATATGTCAAGGTCAAGGTCATCCGAAGTTGCTCCGTTAAACTAAATAATTACCTTCAGATTATGTTTGTCACTCTGTGACGTTGTTGCTGCAAATTCAAATGGACTATGTTATGAATCAATTTTGTGCAGGAAGGCAACGCTGGAACACATTGTTTTCATGAATGCTTGATTCATAAAACTATCATTATTAATTTAATATAATCTGAGGATTAAAATTGCGGTGTTATAAAATGGAATATATATAGCTCAGATTATGTTGTTCACTTGCAAACATCGCTCAAAAAGTAATCCGCGATAAAAAGAGTAAACCAAGTCCCCATGCACGAAACCCTTTCATCGAGATGTCCCGTCCTCTTGGCTTGGGGATAACAAGTCAATAGCATTTTTGTCTCCACCGCACCGGGACTGATGTTCTATTTTTGTAAAAGTATTATTATATATTAAAAATTTACTATTATTATTATTATTATTGCAACAAATGTAATTATTGTACATTTGGAAGAGCATTATTAAATCATTATTTTTTGTTAATTGTTATTAACAATTAATTGTTAATTAACTGTTTGTTATAATGGGTGGCAAAATAAGTTTTTCATAATTCGTTTGAAGCAGCGAATCTTATAATCCACTTTAATTCAACATGAATTTTCTTCACATGTTTTCCGTACGACACAATGAAATTCCGAGGAATTAAATAAAATTTCGTTGGACGCTTCGCATAGCCGAGAGCTAACTCTGCATTTCACACGATATAGAATGCATAGTGCACACGTTTGCAGCTTCCAGTTTCGTTTCATTCGGATGGAACCTCGCATCTATTATTCGGATCCTGTCCGAGGATCGCGAGGAACCTTTCTCGAGTGCGTCGATCGTCGAATAAAGACAACATCGTGCTCGGCATTTATTTCCACTTCTTGCGGGTGGGGTCCTGAGGACTCCGCGCGACATCGGAAGTGCTTCTCCCGGAATTCTCGAGGACCCAGGAAAACGTGATCGGCATTAAAGTGTCGGGACATCTCGATGAAAACTTTCGCGCTTACTCGAGCATCCGGTGTCCGAGAATCCGACTGATTGCGCATAAATCACTGCCGATTATCCTCTCGACGCGTGTCCAAAATTACCTCCAGATTGTCACCGACAAGATATCTCGATCTCGGCGCACAATTATTGAGATAGAATGTTTCTGAACAATGCTGAGAGCTCAGAGATGAATCGTAATTCATTCACGGTGGTTTTCTGCTGAGATAGTATTTGTGCGTAAATATTCCTTTAAATTTAACTATATTACATGTACTTATATTATATTTTTTTATATTTATTGGGTTGGCCAAAAAGTAATTGCGTTTTTTTCCAATAGATGGACATACATGTCTTGAAATGTAACTAACTTCATTCTAAACCGCAAATTCATTATGTAGGTTAACGACTCACGGTTCAAGCTTGTTTTAGAAAAAGAAAGTACGCGATTTCGTTAACAATTGTTTGTTTGCCGTCGATTTCAAAATGGAAAATCAAAAAGAACATTTTCGTCATATTTTGTTTTATTACTTCCGAAAAGGGAAAAACGCTGTGCAAGCTCATAAAAAGTTATGTCATGTATATGGCGAAGATGCTTTAAAACTGCGGCAGTGTCAAAATTCGTTTACTAAATTTCGATCTGCAGATTTTAATGCGAAAGATGCACCACGCTCAGGAAGGCCAATCGAAATTGATGATGACAAAATAAAGGCACTGATCGATTCCAATCGGCGTTTAACGACACGAGAGATTGCTGAGAATCTTAACATATCGAAATCGAGTGTTGAAAACCATTCAAAACGACTTGGATACATTAGTAAGCTCGATATTTGGGTAGCACATGAGCTCAAAGAAATTCATCTCACTAAGCGTATTGACATCTGCGATTCTCTTTTGAAACGTGAGGATAATGATCGATTTTTGAAACGCATGATAACAGGCGACGAAAAATGGATCGTCTACAACAACGTCAAACGAAAAAGATGGTGGAGCAAGCGTGATGAACCTGCTGAAAGCACTTGAAAAGCAGATATTCACCAAAGAAAGATTATGCTGTCAGTCTGGTGGGACTTTAAAGGTATTGTGTATTTTGAGCTGCTTGCAAGGAATCAAACCATTAATTCAGACGTATACTGTCGTCAACTGGATAAATTAAATGATGCCATCAAACAGAAACGTCGAGAATTGGTGAATCGCAAAGGTGTTGTGTTTCACCATGATAACGCTAGACCACGTACACGTTTGGTCACTCGTGAAAAATTGTTGCAGCTTGGATGGGATGTGTTACCATGATGTTACCACATCCACCATATTCGCCAGACCTGGCACCATCAGATTACCATTTGTTTCGTTCTTTGCAAAACGCCTTGAATGGTAAAACCTTTACTGCTGATGAGGATATGAAATCGTTGTTGGAATAGTTTTTTGCTGAAAAAGATAAGAACTTTTTTGAGCGCGGAATCATGAAGTTGCCTGAAAAATGGCAAAAGATAATCAAACAAAATGGACAATATATTGTTTAATAAAGTTTTTGTTTCCCATGAAAAATTCGCCTTTTATTTATATAAAAAAAACGCAATTACTTTTTGGCCAACCCAATATATTACATCTCCGCGTATTGATGGTGATTGCAGTTGCTTTGCTTGCTGTAGCATAAGCTGATTTGCGTTACATTTTCATGCGACATCCAAGAGATGCATAATCTCACATTCCTCCGCGCGTTCCTAGACGCATTTTCGAGGTATTTCATCATCCATGGATATTCATAGGACAGGTATTATCGTTGCCAGGCGTTCCGCTTATCGTCTCAGCCTGTGTCGATCTCCCGAGTCAGCAGGGCGACAGTCGGCCCAAATCAGCACCGTCCAAGTGCCAACCATGTCGCATCCTCGGGCGCGTTCCTCCTCGCTCGGCAATGCAATTATGCGCCGACTGCAGGCAGGCTGCCGATTAATTATTGCACGCCTACGATGGTAATCCTCGGATCGATTTACTTCCTCTGTTCGGGTTCTGTACGTCTAATTACAAGCTGCACTTACAGATTGGTCTTCGGGTCAATGGGCGCGGATGCGCGACCAGCTCGACGCAGCGATGCATTCAGCGTTGCGTGCATCGCTCGGAACGACACTGCGAGTAATCGTTCCAGAACAGACATAGGATATGTCGACTCGCATTACTCGCCGAACTTTGCGAGTAATCGTTCCAGAACGGCGCATGATGTATCCGCCGGGATGCGGTCAGCAAGAATTTTCAAAAACAGGTCGCGCGAATTCTCAAGGGAAAAAAGTTAATATCATAAATGTCACACAAGAGTTCATAAAAATCTGTGAGAACACTTTTATACGAATTTTCAATCACCTTTGAGACATGGATTTCACGATGTGAGAGAATCAAAGCCGGTGATGATGATCTGAAAACTATTTTTTTTTTCTCTAATCTTGAATTGCCTCAAAGAGATATTTCTTTCTCCTATAAATGAAAGATCATGGATTCATGAGAGATAAAAGGATCGCATTTACATTTACTATCGCGAGAGTATAAAGTTGAAGGAGATGCTTCCTGATGCTGTGAGATTGTGCAGTTTCTGACTGCACAATTATCTGGCAGGATAATCAACGACGAATAATAACGACGGGTAAAGTGCACGTTGGCCATATATTCGGGAAGCGCGTTACCGCGCCTCGTAATGGATGCAGCATTATTATCTTCAACAAGCCGCGCTCTCGGCAAATATTTTGGAAGCACTCCCAGCTCGTGCGAGCGAGCATCTGTTCGACAGACGGCGGCAGAAGAACGGTCACGTTATAACTTGGGGCTAGTTTTAATTTTGTGGTAATGTCTGCCATGTAACGCCCGGTGTACGGTCAGTTTGTCGCGATGCGGAAACAATGTAAATTCGCAAGGTAAAAGATGTCAACGAGTGCGACGGTGATAACGTATGAATGCTTGCACGCACATGTTATCAATTACTAACGAGACGCTAAAAATAGCAAAGAAACCGAGGAAAAATTAAAAGTATAAAGAAGAATAGAAACAATTTTCACGCGAATAAAAATATATAATTTATTGAGCTGAGAAATAGAATTTAAATATAATTCGCATATCTCAATATGTATCTATAATTTAATATAATTAAACATATAATTTTAATAAAGAAATAATTCAATTAAACGAGTAAAAATTAAACGAAATGTTTCATTTGCACAAAGATATAATTGTGACAATTGCTGACTCAAATAATTATATATAATTCTTATTACAATTTTACAGAATATATAATAATTGTAATATAAAATCCCGTGCACTCGAATAATAAATAATTCTTTGTGTCGCAACCGCAAATGTACCAATGAATGTTTCGTGAGTGATTCTGTACAGCGTAAACGCGACGAGAGTTGGCCTTCGTGCGATTAGGTTTGTTGCTTTAGGATCGCGTTGCTGAAGGAACAACCGTTAGTCGACGGCTTTGAACCGCGGGCAGATGTTGCAGCCTAAACAGCGATGAATGTTTAGCCGCGTGTTTCGTTGCCGACTTTTTCCAACAGTGCTCCGACGTTGCTACAAACAATTTTTAACTTCAGTTAGACCCGCAATAGTTTCTCGTGCTAGTTGATTAAAATACGCCTTTCTGTTTTTCTTTTCTTTTCTTCTTTTTTTAAACATTCCGCACAAGTTGGATATCCGTGATGGATTTTTATGAGATTTGCAACGGTGAAATTTCAGTATAGGCGCGCGAAAAGCCCGGAACTACGATCGTTACGCGAGTCACGCGAGAGAATCGCCGCGGTGGCAGTGGAGAGAGCGAAGGGTTGATTGCCGCAAAACAGCCGGCACGATTAGCACGCTCCTTTTTTTTCCTCCTCAGTCATTGGGTTTTTTTATTCCCCTTGCGAATTTATTCCGCCCACGTTTTGTTTACCGTGCTTTCGGACCGCCGAATCGCTTGCGTAACCGGAAACGGATCACCGGCTACGCGATCGACAAACGGATATGGAAAAAGAGTGAGAAAGCTAGAAAGAGAGAGAAAGATAAATGGAGGGCCATGACCGAAATGCAAATTCGCTCACGTTACTCGTATAGAACTCCGTCGAATCGGAGTTGTCGTCGATTCTCGTTTGATTGGCTCGATTTTCATGTTAACCGTACACCTCGCAATCTGTATACCTTAAATTCACAGAAAAATTCAACACGATAAATTTATATAAACAGTGAAGTTACGCAGTACCGAAGAAAACATCGCTGTTTCGAGAGACTATTTTTCTTCAAAACATGAGAGTGAATTTCAGCAGTCCGATCGATACAATCAGCAACCGGCTCGGAAGGGGAGCTTTCTCTCTTCCGTGTTCGGTCTTCCGGTAAGAATAGAATTGAACGGAGCGACAACGACGACGGCGATCGAGAAGATTGTCGAGAACATCGGAGGGCGAACCGGAAATCGGGTCAACGAGGTCAAGTGGCCGGTCGGCCGGCCGATTGAATTGATCCTCGTAAAAAGATTGTAATATGCGAGCCGCGGCGACACCACAACGCGACGAAGAGATATTAGGGGTGTGATTTAGTTTTGAGGGTTTTTTTGCTCAAAAACGCATGTATTTAAATATCATAATGAATGAATACCTTACTCAAAATATTTTCCTTCCTTTTCTATAACTTTTTCCCATCTTTCTGGCAAGAGATGGATTCCACCACGATAAAATCACTCTTCTTTTTAGTTGATCCATTCGTCGACGAATTTTCGCACTTCTTCCAAATTATGAAAGTGTGTATCCTCTAAAGCGTGTTGCATCCACCGGAACAAATAATAATCGCATGGAGAATACGCGGGGTGCGGTGAGACTTGCCATTCAAGCTCTAATAGTGTTTGTTTCACTGATAACGCAACGTCAGGTCGAGCGTTGTCACGAAGAAGAATCACTTTCCGTCGTTTACTCGCAATTGGTGGTCGTTTTTGGTCCAATGCTTGCTTCAACTTGTACAATTGGTGTCGATAACGATCAGCCGTGACAGTCGTGCGGATTTAACGGCTCATAGTACACTATCCCACCAAATACAGAGCATTACTTTTGAACCGTGAATATTGCGTCTCGGAGTGGATGTTGATGGTTCGCCTGGATCCACCCATGATTTTCTGCGTTTCGGATTATCAAACTAGATCCACTTTTCATCCCCAGTAACAATCCGGGACAAAAGACTCTTCTTTTTTTGCCTGGCGATCAACGAAATGCAAATGTTCAACCGGTTCGCAATGGCACTTTCCGATAATTCATGTCGAACCCATTTCCCTTCTTTCTGAATTTTTCCCGTTTCATGTAAATGTTTGGTAACTGTTGTACGATCAACATTTAATGCTCTGGCAAGAGATGGATTCCACCACGATAAAATGACTCTTCTTTTCAGTTGATCCATTCGTCGACGAATTTTCGCGCTTCTTCCAAATTATGAAAGTGTGTGTATCCTCTAAAGCGTGTTGCATCCACCGGAACAAATAATAATCGCATGGAGAATACGCGGGGTGCGGTGAGACTTGCCATTCAAGCTCTAATAGTGTTTGTTTCACTGATAACGCAACGTCAGGTCGAGCGTTGTCACGAAGAAGAATCACTTTCCGTCGTTTACTCGCAATTGGTGGTCGTTTTTGGTCCAATGCTTGCTTCAACTTGTACAATTGGTGTCGATAACGATCAGCCGTGACAGTCTCGTGCGGATTTAACAGCTCATAGTACACTATCCCACCAAATACAGAGCATTACTTTTGAACCATGAATATTGCGTCTCGGAGTGGATGTTGATGGTTCGCCTGGATCCACCCATGATTTTCTGCGTTTCGGATTATCAAACTAGATCCACTTTTCATCCCCAGTAACAATCCGAGACAAAAGACTCTTCTTTTTTTGCCTGGCGATCAACGAAATGCAAATGTTCAACCGGTTCGCAATGGCACTTTCCGATAATTCATGTCGAACCCATTTCCCTTCTTTCTGAATTTTTCCCATTTCATGTAAATGTTTGGTAACTGTCGTACGATCAACATTTAATGCTCTGGCAAGTTCTGAAGTGGATTCTGTTGGATTTTCGTGCAATAATGCTTGCAAATCTGCATTTTCAAGCTTTCTTGGTTTTCCCGAGCGTTCTTTGTCCTTCACATCAGTATCACCACTTTTAAAGCGTCTAAACCAGTATTCACACGTCTTAATTGATGGGGCAGAATCACCATAAGTTTCCACAAGAATTCTATAACCGTCAGCCGCAGTTTTCTTTTGATTAAAAAACAAAAGCAACGCATGTCGAAATGCTGTTTCGGAAGTTGCATTTTTACGATGATATAAAAACGATTGCTATAATGCTACTAAATGTCATGGATAATGTCAAGACTGTAAGAAACAACAGTTATCGGAAACAGCTATTGGAACAAACTGACACTACAGCCATCTGTTGCAAAACCCTCAAAACTAAATCACACTCCTAATACGTTTGATGAGCCTTTCTCATTTGACGATGGTCAAAAGCTCTCGTTTCCCCTAGTTTCTCGGTTTTTCTCTTCATCTCTCTTTCCCGCTCGCTTTCTCCACATGTACGCAGATGCACTTTGCATTCGCTTGCTTGCCAAAGCGCAGTGCTTGTTAACTGGAGCACCCGACCGCAATGATATTGCGGCAGATCGCAACAACCTTGTCTCTCGGAATTGGGGCTCATTACAGCAACACGTCGCTTGTTCGCCCGCCACGGAACACACGCGTGATAGAATTTCAAGAGTCTCCGTGACCTCTCGGGGAGAATCTGGCTCTTAAGGTCCTGATGAATAAGTGCTCTAATAAATGAGCGTTGTCTGAGGAAATTTGAATGGAAGCACAAGGGGGATGTTTGTTATTTTGACCCTCCGCTGAATCTCATCAACAAAATGAAACGGGCTAAATTGACCGTGATACATCAAATGCGGCAAATTAGAATGGAAACAAGGGATGGTACGTGCGCAGGGATCGGGTAAGACATAATGTAAAATATAACAATGACTTCCAGAAGCGCGAAGCGCTCGTAATAAATTGAGAAAAATTACTTCATGGTAATTATGTACTTTAACGGACCCAGCCCCGATGAGGTCACCTTGACCTTGACATATGTTGTCAAGGTCACCCTCCTGAGTGACCTGGGTCCGTTAAAGTACATAATTACCTACTTCATAATTGTAAGCGACAAAGTAAACGTAACACGTGTAATCAATTAGGTAATCAAATGGACCACGCGAAATGGCCGAAATGTAGCCACATTAATATAATATAGTGTAGCTATATAAAATGTTCACGCCGATTTATTACGATTTTCTCCGCCGGTCGTGCGATTTTCTTGTAGAATTTTTCCGAAATTAGCTCGTGGCTAAATTTAGCGTGAAACCTCGATGTTCGATCGATATTAAGCGAGTTCATTATTTATGATTGAATTCCCCCGCGGTGAACTTGCACGCGCCATAAATTTTATTGTCCCGGGAACCTCGGAATTATCTTGCCGGAATTATCGATCCGTGTCGCGGCCAGCGCATTCTGCACGTTGTTTTTATTAGCGATTTCTTTTCGTCGACGTGCTCGTCCGCGGTTCCTTCATTAACCGCCCTCGCGCCATAAAACGCGACGCCGACCCCAGCGTCTTTATTACGTTCCTGAGACGTCGCCAGGATATATCGTAATCGTAAATATTCATAACAGCCAGCGAAAGATACTCGTTCACACGAAATTGTGTACTCGTTGCAAAATGTGTGTTGCTAAACGCGTCGGAATTAATAACGCGCGTAATATTGTCGACATCTCTGTTCCCTTTTGGACTTGTAACGCGCGTACGCACGATATGAGTATCAGTTAACACTGTTCTAGTTTAATCGGGCCTAATAACTGATATTGTAGGCAAAATTTGACGGAACGGGGACGCGATGCGATATGAATTATTATATTAATATTCACGATAATTCATGGAGAGGATACGCATTGAGCGTGCATTGTTATAGTTAATGTCAGAAACAATACGTCGCTAATCTTGATCGTAATTAGCCAACGTCAAAGAGACAGAATTGTTCTTCGACTATGAGAGATAAAAAGATTTTATTTTATCTCATTTATTTATCGTTAATTTTAAATCTTATTAGAGCTTGCTCAATATAATGTTCGACTTTGAGAAACAACAAAAAAATTATTCGACAGGTGGCACACGAGATGCACTGACTATATTTATTATAATATTTATCTACGAGATTTTTAATTATTCTAATTACGCAACAAAAGATCAACTAACGATGCGGAGCCCGCATCGTTGCATCATAACGCTATACGAACGCGATTAGCTCGGTGCGAGCGACATCAGAGGCGCTTCCGCCTCGGTAGTCTTTTCCGCCCCCGTTTTTCCGCTCGTGTGCTGCTCGTCGTTTGCCACTTCGTCGTTTACGGAAGCGCACGGACGTCGAAAGTCACGCCTCTCGCATACGAAGCGAAAACGTTGAAGAAACACTCGTGACGGTCCAACAACGTGACGCAAGCTCGCGCAAAACAGTGCACTCGCGCGTATTTCATGAGAAATGAAAAACAGTCGCCGGCTCCCGTAAACTGTATATTAATTGTGGAAATGTATCACGAATATATGTTGCATTCTCGATATACAGGGTGGCCCATTTTAATTTATACAGTCGATTTTTTAAAAAACTAAAAGAGATACGAAAAAATGTTTCAGACAGACATGTCACGATTTCGAGGGGGACATAAGATGATACCATTGGTTTGACCTTGAATAGTCGTTTGAAGGTCACGCGAAGATCACCTTCAATTTCTTAAATTGAAACCCCAACTTTTTATTGCAGATTCTTATTCTCCATCGAAAAGTAAGTAACTTTTGTCGGAAACATTTTTCCGAAAAATGTCATCTTATGTCCTTAAAATGTCCTCAAAACTCATCTTGAAGATCATTTTAGGGACATAAGATGACATTTTTCGGAAAAATGTTTCAGACAAAAGTTGCATGTTTTCTCGCGTAAAATCCGAATCCGTAATAAAAAATACCATGTCTCATTAAAAAAAAATTTCAGAATTCTAACTTCCGGTCTGAAATTTTTTTTAATGAGACATGGTATTTTTTATTACGGATTCGGATTTTACGCGAGAAAACATGCAACTTTTGTCTGAAACATTTTTCCGAAAAATGTCATCTTATGTCCCTAAAATGATCTTCAAGAGATGAGTTTTGAGGACATTTTAAGGACATAAGATGACATTTTTCGGAAAAATGTTTCAGACAAAAGTTACTTACTTTTCGATGGAGAATAAGAATCTGCAATAAAAAGTTGGGGTTTCAATTTAAGAAATTGAAGGTGATCTTCGCGTGACCTTCAAACGACTATTCAAGGTCAAACCAATGGTATCATCTTATGTCCCCCTCGAAATCGTGACATGTCTGTCTAAAACATTTTTTCGTATCTCTTTTAGTGTTTTAAAAAATCGACTGTATAAATTAAAATGGGCCACCCTGTATATGCAATCGATATATATATGCAATCCACTGCTTTTCCGTTTGCATTACACACGAAATACGCGTTTCTAAAGAAAAGTATTTTAAAGAATTTAAAGATTTCATCTTCACGTGTATGTGCGCACACACACACACACACACACAAAATGTGATAAATAATAATGGACATACCCCTTTGTTTAGCGTAAGTTTTAATTTATTTTAGGAATTTCTGTAGGTTGGAGCTATAAAATATTAATTAGAGAATACTGAGCGACAGATTGTATGCGAAATATTAACTGCAAATTTGTTGTTTTAATTTAAGCGCGGCGTTCTCTTTGTAACATGAACGTACGCCGAACGAATTTTAATATTAATATATTTATTATAATAACAAACATGTGTCTCCTCATAAATACTGAATGCATATAATATTAATTATCGAATATTTTTAACCGTCGCCAAGTGTATCAATAATGTAAATACAAATGTTTTAATTTAAATGGACAAATTCGGGTTGTCAATTTTAATATTTAACATTTTGCATAAAGCTTGATGCGTAGAGCGCATTGTTATTACGACTGTCGATAATTAATAAGCTCGGTGTAAATAATAACAATTCTCGGTAATTTTCGTTGTCCGACGTAATGTGATGCTTCGGAAATGTGACGCGTTTTCACCGTGTCAGTCATTTAAGAGTATCTTAAATGCGGAAGGCCGAACGAGATGAATGGTCGACCGACATCAAAGAGAGCGAATGCGTTCTCTTCCCTCTGCACACTCACGTGACTATGCGTGCACCCTGTCTTATGCAGACACAAAGGCGAGAGACTTTTCCTCCGAGAGGAGACTCGCCACGACGTAGACTCGACGTCGAGTATTGTGTTCCGCCAGCGTAAGCGAAGTAACTATCATACGTTCCTTGCGTGAAACAACCAAGAGAGAGAGAGAGAGAGAGAGAGAGAGAGAGAAATGAAGGGAAAGAGACTGGTTAGACAGAGAAAGAAACCTCGTTTCTCGGCAATCGTTTTTGCATTCCTTACCAGTCCATTATGGCTGCAGCCGCGGCAAGCTCTCCCGGGGTTATCGCACCTCACGACACATTGTCACACAGTGTCGCAATTATGTTGCGTTGCAATATTAGAGGGAACAACGTGTGCAATACGGTAATGACTGTTGGAGAACGTCGACACCGTTGATTCTAGGATCCTACCTCTTTGCAATCCGCGAGCTTGCACTCGCTGAACTTCAAGCTTGATTTTCTGAAATTTTTGAGGACCGCTTGCCAATCAATTTAATTAATTAGCGACGTTTACACTGTCGTAACTATATTACCTTCGGAATTAAAAACACTAATATCAGGTGTATGTAAAAGTTGGTCAGTTTTTGCTTTTTAGGTTTTCGCTTTTTAGATGCGAAATGTGCAATATAATTTAATTATCAATATCAATAATAACAATTGAAGAACATAATATAAAAATAATAACATCACAGTAACTGCTGAAAATGTCCACCTGCAGCCATGATACACGCCTCAACTCTCCTTTCCATTGATTGACGTACACGCTCAAAAATACCTGGAGTGTTACGTATTCTTTCACATCCATCTATTATGCGATTTCTGAGATCTTCTTCATTTTGAATAGGTGTAGCGTAAACTAAAGATTTAAGCTGTCCCCACAGAAAAAAATCTACTGGATTTAAGTCTGGGGATCTTGCAGGCCATAAATGGTCTTTGAGTACCTCGACCGATCCATCGATTGGCAAACTTCCTGTTCAAAAATTGACGAACTGCTAAGCTAAAGTGGGGTGGAGCGCCATTATGCATAAACCACATTCTATTTCTGAGCATGAGTGGAATATCTTCCAAAGGTAGCTCATCTTCAAGAAAATGTACATACGAAGCACCGTTAAGTCTCAAGGGAAGAAAGACAGGACCAATCAAAAAGTTTTTCATTTGTTTCATTTGCAATAACACAAACTGTTCTATTGGGTCATTAAGTATGAAACTTTACAAATAGAACATAAACTTTTGCATTTTTTGGCACATGGACATGATTTATTTTCAATCGAAGTATGCGCCCATGTTATCTACACACTTCTGCCATTTTAGTGGTAGTTGGTCTATGCCTCTACTATAGAAGCCAGGAGTACGGGAATCGATGAAGTCGCGGAAGGCTGTTTCGACTGCCTGTTGAGAATTGAACAATTTTCCCACCAACAAGTTGTCCAAATTCCGGAAGAAGTGATAGTCGGTAGGTGATAGATCTGGTGAATATGGTGGATAACGGAGAGTTTCCAATTCCAACTCCTGTAGCTTTGCCACGGTCAGTCGTGCAGTGTGCGGTCGAGCATTATCATGCAACAGGATTGGCATTGACCGATTGACCAATTTCGGTTGTTTAATAGCAAGTTGTTGCATCATTTCGTCCAGTTGCTTGCAATATACTTCAGCCGTTATCGATGTACCAGGTTTCATAAAGTTGTAGTAGATAACACCTGACCTGGACCACCAAACAGTCACCATAAGCTTCTTCTGTGTAACGTTGGGTTTCGCGTGATGTCTCGGTGGTTCATCAGCGTTCAACCACTGATGTGAGCGTTTACGATTGTCGTAGAGTATCCACTTTTCATCGCAGGTCACAATTCGATTAAAAAAAGATTCATTTTTGTGACGGGAAAGCAAAGAAGGGGAAGCCTCTAGACGTTGCGCCTGCTGCGCATCGGTCAATTCGTGCGGGACCCATTTGTCCAACTTCTTTATCTTACCAATTGCAGCTAAATGAACAATATGGTGGGTATGGAAACATTGAATATCGATGCCAATTCACGTGTACTTTGAGATGGATCGGACTCTACTACGGCTCTCAAGTGATCATTATCCACCTTCGTCTTTGGTCTTCCACGTGGCTCATTAGCGAGGCTGAAATCTCCATCTCTAAAGTTTTTGAACCAATTGCCCACCGTTGCTTTAGTAGTTGAACCTTCACCAAATACAGCGTTGATATTACGAGCTGTCTCCGACACTGTGGTTCCACGGCGGAACTCATATTCATAAATCACACGAATTTTGGACTTTTCCATAGTTCTATAAAAAAGAATCGACCAATAAAACTAATGAAGATATTTGAACAAACAAATATGACATTTGAAGAGCGAACATACATCTATCACACTAACCTAACCTGATACTGACGTCTGGCGCCAAATTTGAGATAACAAATGTTAAAGATGGCGCTTTTACATTTGTAAAGTTTCATACTTAATGACCCAATATAATAAACGAAAAGTGAACGAAAACAGTGATGTACTTTTTTTTGGAAAACAAAGCAGTTTAGGACATATGTTTATATGACCTTTTCTTCTTAAAATAAGCCAAGGAATATCCTCCTTAAGTTTGTCTACTTACTTAGGAAACACCCTGTATATAATAGTATCTTTAAAAATTCAGAATTAATCTTCTTCGATTTATAAGAGCGAAAAATAAGTTGAATCGCTTGCCAATTGCCCCTGGTTAATTACTAACGTCTTGATTGGAGTACTGAGTAATATCTCCCGTTTATCCCGAAGATTCCGATTCTTTTTCATCCGTATTGGAGATTGCGTGCTCTGACGTTCTTTGTGCATTGAGGGTCAACGATGATCTAAGCGTTCTCCGTTTTTCTTGCTTGCCTAGGAAAGAAACTCTTCTTTCTTCTGTCGACGTTATCGGCAACCGTGACCGAGTTTCTTCATCGCGCGACTTTTCCTCTCGCAACTCGATAAGTGCAGCGACATAGTGCAACAAACGCGACGACCTTGCCCTTTTGCTCGCCACCCCGAGCACTCCGTGTCGCTTCAGGGTTCACTGGTGGTCTCCGATAACTATTCCTGGGATCCACGGAACGGGCTTTATGTCTTCGTGAATTCAGCTTCGCGACTTGCTGTTTTACGATTACCATGATCTCATCGCAATGGTAATGCAACATTATCATTACTTTGTCTTCCGCTCGGAAAAACACGAGCAAAACCAACGGAAATGTGAGGAATTTCAGATTATTTAATTAATTCTTTAATAAAATGAATACGGCTGCTAATAAAATGAATTTTTGCTCGCGTTTTTCCGAGTAAAAACAAAGTAATGATAACGTTTCATTAATTTGTACGTTTCGTATTCACATACAATTTATACCTTAACTAGTACAACACAGGCGCGCGCTATTTCATTTTTCAATATTAATAATGTTTTCGAATAATAATATTCATCTATTATTTATTATATGCACAATTATTACACTTTACCAAATTGTTAACCTCCACACGAAGACATTTAACACGGATTTTTAAGAGTGGATTTGGCATATTGCGAAGAGTTTTCGACGATTGAAAATCCTTTAAATTTATGCCCGGTTTCTTCATACTTCTCAATAGCTATCTTCCAGATAACTAAAAATTTCCTTTCTTCATTGAAACCTCTGATTACGTATTTAACGGATAGCTATTCTTTATACTACTCACTTTCGACACAAAGTGTCTAGAATGTTATTATAAATTACCATATTCTCAGGTTAAAAAGGTGAAGAAAACTGATTCTACGAGATACCTTTTGGATAAAGTTATCGAGAGGTGAAGAAATTGGGCCTTAGAAATGAAAAAGTTCTAGCTATTAAAATTTTTTCTTTTTCCGAGGAGTTCTGAGTTGTTGATATCATTATTTTTTATATTGCCTAGAGTTCTCGACTATTGAAAATCCTTTAAATACACAAATGAAAAAGTTTTAGCTATATAAATTTTTTCTTTTTCCGAGGAGTTCTGGGGTATCTATATTATTATTTGGGATATTGCCTAGAGTTCTCGACTATTGAAAATCCTTTAAATACACAAATGAAAAAGTTTTAGCTATATAAATTTTTTCTTTTTCCGAGGAGTTCTGGGGTATTTATATTGTTATTTGGCATATTGCCTAGAGTTCTCGATGATTTAAAATTCGTTAAAACAATAAATAAAAAAGTTCTAGCCATTAAAATTTTTTTCTTTTTCCGAGGAGTTCTGGGATATTTATATTGTTATTTGGCATATTGCCTAGAGTTCTCGATGATTTAAAATTCGTTAAAACAATAAATAAAAAAGTTCTAGCCATTAAAATTTTTTTCTTTTTCCGAGGAGTTCTGGGATATTTATATTGTTACCAGTACAACACAGGCGCGCGCTATTTTAGTTTTCAATATTAATAATGTTTTCGAATAATAATATTCATCTATTATTTATTATATGCACAATTATCACACTCAACCAAAGTGTTAACCTCCACGCGAAGACAGCCGCGCGATGGTAATCTAAACTGAACATAACGCACAACGCGAATCGAGATAACCAATCAGCGTCGCGAAAAAGAAGAAACAATGATTTCGATTGATTTAACACGGCTTTTTTCAGAGTGGAATTTTTATTTCTACAGCATGTAATCGAATATCCAATATCTCATTGTTATCCCATTTTCCAATATTTTTCATTTACATTTATTTTTCGGTTTTTCATTTCCTATCTTTAGCTTTCACAGGCAAGTCATTTTGCGTGCAATTGTAAGAAAATCAGTTCCGAATTATGAAGAAGATTCAGCATCATTCCTCGCGTTACGATACGCATTTACGATACGCGTACCAGAAGCGCGTTCAAGCCGGGCCAAACAGGACTAGAAGCGGAGGGCAGTCACCGAAAATATCTCTTTGTTCGAGACATTCCTCGATATAAATTATCCGCCTTAAATGGCGGCGCAAGCGGGCAGTGCGCGATGCAACCGGTTCTCCAAAGCAAAAGGGATCCGCGGGAGGAACACAATGCGGGAGAAATCTTGCGTGCTCGATGACCAAACACGGCCTAAGTCCGACGACCACCCCTCCGGGCCTCCCTGTCTGTGTCCCCCTTCGTGAACGACGCACGTGCGTGCTCGCGCGCTTTTACAGGCCGACTCGATGCGTATATGGCGAGACATGGTTGGTAAAGAACACGTAATGTACCGTAAAAGACGCTTTATGACTGCCGGTAGTCAGGATAGTCCCGTTTAAAGAGATAAACGTGAAACGAGGATAACTGGAGTAATAAAATGCGCCGACCTAATCGCTGATTTTTGTAGATGCCAGATCATTATTTTATTTGGTCATTGATAATTTGATCTTGGCAGTTAATGACAGAGATAATATCTAACTATTAAGCATTCGTAGAAATAATATACTTGAATAATATTTTCTTTCTTTATTTCCACATACATAGTACATATATTTTTTATATTTTAATATTCCTGCATCTTTTATATATTTTAGTATTTTGAAAGAAATATATTTTCTCTCTTGTTCTATAAATATACGATTATTTAAATATTTTTATAAAGATTTATTCTTTTCAGTTCTTGACATCTTCCTATATATATAAAATATATATAAAATGTCAAGAACTGAAAAGAATAAATCTTTATAAAAATATTTAAATAATCGTATATTTGTAGAACGAGAGAGAAAAAAAAATATATATATATATTCTGGAAATTGTTTAGCACCGTTTGTACGTGACTTTCTTAAACTATATTTATGTGGATTTGAGTTCCCTATTCACAGAAGTGAATTCTGGAGATGCTTGAATAAATAACAAATTACATTGACGTTTTCTTCCGGTAACGTTATCTGATTGTCCGACCCTTCTTGCTGTCGTTTGCCTCTAATCAATTCTCGATAAGATAATAACACGTAGATGGATCCAAAAAATGGAGGCCACGATAAGCGAAGGCAATAACTTTAGTGAAGCACATCTTTGCATTTCTCTCATAAGTCGGCGAAATAATGCTGACAAAAATCATTGCCACTGGTGACGTCAAAGCGCTAACGAAAATAACGCGTTTGAATTATAATAACTGAACATGAAATTAATTAATCTTATTATAATTTTATTAAAAATATAGATCCCTTAAACAATATTTTGTCCATATCTCTTTCTATGAACAATTTTTATTTTGTAAATTTTTATGCTTACCAAGTTACATTTAAAAACAGCATTTTTCTTTGAAGATGCTTGCGGGATTTTCAGTATTACATCAGAATATGATATCAGAGCGTATCATAAAAAATATTTCACCATGTGATTTTTTCACCCACATGCTCCCGTATCACTTTCAAACGTCAAACAGTAAATATCGTCATTTATACGTGCGAATAGTAATGCATGTTTTGAAGGACAGAGAATTGAAACCTTTGAAAGAGAGATGCAGATTGGATGGAGTGGGCGAGATCGAACATCAATCGTCGTAATGACGTTCCAACGATCTCAAAGACCCTTTTGTTGAGAGCATCGGAGGTTTGCTTTCGATTCGTTCATGCTCGAAGGGACACGCGCGAATGAGCGAAATTACTCGCGTCGTTTGCACTCAACGTCGTTTTTCGTAGATCGGGATCGTCTCGATGAAATTGACTTGCGACGAATTTCGGATGCTGGGCACTCAAAACTCCGGAATCTCGCTCGTTATTATCACAGCTGAATCTTGAAGAGATATTCCATCGTCTAAATGATAATATTACGAAAAAGATAACCGTTTGGTTATCGACTGTCATCGATTTTATTGAAATTAAAGAAATACTGTATAAACGAACGTTTGATCAAATAATCAAATCGGCTAAATTATTTCGAGATTACTTCCTACTTGTCGTTTGATCATGATGCTAAAAATCTCGCAAAGGAAAAAGAAGAAAAATACCACTTTTTGGAAGCAACTCCCCACGAAACACTTACAATTGGTACATTTACCGAAAAAAATCTATAGACGAAATTCGCTCACTTGGAATAGTCGCCCTTTCTTCTCTTCTCGTCTCCGTTCTGTCTCCAGCGAAAGTCGCAGAACACAACGCGCGAGAGCATTCTTTTATTTCCCAGCGCGAAATCGGAATTCGTTCCCGCGGCGAGCACGAGGCTCCCTTCGAGCGGTTCCTCGGGAACCCCTAAAGATAGCGATACCCCGCCATGTCGGCTAACAAACTCTTTTGCGACCGTTTCGTCATCCCGAGAGACGCCTTCCGCGAAATTCACGGCGGTTTTAGTACGCTGACGATCCGCGAAATTACATTGACACCGAAACTGGCTTATCAGTTTACTTTGCATATTTTTGCAACATTATACTCGAAATTATTATTTCAAGATTACGAGAAAATATTATTTAGATTAGAATTAATCGAGTTATTCACAACTGCGGATTTGTGATCCAGTTATGTGTATAGAAAAATTATTTTCCCTGACAAGTCTTTCTGATAAGCCATTTTTCTACACGATATACGGTATTATTTATGTTATTAAATAATTTAGTCAAACAATAATTTAGCTCGTCCTAATTAATTCCTCAGGCCGACCACGTAAACGCCCACGCGCGTCCCGCATACGTTCCGCATGTAAGCAGGATATTTATGCATAATATTATCCGCATTTACGTTTTGCGTGAATACCATAATATAAGCTTTGTAAACTATATGCAACTATACTCTCTCCCGATTCTATGGCGTGTAATTTGCCATTTACGGCCACGCACGTAACGATCTAGAAAGAATGTTGAATGCTGCAAATGACTAGCTGCGTGGTAGCGTGGCTTGACACGAGAGAATAACCGTTTACGTCTCGCGAGTTTCCGTTGATTTATGATCTTTCACCTCTTTATCGGACCTCGTGCATTCTCTTCTAAAGCTAAAAAAGCTATATCCGCAATCTCCACATTATTCTTTCCGCGAAACAAATCGACAAAGTTGCGAGTTAGTTCCCAGAAGGCTGGAAGCACGGTATTCATCGGATTTTCATTTGCCAGTTGATTAATCGGCAAGAAAATTTTTTGCACTAACGAGTAACGTTCAAGAACACTTCCTGTTAACTGCTTCAGTCGATAAAAACCAATATTATTGAACGCGAAATTTAAAAAATTCAGAAATTTGAAATTAAGAGTTGAGCGTTAATATTAAGATGTTACTCTTATTATCCAATCAACCTGTAATATTTATTTACGTCAATGTATCTTTATCGGGCTGCATTTCGTGAAAATACTTTGGAGAATGTCTCGCGTTCCGTGAGATATCGTGTTAAATTTTTTTCCAACGCCGCTGTTTTTAGCCGATATGTTATATAGACGAATCGATAGGTAAGCGCAAATAAACGTATTTGTCTACGTGCATTCCGATATTACACTGTGCGCGCGGGCTTTATTCTCGTTACGATAACGAACTCGTGTAGCGAAATGGTTTTTCGTTCTGGCTCACCTTTCGTGCTCATTAGAAGCGTGAAAAAAGGAAGAGTAAATTTTGCTGCGGTACCTATCGGCTTTGCGATTCAATAAATCATCCTGCTAGCCAACGAGTCAATTGCGCGAGAGAAAGCGAGGGAGAGGGGGAGGGAGTTATCGTACCGTGATAATCGCTGCATGCACGATCTGATATTGCATACTTGCTCAACTATTTCTCATTAGGGCCGGTTAGACCAATCACGGTGCGATATGTATAAAGTAATAGCGAGTCGCACGTCGGCACGAGAACGTAAGGTGGTTGCAAACTCGCGAATATGTTCCTTATCTCACGATAACATCTCTCAATTTGCAGTACATTTTGATAATGAATTAGCGACGTATAAGATTCAGAGTTCTTGGATCTGCGCGAAATGATAGTCTTGTTTCGCAGTTTCTTGGCAATACGTTTTCTGCTTTCGTTCAGTAATATATAAATATTGTGCAAAAATAACTTTAGTTTAGAATAAAAACTATGTTTGTTTTTGTAACATTATTTTTAATATATGTTTTATTTTAATTACTGTGTAATTGTTCCTTTCTCTGCTTCTCTCTATTTATTATTATTATTGTTGATATAATTTTTAATTTTATGATATTAACTAATTTCTTTTTTTGTTACAGCAAAACTATCTCATGAAATTCGGCTACTTACCTCAGACAGGTTTCGAGACAGGAAATCTACGAACAGAGGACCAGCTCAGAGATGCAATAAAAGATTTGCAGGTGAATAAAATTTACAAAATACAGGGGAACAGAACATTTAAAAAAAAGTTAAATACTTTTTGAGAAATAATATTCTCAACTTTATTTTTTAAAAATATTTTCAAATTTTCTATTATTGTTGTTTTTGCATATACAATTAAAAGATTTTAATTACATAAACTTCATTTTTCAATTAATAAAATGCGTTTCAAATACCCACATCGATTCTTCTCGATATAATTTCCAACGATTCAACGATATTATTAAACATTTTCAATAGTAACTTGATTATTAGGATTGATAGGATATATTCTTAAACAAGATACGTGCACACGGTGCATTTGATGGAGTCAAGCAGATTTCTTTATTCCACGGGGATGCTATTATATTAACATTTATCTCGAAACGCGATCCAGTCGGTGAATGTTTGGTGGAAGCTGCCGTGTGCGAATCGATGGAAATCCGGTCGAGAGGAAATGGGAAAATGGGGCAAACGTCCTGAGGGGTTTCATTGAACGAAATGTCGACGAAAATATCTTCTCAATTCTCATGTAAATCTTCATCGAGCGAACGCGCGCGGCATTCTTACCGCGTTTTCGTCGCGAAGGGTTGCATTCTTAACCAATGTCTGGAGGAAGGAAGTAAACGAGTAAAGAAAGGAGGCGAGAGGTAAAGGTGGGAAGGGAATGGTCGATCGAAGAGATCAAATTCAAACGCAAAATGAAACGCAACGGAATGCCTCGGACATTCTAATCTCGAGTCCGGAGCTCTTTTGTTCATAAAATACATCTCGATGGTTTTATCAATATACACGTTTGTCAGATTTTGAACGGGTTTCTGGTCGAATTGCTTGAAACGTTCATCCGTGCGTTCGGAGAGGGAAAAACGGATCCTCGTTGATTGAAGGAACCAGTTATATTCCTGGAAAAAACTATTTAAACGATCTACTGCTGTGTTCGGACTCGTTTGTAACAGTGAGATACATAATGTTTCGGTTTTATCCTTTTACATTTCGATACCTTCGTGTATAACTAGTTTACGTTTTAAAATACGGTTTTTCGTGAAAAATTTTATACGATGATATTTGATTTCCTGTAGTCCTGCAAAAAAGAACAAAATTTACGTAGAAAACGAAGAGGGATTACCCCACATATCAAACTCGAATCGAAAATCTTTCATCTGTTACTTTTTTGTTTATTGCATAGGTTTTTAATTTAATTAAACTTTTCAACTTGCGATGCTTCTTTAAATTTAATTCTGTGCTCTTGTCAGAAATTCGGCGGTATCCCCGTGACAGGCGAGATCGATGAAGCGACAAAGAAGTTGATGAAGGCCAGAAGATGCGGATTACCGGACCAGCCGGATCCCAGATTCGCCAAGACGAGGCATAAACGTTTCACGATTCACGGACAGCAATGGCCGTATCGAAACCTCACCTGGAGGTAAGTACGCTTAAAAGTATCAGTAGCAGGTTGCTATAAATAGAACACGATATGAACGAAGTAAATCGAGCAACGAAGCTCGAGAAAAACGCCCAAGAAATCCCACAAAACTTCGCTTCTTTCTAATCATTTTTAAGCTTCTTTTAAAAACAATAGTTGATTCTAATAAAAATTGTAGATATTTGCATATTCTTCGTAAGATGAAGAAACACGCTATAATATATTCTGCGTTTCGCCTTTTCAAAAGTACTTTACAATTCACAGCCGAGGAACTTTAATAAAGATCTGAATGTTCATCGCGAAACATTTTCTTCTTCATTGTTTCCGAGAAAATTGCAGACAAAGCCCTATGCACCAGAAAATATTCATTCCGTGAATCGGACTTATTTTTCCACGAGGCATCATCGCGCGTCCTTGTACCTTGCAGATTTATCTGCGGTCGAATTTCATTAGCCAAGAATTCGTACAGTTTCGGCGACGAGGACGCGCCCGAGAATGAAACGTAAATCACGTATGCAAATCGCGACGCGTTTTTCGCGACGACGACTCGCGGACGGAATTATCGCGAGGCGGTGCAAGTGACGGTGATAATATCCAATAATATCTGTCGAGACGATGATAACTCATCCGTGGGTACCTGTTGGTCCGAGTCAGTCCAAGCAGGATGTCTGGCCCCTTAATTGCGAGTTTCCTCGACGTATCCGAGGCCTCGCCCCGCCGTTTCACCAACTCGCCTCGGAAATGCCATTGACATTGTTGGTCTCCGGCCAACTGGCGAATCTCCTCCGACTCGTCGTGGATTGCAGAACGATGAAAACACTGTGCGAGTTTTCCTGAGAAAATTCGGAGAGCTCCGTTGCTCGCTAATGCACGTTTACACACTTCGCTATCGAAACGTACTTTTAATTTTAATTTTCGAGCCTTGATGAAGCTCGTATCACTTTTTCTCGTAATATTTGTACTTTTGCTTACTTTATAATACTTCATAATTTTTTTCCTTTCTCTTTCTCTCTAACTGCAATTCGTTTTGCATCTAAAGTGAAATACATATTTCCTGTTGAACGATTGAAGAAGTATATGATGTATTGGTAAAATATTATAATATATTATATATATATATACGTACGCAATTCACGTTAGCGAATATAAAATTGCCAATATTTCGAAATTTAAATTAAACTGAATTGTATAATGTATGTTTTATGCGATATCGCGGCCGAAAAATATAAAACAAGCATAAATGTCGATATTGTAATATTTATTTATCGATATTGTAATAATTACACATGTCCGTTGATCTAGATTGGATACAATAATTGAGTTGCGTTAGTCAATTATTTTTAATTGTTTTATTTGATTGGAAAAGTTAGTTGTTTTTAATAATCAAGAGCGTGTTAAATACCAGCGGTAAAGCAGGTCTCTCGCGTTACATGATGCCGGTACCACAGGGAGCTTCTAAAGCCCTCCCGCTGATACAGAGAATAGCTGCAATATCGGCTCCATTCTGATGCATCATGTGGCACCCTCTAGCAAGTAAACGGTAGATGCAATTTTATTGATTTATAATTAAATCGCGTTATTTAAAAAATATTAAATTGGTAATTTAGGTTCGATATAATTGTTTTCACTGGAATAATTATCATATTACATGTATTGTGTCTGCAACGTTCTCCCTTTATTTTTATGCAAATCTGCTTTTTGTCGGTAGGAATAATATTAATACTTTCATCTACTAATTTAAAAATGCTTTTGTCTCATAACTTATTTTTTCAAATGCCTGCTGTCGTTGAATACTTTCTGTCAGTAATTATTGCTCCGAGATGCATCGCAATAATCTAGAAAGGCTCATTTTTTATTCAGTTTTAATTTATAATACCTGCACGTTCGAATCACATTTATATATCAAACGTTTTTATCTCCAGTGATTATTATATTTATATTTATTACTGTTTTTCGCGCGGAATATACATTACTCGTTTCATTTTCACTTAATGTTTTAGATATCTTAATGTCCATTAATGTATATTTTGCAAGTGACATGCGAGCAACCAATAAATAAAACAAATTTATTTCAGAGCGCATCCGATGAGAGTTACCGATTACTTGTCTCTCAAATAATCTGCGATCCGCAATACGTGTTTCAGCTCGAAACGCATCTATCGTGATCATCGTGATCGTGATGACGCGGTACTTTGACGGCTGGTAATAATAATTGTGCGCGCGCTAATTAGCACAGGCTTGCATTCGTCGCGTTAATTAGATGGCCGTAACGAGCCGGGCCTTCCAGTGCCGGCAGACAGGACCGCCGTGACAAAAAATCCCGTAATTTTCACCCCTTTTCCTCCTCTCCCGCCCCTCTCGCCGGGGAAAAATTCATGGATCGTGATGCGTTGCCCGGAACAAGCCGAATCAAAGTACGTCGACGGTGTGGATTGGACAGGTGCAGTGATTAACTTCGTTATCCAGTTATCGCGCTTTGACTCCCGCGCGAATCCCGTGAATTCTGCGAAAGACCTGAACATCCGGCCCTTTGTGTACATTCCGATCGGCAAATTTAGCGGATTTTCGCGCGCGCTGTGCGAAACCTCTCCCCTTCGGTTCGTTTGCCTTTCTAACTTGGATGGGCTCTATTTGTTCCCCTCAGTGTGCGCGCACCGTGTCAAAGAAAAATACGGGTTCTCTGTTACCGAAAGAGGGACCCGACGAGATTCGCGCGCGTTCGATCGGGCCAGTTAAAAGCGCAATTTCGCACAAACGATTTGTATCCTCTTTTAAGAAAGAAAAATGTTTCGATAAATGCCAAGGAATAAATCTGCGTTTTTCTATATACAAATATCATTTCTCAAAATTGATATCAATTTATCTTGAAAACAAACCTGTGTCCCTAAAAAAATAAAATTGGCATGCACGTTTTTCCACGTTCTCTCTGAAAGACTGCAATCCGCGTGAGAGATACAGATTTTTACCGGTCGAAATTGTATTTCTGTAATTTGCGGCATCAAATGCGGCGCGGCTTTAAATGCGGAAGAAATTGGGGTAGAGACGAGGGTGCGACTTAATGGCGAGTAGTGGGGTGAGAAATTAGCAGCGACAGTACTTCCGCTAATTTTCTCCGACGGTCCTGTAGCTGGCAACTCGGAATTAGCTTCGTCTCGAAGCTCGGAATGTGCATTTCGTAGTCCTGAACTATCGATCTTTTTTAACGTAGAAAATATAATTTAAAAACTGCCATTAAAAAGATTTGAATAATATTATACAATTAACATTGCTTCAGGTTTCGATATTTCAGTCAAACATTATTTCCAAACGTCAGAAAGTTTCTATCTTTCAACAGTTTACGGAAATACGGAACATTTTATATTGCAACGAGCATTCTCAAGATCGGTAGCTGATAGTATCGAGTATATTTACGAGCACCTTGTATACCGCATCGCCGCGATATCGATGCTGTTGCGATACGAGAATTTGTGTTTGATTTGCTCGGAGAGAGATTGCCAGCTTGGCGTATTGGCTTAAGGTCCGTCACTATGTTTACGAGACAGCTGAACATTTCTACGGTCGACTGCATGATCCGCGGAAGGACGATAGGATTTGCAGTCGTCTCTCGCGACGGTTTATGTAGCCCAGCCGAGCTTTGAGCAAGGCAGGGCAAGGATGGATTCCAAAGGCTATGAAAGTCTGCGCGAAGCTGATCCATTGTGTTTGTCTTTGAGAGTTTAGCAAGGGGGTAGGTAGTATACCGTTGCGTTTTCCGTACGCGGCAAAACGCGTTTTCGCCATGGTATATCAAAAGCTTTGATAGTGTTGGAGCGGGCATTCCGGATGAAGGAGAATACGGAAGCATCATTGATTTTACTCCATGAAATACGTAGAGGAAAGTCCCCATTATGAGATACCATATCGATTTTGCCGAATGTAAGGAAATCTATAGGCAGAATTTTAAAATGTAATACGTTACCTTGAAGGGAATTTAATAAGCTTTAGGTTGGTGAAATGAAAAATCTAATTTAAATATTATTTTTTCTGAAAATTAAAAAAATTTGAAAAAAAAGCTTTACGCAGGATCGAGAAAGTGTGCTCCTAATATAAGATACCTCGAGAAATCGGTGTTAAAAGTGCAAAATACATCAGTATTGCAATTAAAATCTTTATTAGATAGTTTTATAAAACTACTGCTGCCACAGCCTTCTCCAAATCTTCACGATTCCACTGTCGACGCTTCCTCGTATCTCTAACCTCCATAGTCAGATTCTATAAAAATTAAATACACAAAAATTCGTAATATAAATTCGTATTAACTTTTCTTTAACCTTAAGTAGTATTTTCTTTCTTTTTATTACACTACATAATCTTCATATTCGAGCAATAATGATCTCATATTAAGAGTACCCTGAATATCTCATTATACGAGCCACGCGCCTAGCGGTTCCGCGATCATGAAATCTAACTTCTACAATTAAGCAATTCAACAAATCGCGTATTTTCCTGTTACTACGATTCTACTCTATCATTGCATACTGAATTCATTGCCAACCATTTCCTTATTATATAATAAACAAGGTTTCAAGACTTACCTCAAGTTCCTTTGACATGTTCACAATTTCACAAATCTTTTCTTGCAAAGGCTAAACGCAATAACGAACAATGAATTTTTCACTAAATACATTTTACACCAAGAGTAATAAGTTCATGGTGGAACTAACAGATGGTCACTAGTTTAGCAGAAACCCCATTATCTCATATGAGGAGCATATCTCATAATAGGGGATTCTCCTCTATATTCGCGTACATGACAAGCGGAAACTTTTGGTATGTATTGTATATATACATACAGAAAAAATTTGTTTATAAAATACACATTCTTCACGGTCGCGTTACTTGTATTAGTTTCGAATAATATTCTGAAAACCGCATTAAATATTTAAATTTGCTGCTCGAAAAAAGCAGGTAATTTCGACTGCTGCCCTTTATATACTAGTGAGCGGTGCGGAATAATTAGAGCGACGCCATTAACGTTGCGGTACAGTAAAAATACTTAAAAGCCATAAATAAACACTTTCGCGGTAGCGGCGGCGGCCATAAACGAAGCTCGCGAATTATTCAGGCGGACTCGTTCGCCAATTTTTCGTGGCCAGAAGCGTGGCCGAAATAGCGACGCAGAAAAGAAATTGTATCGACGTACGCGGGCGTCATTTGTTCCCCGAGCAACTTGCGAAAAGGTCAAAGAAGATTGGCCCGATTTTCCCTCATCTTCTCTGTTTCCTCGTCTCGCGCGACTCCCTCTTTCTCGATTTAGCTTACTTCCATATCGATTTTGCCAAACTTCAAAGTCGGGCGCACGAAAGAAAATGAAATGATGTCATCTACTTGGTCCTCGCAGAAATTCCGCTCGCGATGTCCTTCGTCCAGCGAGCGAAAGCAACGAAGTTGGCGAGGAACCCGATACTTCTTGGCGAGTGTCCTTGCAAATATTTTATAATACTAAATTTTGTACAACGCGGTGTTTAGGACATCACGGAAGACGGAAGAAAAATTACTGGATCTTTTCTCTTACTCTATAATCGCGGAAAATATCGAATTATATTCATTGCAAAAAGTTTGGAATCTTATGCTTGACCGGCTAGAACACTCTCGTTGCTGCAAAGATATATTGTTTCACTCTTTTACTTCATCGAAGCTCATTAAAGCGTCTTTTGCGCCAAGATCGCTATACTATCTCACGTTGTGATGAAAATTCTTAAGCGAAAGATTTTGATAAAGTGCTTAACAACGGCATTGTTCGCGTGAGATATTATACGCGTTGCATCGAAATGGCAGCTTGTTTTGTCTGCTACGAGTGTAACATTTTCCCGGGTTTTCCACGGGGCGAAATTCGTCAGCCAATCGTAAGATTTTCCATGAGCGCATCTCTGGTGCACGAGGAAAGGCGAGAAAGAGAAAGAATTGAGAGTACAAATTGAATCGAGAATACATGCACGAGAATTTTCGCGAATGGTATTCTTGAGATTGAGGCCCAGCAGTCGAGGTGACGCAGTTGACATAAAAATACGCGATAAGAGCTCACAGATATGCTCGTGAGCTCGAGATACAGCTCGCAGCGCACTTGTGACGATCGGGAACTCGTGACGAAAGTCTCGTCGGTTTGCAAAGTGGCGATTTGCAATTTTATAGAATCCCCAACGCATCTCTCTACACGTATTATTTTGCATGTCTCGCGTATTTCTGTTTTTGCGTGTTGCGTCAATTCAAGCGTGAATGACGTTACATCCTTTCCTCGACACCTTAGCTCTGTCGAATTAAATTTGTATTAAAAAATATTGCGCTGCTCAAAGATTTATTGGGGTTTACGTTACGGCGAGGATAAAGTAAATAAAAAACGAAGTAAAAGTGCCACCATGGGAAATCCTTAGAAAATTTAGTCCCGCAAAAAGAGGAGTAGACATCTGACACGAAACGGCACAAGTGCCGTTTTACAAGTAAGTGAATCTCTAATTTAAAGACGCGAAGAGACCATAATTGATATCGTCAATTTGGATAAATTAGTAAGTAATTTTCAAATAATGAACTTTATGGCGAAAAGTAGGGTGCTTTCTTTCCTGCACTCGTGTTTCTTTGCTTTTACTTCTCGATTGTCCGCGACGCCATTCAGCTGGCGATCTTCCAGCTAACGGCGATCCAATTTGTTCACAAAAAGCGGGTAGTAGTCGTTATATAATTCCTTTCTTTTAATCATTATTTCCAATCTTACATCACAATGCATGCATATCCGTGTCATTCTCCCCGTTTTGATGATGAAGTCCATAATTTCTAAATCTTAGGAATGATATATTGCAAATTGTGTGTGTACTTAACTCGGAGAGCTTTTCTAGAAAATTTAGAAGGCTACATATTTATTTAAAAAACTTTATCTCTTTCTTTTATTTTCTATGGAATAAATTTCAATCTGGGATGACTATTTTAGTTTTAATCTATTTTAATTAATTTTTAGTTAACATTTTAATTAATATTTTAATTAACATTTTAAGGATTTAAATTAACATGTTTCTATAATATTCTGTAATATTTTGGACGTCATAGTAAGTTGATTAATTAAAAATATTTTAAGAACTCTTTTCAAGATTTTTGCAAAATTTTTCCAGAGAGAAAGGAACGTTTTCTTTTCGTTACCATAGTTTGATAGTTATTTACGGAAAAACGGGGACGATCTTTTGAGGTCAAATGTCATAGCTTTTAAAGGGCGATTGGCCGATCTATATACCCACAAAGGATAGCGTTTCCTATACACGGTTTCATCACGAATTGATGAGTACGGATCGATTGGCCGACCAGTGAGAATATTTTTCTTGATGTCTGATGAGATAAAATCGGTGTTACCAATATTTGTAAAACATCAAAAAATGCTGCATGATTCAGATTATGTGAATCTCGCGTATACGAATGTGATTCCATTTGTTTGCAAAATCGTAAAATTTATGGACATTATTCATAGTGTTTAGATTACTTACGAAAATATGCGAAAATGCGAAACTATAATATTTACAAAACCGCAATATTGGAGCTCCGTGAATTATGTTGATGGGATTCATGCGACTTGTTTAAATTATTTCGAACACTGTATTATCGTATTCGTTTCGAACTTTTCCTCAGGAGAATATCGAAAATAAGAACTTAACGATTGTACTTATATAAAAAGAATACATTTCTTCGGACTGATAAGTAATACAAATCAATTTCTGTGCGGAGATAAAAGTATTTTAAGAGATTCTATGTCGAGTGAACTATCAATTTTAATTTATTATTTACAATAAAACAGACTTAAGAGAGAAATGTTGGCAAATCTATTTTTTAAAGAGCACAATCTTTTACTTTATCACGGAAAAAAGCACGTGCACATTCTTTAAAATAAAATAACGTACATATATTCTCTGTAAAACGAGTTGGATACAAGAGTTTTCGATTCACCGGCAGAAAAGAGGGATAATGTCTTTTCATAATAGATACGCTACTGTTTCTTGAACGTATGAGTCGTGAATTTTACTAATGGCGTAGTAGAAGCTCTCCGATTTTTATGGAAATTCTCTTTCGGACTCGAGATTTTGTGCTTTCATTATCAGATTTTATTCTTATTCTTTTAGAAGCCATTAAAAATTGAGTTCTTAATTACAGGTTAGAGTTCAAATTTATACGACGAAATATAAACGAATATCGGGATTAGCAATTAGATTAAAAAATTATGAAACTTTTCCAATCTTTAAAATATTATGGGATGTTTAGCGTACATAATATCTATAATATTACATATAATTACGGATGCATTTAGTATAAATAAATCGTTGCGATCTTTGAGGATATTCGAGCCCATATTCAGAACACATTGACAACGCGAAATTGAAAGCGCTTTAAAAGTGGCTGAAAAACCACCTGCTGATTAACTGAGAAGTAACATTAAAAGCGCTTCTATCATTATAAGCGCGTTCCGAATATGGGCTTTGATAATTACCGTTCTGGTAAAAAAAACAAAGAAAAAGAGGGATGGTAAAGAAATTTTTCTAACGACGACGAACGTGATTCCAAGCAAAGATGGTTTATTTATCACGAGCTACTGCAATGAATTCATCTTTCATCATATTTGATAATACATACTTACAATACGGTCAGAATTATATATTAAATAAGAGAACAAAATCCTACAATATTTTATCCGATGTTTTGACTTTCTGCATTGTCAAAAAGTTGGCTACTGCGCTGGATCAGGGTCACTGGGAACATCGTGGCGAGATAACGTAATTTCCAGGTGCGTTCCCTCGTGTTTCCCGGGAGCTTTATTATTTATCCATGACGACATCGTGTGAATAAAACACTGAACGCGGGAATGCGGATTTTGGTGTTTTGGTGTTCCGAACAATAGCCGCGTCTTGCCGGATGAGCCCGGCGATGAATGACCGGCTTCCGTTGTCTGCGAAATAAAGCGTCGTCGTTTAACGTACACCAGGAAGATTTCCACTTATCGCGCGAATTTCACCTGCGACGATAAACGCGATCGTGTGTGCACATGTTCATTCTAGGCTAGTGTACATTTCGAGAATAAAAATAAGAAAATGATCTGATTCATCCAAGAGCGTTTCCATATTTTATTGAGTTGCCAATCGGAAGTTTGCGAATCGGAGAGTTGCCTAAAGCGGAGTAGAGAGCATTGCGAGTACCAGAAAGAAAGCGGTTGAAGGAGTAGCGCATATCGAAAATTATAAAGAAAAATAAATGGCAAAGATTTATAATAAAATCATAAGTACCATAATTTATACTTAACTTTAAAGTAGCTTCGGAATCTATATTTGTTTAAGAACAGTCTCTTAAAAGCTCTCGGAACTTTCGACAGTAACACTTGTATCCATTATATATTTTTTATTTATTTATTTAATTTATTTTTTCAATACTTTTTAAATTTATAAATTAATTATTATAAATTAATTGTCTTGATTATTTTTGTAATTTTCATTAGAGTTCATCCTGTCCCTGATTCCGAATATCTTAGACTTAGCAACAGTTTCTTTCCTCTGGGAGTGATTTTACCTAAGCTAAAATTAGCCACCAATTAGGAGCGGGTCGCTATTAAGTAAAGGAGCATGCTTTAGGGAATCCTGTCTGCGCGCTATTTTAAACTCTCTCTCTTTCTCTCCTCTCGTACATACGTGAGCAAGAGAGCGTTCCTCAGAAACTTCTGCCTTATGGTAATTAAAAACTCGCAGAAAATAAAGGTCGAGCGTCGAATAAGTGCGCTAATTGACCCGACTGCGCGACGGACAATCGCGTTTTACTCACCGGAACACAAAGTTCTCGACTTTCGCGCAGTCGCCTCGGACTAAATTCTCGTGTTTCTCGCATTCTCAAAGGAATGCGTATTCAGCAACGAATATGTGTATCAATAAACGGACTTACAATTAGTGCTTCAATTAGCGAGATGCTTCTTATTATTTCGCGAATCTGCCATTACTTGGCTTTTCTCCAATTAATATAAAATAAATATAAATCTTATTTCGCGCGTGCAACTTGTTTTTAATGTTGAGTTTATATATATGCCATTTATTTTACGCAATTGTTTTTTAGTCCATTTATTTTTCATTTATTTGATACGAATTTGTTTACATTTTATTTTACTTGTCAGTTTTATTCGGTTTATATTTTGTGTTTATATTTGTTGCATTTTATCTGAAATGTTGCGATGTGCTTCGGAATATCAAATTTTGTTTGGTTAAGGTACTTCGAAATTCGCCACCGGATAGATTCGAAGGCTCAATTTATTCCCCGCAATTGCACCGCGATGACCGGATAATCGTCATCGATGGCTGCAAACGCTGGAAAATAGATTATGGCACAGCCGAAACACAGCCGCAATCATAGCCGCGAGAACCAATAGCTCGGATTCCAGCAATCCGAGCATCGAGCCTTGGTTGCTTGTTGTTAATCGCACGTTGATCAAGGAATTCTCGTTACAAAATCAGTAGCTAATTTCTTGAATACATTGCACTTTATCAGAAAACGCCGTTACCGTTATACATTCAAATCTTTCTTTAAATTTCTTGAAATCTCTCTTCCGTATATGAGACAAATAATTTAATTAAAATTAATTGAATAAATTTTTCCTTGTTGCCATAAAAGGGATAATACCATTGAGAAGAAATTATAATTTTAAATAATAATTTTAATCAAGATAAATGCGACATCGAAGAGTTTGTCCGAGAGAGCGCTTCCTCCGGGATGAGATTCCGGGAAATTATTTACAATGATGAATTTTTAACTTTGTTTTACACTTGCGTATTCCGTTTTAGTTTCTTTATTGCTCCGCGAATTGTGCGAGGTAATTTGCGATCGGAAGTGTTTGAAATGGGAGTTAAGTACAGGGCAAGAGCAGGATACTTTGTGGATTAAACGATAAAAGAGTATGGGGCCAAGAGTCGATTTCCCGCGGACAATGGGGTCTCGTCGTCGTCGGAGCTTTGGCAAGGAGTGAGAAATACGCGAGAAGACGGCAATCGTTACGTGCCTTGTTAAATTCGGTGGAGAACGGGACACGAACACGAGATCACTTGAAGTGGAACGAGTTTCGCGTGTGCAGAAGATTGAGATATCAACGGAGACAATCTAACATCTCATTCTGACGATATCCATTGGTATCTCCATGACTCCGTCATGGCGGTTTTGTGCAGCAATGTTCGCGCCTTTACGATTACCGTATCCATTTAATGAATAATTGTAGATTTTTTGGCACATTTATTCCATTTGCTGCATTCACTGCGAAGCACTATTAATCGTAAGGCCAAAAAGAATGGAAATGGAATTGAAAAAAGTTGATTTAGGTAAAGTTGATACAGGTTAAATTAATATAAGAATAAGAAAAGGTTTTGAAAAAAAGATTTTGAAGGAATTTTGTAGAAAAGGAATTTCGTGACGAGGGTACGCAGCTCGTGTTTTCGTGAGTTGGACCGCTATATGCAATCGCGTGTCTCGAATAACGAACCCCGCCGAGAATTAATATCTCCCTATCCTTCGCGGAAATTGCAAGAAGCACAGGAGGGGTTTGCGGAATCCAAAAAGGGGAGGACATCGATCGTGAGACATGGGTGAGAGATGTCAGGAAGGGAAAGATGAAGGAAGATGAGCAGCGCGAGCGCGTGAGGATGATAAAAAGGAAACGAGAAAGTGGCAGCCATTCTGATGAGACGAGCATCGTCGCCTGGAGGGTGATAAACCCTCCAAACCTTGACACTTTCTGACGATCGCGCGCCGTGAGTTGGCAGGCTTAGGGTTTCAAAAGGGATAAAAAATGCAAGGCATGATCTTTTCCACGAGAAACATCGGGGGTGCACTGCATCGACAAATGTCACAAGTAGAGATATACGGCAAATAAAAATGTAATTAAATGAAAAAGAATACTATTAGGGGTGTGATTTAGTTTTGAGGGTTTTTTTGCTCAAAAACGCATGTATTTAAATATGATAATGAATGAATACCTTAATCAAAATATTTTCCTTCCTTTTCTATAACTTTTTCCCATCTTTCTGGCAAGAGATGGATTCCACCGCGATAAAATGACTCTTCTTTTCAGTTCATCCATTCGTCGACGAATTTTCGCGCTTCTTCCGAATTATGAAAGTGTGTATCCTCTAAAGCGTGTTGCATCCACCGGAACAAATAATAATCGCATGGAGAATACGCGGGGTGCGGTGAGACTTGCCATTCAAGCTCTAATAGTGTTTGTTTCACTGATAACGCAACGTCAGGTCGAGCGTTGTCACGAAGAAGAATCACTTTCCGTCGTTTACTCGCAATTGGTGGTCGTTTTTGGTCCAATGCTTGCTTCAACTTGTACAATTGGTGTCGATAACGATCAGCCGTGACAGTCTCGTGCGGATTTAACAGCTCATAGTACACTATCCCACCAAATACAGAGCATTACTTTTGAACCATGAATATTGCGTCTCGGAGTGGATGTTGATGGGTCGCCTGGATCCACCCATGATTTTCTGCGTTTCGGATTATCAAACTAGATCCACTTTTCATCCCCAGTAACAATCCGAGACAAAAGACTCTTCTTTTTTTGCCTGGCGATCAACGAAATGCAAATGTTCAACCGGTTCGCAATGGCACTTTCCGATAATTGATGTCGAACCCATTTCCCTTCTTTCTGAATTTTTCCCATTTCATGTAAATGTTTGGTAACTGTTGTACGATCAACATTTAATGCTCTGGCAAGAGATGGATTCCACCACGATAAAATGACTCTTCTTTTCAGTTCATCCATTCGTCGACGAATTTTCGCACTTCTTCCGAATTATGAAAGTGTGTATCCTCTAAAGCGTGTTGCATCCACCGGAACAAATAATAATCGCATGGAGAATACGCGGGGTGCGGTGAGACTTGCCATTCAAGCTCTAATAGTGCTTGTTTCACTGATAACGCAACGTCAGGTCGAGCGTTGTCACGAAGAAGAATCACTTTCCGTCGTTTACTCGCAATTGGTGGTCGTTTTTGGTCCAATGCTTGCTTCGACTTGTACAATTGGTGTCGATAACGATCAGCCGTGACAGTCTCGTGCGGATTTAACAGCTCATAGTACACTATCCCACCAAATACAGAGCATTACTTTTGAACCATGAATATTGCGTCTCGGAGTGGATGTTGATGGGTCGCCTGGATCCACCCATGATTTTCTGCGTTTCGGATTATCAAACTAGATCCACTTTTCATCCCCAGTAACAATCCGAGACAAAAGACTCTTCTTTTTTTGCCTGGCGATCAACGAAATGCAAATGTTCAACCGGTTCGCAATGGCACTTTCCGATAATTGATGTCGAACCCATTTCCCTTCTTTCTGAATTTTTCCCATTTCATGTAAATGTTTGGTAACTGTTGTACGATCAACATTTAATGCTCTGGCAAGAGATGGATTCCACCACGATAAAATCACTCTTCTTTTCAGTTGATCCATTCGTCGACGAATTTTCGCACTTCTTCCAAATTATGAAAGTGTGTATCCTCTAAAGCGTGTTGCATCCACCGGAACAAATAATAATCGCATGGAGAATACGCGGGGTGCGGTGAGACTTGCCATTCAAGCTCTAATAGTGCTTGTTTCACTGATAACGCAACGTCAGGTCGAGCGTTGTCACGAAGAAGAATCACTTTCCGTCGTTTACTCGCAATTGGTGGTCGTTTTTGGTCCAATGCTTGCTTCGACTTGTACAATTGGTGTCGATAACGATCAGCCGTGACAGTCTCGTGCGGATTTAACAGCTCATAGTACACTATCCCACCAAATACAGAGCATTACTTTTGAACCATGAATATTGCGTCTCGGAGTGGATGTTGATGGGTCGCCTGGATCCACCCATGATTTTCTGCGTTTCGGATTATCAAACTAGATCCACTTTTCATCCCCAGTAACAATCCGAGACAAAAGACTCTTCTTTTTTTGCCTGGCGATCAACGAAATGCAAATGTTCAACCGGTTCGCAATGGCACTTTCCGATAATTGATGTCGAACCCATTTCCCTTCTTTCTGAATTTTTCCCATTTCATGTAAATGTTTGGTAACTGTTGTACGATCAACATTTAATGCTCTGGCAAGAGATGGATTCCACCACGATAAAATCACTCTTCTTTTCAGTTGATCCATTCGTCGACGAATTTTCGCGCTTCTTCCAAATTATGAAAGTGTGTATCCTCTAAAGCGTGTTGCATCCACCGGAACAAATAATAATCGCATGGAGAATACGCGGGGTGCGGTGAGACTTGCCATTCAAGCTCTAATAGTGCTTGTTTCACTGATAACGCAACGTCAGGTCGAGCGTTGTCACGAAGAAGAATCACTTTCCGTCGTTTACTCGCAATTGGTGGTCGTTTTTGGTCCAATGCTTGCTTCAACTTGTACAATTGGTGTCGATAACGATCAGCCGTGACAGTCTCGTGCGGATTTAACAGCTCATAGTACACTATCCCACCAAATACAGAGCATTACTTTTGAACCATGAATATTGCGTCTCGGAGTGGATGTTGATGGGTCGCCTGGATCCACCCATGATTTTCTGCGTTTCGGATTATCAAACTAGATCCACTTTTCATCCCCAGTAACAATCCGAGACAAAAGACTCTTCTTTTTTTGCCTGGCGATCAACGAAATGCAAATGTTCAACCGGTTCGCAATGGCACTTTCCGATAATTGATGTCGAACCCATTTCCCTTCTTTCTGAATTTTTCCCATTTCATGTAAATGTTTGGTAACTGTTGTACGATCAACATTTAATGCTCTGGCAGGTTCTGAAGTGGATTGTGTTGGATTTTCGTGCAATAATGCTTGCAAATCTGCATTTTCAAGCTTTCTTGGTTGTCCCGAGCGTTCTTTGTCCTTCACATCAGTATGACCACTTTTAAAGCGTCTAAACCAGTATTCACACGTCTTAATTGATAGGGCAGAATCACCATAAGTTTCCACAAGAATTCTATAACCGTCAGCCGCAATTTTGTTTTGATTAAAAAACAAAAGCAACGCATGTCGAAAATGCTGTTTCGGAAGTTGCATTTTTACGATGATATAAACACGACTGTTATTGCATCTATTGCTATAATGCTACTAACTGTCATGGATAATGTCAACACTGTAAGAAACAACAGTTATCGGAAACAGCTATTGGAACAAACTGACACTACAGCCATCTGTTGCAAAACCCTCAAAACTAAATCACACTCCTAATAAAAAAAGAACTTTCAATTTTTCTTAAAAATTAATAGAAAATGAAGAAAATATTAAATCCAATGTAATATGGAGGAAGAATAAGAAAGAAATCAGTACGTAATGTTAAATTACAGTAATTATTGTTAAACGTGTAGATGGGGATATTCCAGATTTGCAACACAAAGAAGATCCTTAGTATGCACACCACGAATATAGTCACAATGAGAATCAGTAACGCCGCGCGCTAATTCCCGCGACTTGAGATACCATCAGCGATTACGCGCTAACACGTTATCGGATATTACCGTTACTATTATCGGCGCTCTCGTTCCCGGGAAGTTTTCACCATCATTAGCAATGCTACGATATATGATACGATGGTATTATTATCATTATCGTATTGTACCCCTTCCGGTATAAAAGATCTATCTCGAGGACCTCGCGGTGCTTCTCCAGGAACTCGACGTGCTCTCGGGCCTCACGTGGTTCAACCACGTGGGCCAGGCATGATTAATTAGACCATTATGTAACGGCTATTACAGCGCACGTGGCGCACCGGCTGTCGCCGCGACGACCAGCAGGGCACGCGGGGCCCGTCGAGCGGATTGAAAGGGGCGACCCACTCTTTCGGGGAGAGAAGGAGGACCTCCGGGTCCCGCGGGTCGGCCACAATAATCTCCATTGTTTCTGGCAATTAAGCCTCGCGTCTCGTTCTCCTGGCGGGAAGTCCTGGGGTGCAAGAAGTGCGATCTCTCCTTTCTCTCTCTCTCCTTCTCTTTCTTTGTTGCTCTTCGTCCCTCGTGCGGATGGATCACGTCTCTCGATCGGCACGCGACACGTGATTGGCTGCCATTGTCCGCAGGATCCACGGCAATCGCAAACAAAGGCTCCTCCGCCGACGGCCTGTCATGGTGCCCCATTGTCTTCCGGCTTGTTTGCGTTATCCGCGAGAGCCCGTTGCGCAAACTTCGACCCTTGATACGATTCCTTCCCTTTCTCTCTCGCTTGCTATCTTTCGTCCATCCCTTTCGTTCTGTCCTGTTCCCTTAACAGCCTCCCACGCCGTCTGACATTCCGCTTTCTCACTGATCCTTTACGCGCGTTCCCGACGTTTTACCGAACGGCGTCGACGTCGACTCAATTAAAGCCCCCGGCCACCTTAACGCGATTATTACAAATTCTCCAAGGGCCAAGGTATTTGGATCGCTCGTTGCAAGGGCGGTCGAGGGCCACCGGTAACTCGCCGCGGCCTGAAAAACGATGAAGGCGCGATTCCGTCCGACTCCGCCCGAGTTACACTGCAGAGATTTCATCTGATTTCATTACCGATTCTGAATCCATCATTGGGACTCTCTTGTTTATTTTTCTCTCTCTTTCTAAAGCCGCAATATCTTTGAAATTAAAACCTTGAAATCGGAAAAGCAAGATTGAAAGATCGACGCCCAGAACTGAATACTGGAGCTTTGAAGTTACCTAAACGATCCTCCGTCTTTTCAAATTCTTCCAAAAATCATACCGATGTTCTTAATTGAACAATTCTTCTTGTCTTTTTTTAATTTAAAAATGCGGTCACTTTTTTATTAAAAAAAAGAGAGATAAAGATAGAGAGAACGAGACGGCCGCGGTCGATCAGGTGGAAACGCGTACGCACACGACGTCTCGCGACGCAAGAGACGACAGTGGGATGCAATAAATTTCCTTCCTGCTCTCGTTCCTGTTTCGCTGCTCTCTATAGTCCTCGTCTTCGTGTACCGCTCTTAGTTGTCTACGTTCACCTCCCCGGAGGATGATTTATTAACCCTGCCATGTGACCCCCGTGCAGGATGTCAGAAAGTGGAAGCGTTCTTCCTGCGTCTCTCCGCGGTATCGGCATCTCTTATCTGCGTGCTTCCTCCGCTGCTTGCGCATTCCCGTAATCGCGTGCAGCTCGCAACGCGAGTCTCGTTTCTCGATCACCGTCATTCTCGTAGTCTCTCATCGCTCGTTATTTAATTACTCAGCGAAACAAATAATTTTATATTATTGATCTTGATAACGGCATAACGCATTTTCTTCCAGGTGTTTTTGCATTAGCTTCTTATTAATTTTATCAATTTTTATTTGTTTTTTTATCAGTATTAACTAGAGATTGATATTGGCGCGTACACAAAGGGAAAAGAAAAGGTACAAATTGGACGGAGAGTTTCATCCCCGCGTTGGCGGTGTGGACGTGTTACAAGATTGCGCAAGTTGCGAGTGCTGTGGAATGCATTACGGTAATGCGACGTGCGAGCAATGGGACAAAGGGCCCAGGGATCGCGTCTCTCTTCTCGGGAAATTAAATTAACAATATAAAAAGGGACGCGCGCGGGAAATATGGTAGCTGCCGGCGAGAGAAAAGGCGCGTAATGCGACATACATCACAGAATCAGCAAATCATCGGCGATCTTCACGTGCGAAATGCATCGCGATGTGAGAGAGAAAAGCGAGAGACATCTTGAATTCGCACGGATTGAAGGGCAAAGATGATATTAAAAACCCGAGGCGATCGATCTATCGCAGATGAGAATTATTCGTTGTCGGAATGCCTGCGGCGTCACCGGTGGATGAAAATTTGAAAGCACGAAAGAACGATCAAGCGGGAACATAAATCCGATGCGATTTTAAATCATAATCCGATAAGTGATCAATCTTTCACAATAGTACAACTGCGGTGCGTTATAAAATATACAATGCGGTTCGATATATTCATCATCGACTGTGTGCATTATTAATTCCGAGCAGTCCGGATCAGCGAACCATTTAAATCTCTCTTGGAAGGAAATGTGTAATTAAACTTTACCTCGCATAATTTAAAAGTCTACACCTATTAAAAATGAAGAATGTTTTTTGCGTTGTAAAACTCGCGGATGATTATATCATCCAAACGTATCAAATTTATGTAGAGGAAAGTCCCCGATTATGAGATACCATATCGATTTTGCCGAATGTAAGGAAATCTATAGGCAGAATTTTAAAATTTAATACGTTACCTTGAAGGGAATTTAATAAGCTTTAGGTTGGTGAAATGAAAAATCTAATTTAAATATTATTTTTTCTGAAAATTAAAAAAATTTGAAAAAAAAGCTTTACGCAGGATCGAGAAAGTGTGCTCCTAATATAAGATACCTCGAGAAATCGGTGTTAAAAGTGCAAAATACATCAGTATTGCAATTAAAATCTTTATTAGATAGTTTTATAAAACTACTGCTGCCACAGCCTTCGCCAAATCTTCACGATTCCACTGTCGACGCTTCCTCGTTTCTCTAACCTCCATAGTCAGATTCTATAAAAATTAAATACACAAAAATTCGTAATATAAATTCGTATTAACTTTTCTTTAACCTTAAGTAGTATTTTCTTTCTTTTTATTACACTACATAATCTTCATATTCGAGCAATAATGATCTCATATTAAGAGTACCCTGAATATCTCATTATACGAGCCACGCGCCTAGCGGTTCCGCGATCATGAAATCTAACCTCTACAATTAAACAATTCAACAAATCGCGTATTTTCCTGTTACTACGATTCTACTCTATCATTGCATACTGAATTTATTGCCAACCATTTCCTTATTATATAATAAACAAGGTTTAAAGACTTACCTCAAGTTCCTTTGACATGTTCACAATTTCACAAACCTTTTCTTGCAAAGGCTAAACGCAATAACGAACAATGAATTTTTCACTAAATACATTTTACACCAAGAGTAATAAGTTCATGGTGGAACTAACAGATGGTGCTCAATAGTTTAGCAGAAACCCCATTATCTCATATTAGGAGCATATCTGATAATAGGGGATTCTCCTCTATATTTAAATATACTTAAATATAAATTTAAATATATTTGATAAATTTGGTTTCATTGTATATTAACTAATATTTTAATCAGAATTAAAAAAAAGACGAGTACATGTTCATCAAATATAAATATAAACGAAATCCCGACAAACAAAAGTCATTGTTGAAACTAGCGAATTTTCGTCAATTCCCGCTATTTCTCGTTACGCCGGTACATGATAGGGGTGCGAGGGAGTTAATAGCATTGGCGCGGCGACGCGCGAGAGGGTTAATAACGGTGACACATGGTGAAAGAGAAGTAAAGAGACAGAGAAGGGAAGAGATACATAGCGAGAAAGTCCTCAAGCGAAGAATTATCGTCGCGGGAAAAGAGGACGACGACGAACGCACGAAGGGGCGTACGAGCGAGTTGCGGCGCAACGAGCGCGTGTTTCGCCACATGTGTTTCGTATCAGTTGAGCTCGCAACGCGACGGACGAGAACCGGCGGGTCTGTCAGCGTCGTGCACAAAGAGCGCAGTGGTTCGCAGCCGTGGCTTATAACGCATTTCATAAAGGAACGACCGAGTCGTTTTCGCGTTACGCAAAAATGTATTTGTATTACTCCGGAGACTGGACGATATTATCGAATCAGCTCTGAAAGATAAGAATGAAAAATATCTTTCTTTTTATTAAGATGAAAGCAAATTTATTTTTACTCTCTCTGCGGTAGCATACAAAAAGCAAAATATCATTTCGTAGGCATTTTTGTTAAAATAATACGTGAATTGAATAAATTCCTCGCGTGTGCTTTTATTGAATGTTTTTATTTCTGCTTACATTCGTCGAGTTTGTGGAATTGCAATGACAGTTGATTGAAGATCACTAGAATTAAAAGTTTCGTCGAAATAAAAAAGAAATATCGAGTGACACATGTTCAAGAGCTCGAGCTCTCGTGATTCCCGATAAAATATTTTCCTCTTTTTCTCTCTCTTTCTTAGTATTTTTTTATTTATTTTTATTTGCTGATTTTACATAATTCTTCTACGTGTAATAATCTTCAGTGTGACAACTGCTTGTCACTACGCAACCGCTTGTACGGCCGATATCTCGTGGACCGCACAGACTAGAAACGTTTAGCTGTGATATCATTTTATTATCTCGCTTGCGGACCTGTTATTTATCACCAGCCGTATCGCGAACGCCGCCCGCTGTCCTTCGCGGTGCGGCATCCGCCGTTCAAATGGCGCATCGCAGCTTCGTCATGAAATATACATGCATGCAGATCGCAAATGCATATGTTGCATGCGAAAATTCTTTTTCTCGGTTACTTTCATCTTAGAAGTTCACGTTAACATTTTTCTTTAATCTCCTATTTCCATTTCAAACTGACTGCACGTGACGGAAGCTTGATATTTTCTGAAATAAATTACGACGATGATAACAAGGGGATGTCGAATGACTTCGTCTCTGAAAAAGACCGGAAGAGCCTGAATGCAGTCTTGGAGGAGATATCGAACAATGGCTGTCTACCACGCGCGCGATAAACTGTTCCGACACCGCGATCTAAGCCGCCTACTTCTCTCGAGTAAAGGAAGCTTCCTCCGAGATAATGTCGAGGACGCGTCGCCTCGGGCTTTGATCTATCACCACGTAATTAGCGCGACAACATGGAGCTAGGTTCGACGATACGGAAATTGCCGCGTCTCCGACAGATTGCGACGATAATTAATTACAAATCGCTACGGATCTCGTGAAAGAGTGTCGATTTTCGAAATCGTATGTTGAGATCGAAATAAAATTTGCTCCTTGAAAACTGACAATTGCTAATCATTAGCCGTGTTAAAAATAAGTTAAAAATAACTTTAATTGATCGCCGATGTCAGCTTTATAAAATAGTTTTTTCAAAAGTATTTATTTTATTTGGATTTAATAGTAACAGAAAATATTTAAATCACGTAATGAGAAATTATTAAAAAATATTATTTCTAATATGAAGCAAAGTGAATATTTATAAATTATAATATTATTGTCGATTTTAATCTGATTTTATTAATTCTATTTTATTAACTCTAAACCTCGAGGCACATACAAGTTCTCATCAGTGAAGTACCGATTACGATCGATACGGGATGCTTTACGTGGCGACGACGGTCCTCGATTACGCGTGTCTGCGTGACGTATCGACTGGAAGGAACAGACGCGGTAATTTCGGGCCTGGCAAGTTCCATCCGGGTGTTGTCACCCATTAGGAACACCTGTACGGCGTGTGTAATCACAATGCGACGTCGTCGTAAATGAGACCAGATGCAGCGCGAATATGCATTATGGATGCACGCTCGTTGACGGCGTCGCAAGGCAAAGCGCAAGTCGAGATGCGCTAGCTCGAGGAACACGCTTCGGCTCAGTGCTTTTCAACGCGCTCGAGATACTGCTCGAGCGCGCGCAAGCGTTTTCTTCCGGCGAAACGATTATTGTACAGAGACAGCGGCATCGAGGGACGCTCTCCTCGTTGTCACGATTATTCATTCGTTAATTAAAAATCAACAGAATAATGAAGATTAAACTTTTGCCTGACAATGACTCCGGTCTCGCGACGCTCTTGCGCTAGCTATTTTCGCGAACAAGAAGCTGCGGTTTTACGGTTGCGTAAAACTTTTACAGCTTCGCCGCTTCGTGACCTTATAATTTCATAAGCACGGCGACGTCTGAGAGATCTCGAGCGAGTATCTTGCGGCCATGCGATTTTTAATAAATTTCGCAAATTTATCAGCACCCGCATTCTCTCTCCCTCTCTCCGGGGAGGCGGAATTATTTCCACGTTTTCGAATCGAGCGCACGTGTCCGCAATGAAATAAATGCCTTGACCAAGCTCGCACGACCGGCGAGAAATTTCGCGCTGGTCCATTAAAGCCAGTAGCACATCCCCCAGCATCCGGTGCGCCTGGATCCTGTAAGGGCGGGTGGAGGTTGAATGCGCGACTCAAGGTACATGCGACACGACGGTGCTAGCACGCGCGCGATTGTCGCGCTGACTTTTAATTGCGCACATGGCCGACGCCCCGTGCTCTCGCTTTCCTCCTGCCCCCAGCCATACCCACGATAAGGGACAATTATCGCCGATAGTCGGAACAACGCCTCCTCGCTCTCTCGAGCGTACGTGCACCGGGTGTCGCGAGCGTGCGAGCGGCCGCGAGACAATGGGCCCTCTTGTTTTCGCCGCCGCCTCTCCCCCCCCCCACCCTCCGTCCTCCACTTTTATGGGGCCCTTTGTGCCGAAAAAATACGCCTCGCTTGGCCTCGACCTGGTGCACGTCGCGGAACACGCAGGAAACGTTGTTCCCTCATGCGCGGCTAGACCGCGCCGATTTATCTTCCGCGGGAAACCGATTCGATTCCGCGATTGAATCTTCGAGAAATTTCTCGATCTCTTAATCGAGAATAAATTTGTAAACAAGTTGTATAATGCACCGCTTACAGCTATGCGATAACGTACGTGAAACGTAAAATAACATAAAAAGATAATGTGCGGTATAATTTGTAGACTAAGTATAAAAAACTTTATAAAACGACTTTGCAATTTTTATCAAATTAAATACTCTTTTCAAGGAGGATTATTTATAGTACCTGCACATAATATCCGTATTTTTTTATACACTAGTACAACACAGGCGCGCGCTATTTTATTTTTCAATGTTAATAATGTTTTCGAATAATAATAATATATGAATATTATTATTCGAAAACATTATTTATTTATTAAAAAATTTTTTTCTTTTTCCGAGGAGTTCTGAGATGTTGAAATCATTATTTTTTATATTGCCTAGAGTTCTCTGCTATTGAAAATACCGTAAACTCGGAAATGAAAAAGTTCTAGCCCGTAGACATTTTTTCCTTTCCGAGAAGTTCTGAGTTGTTGAAATAATTATTTTTTATATTGCCTAGAGTTCTCTGCTATTGAAAATACCGTAAACTCGGAAATGAAAAAGTTCTAGCCCGTAGACATTTTTTCCTTTCCGAGAAGTTCTGAGTTGTTGAAATCATTATTTTTTATATTGCCTAGAGTTCTCTGCTATTGAAAATACCGTAAACTCGGAAATGAAAAAGTTCTAGCCCGTAGAAATTTTTTCCTTTCCGAGAAGTTCTGAGTTGTTGAAATCATTATTTTTTATATTGCCTAGAGTTCTCTGCTATTGAAAATACCGTAAACTCGGAAATGAAAAAGTTCTAACCCGTAGAAATTTTTTCTTTATCCGGTTAGTTCTGAAGTATTGATATCATTATTTTTTAGTCTACTAGCACCACAGGCGCGCGCTATTTTATTTTTCAATATTAATAATGTTTTCGAATAATAATATTCATCTATTATTTATTATATAATAAATAACACAAATCCTATTCTAAAAAAGGCGTTAAAGGTGTTATTTATTTCATCATGTTTCATCAATACAAATTTGACAGAATTGACAGCTGCCGTTTTCACGTTCCTGAGAAATAATAAATTAATATAACCGCACTGACAGCCACTATGACATTCTGACATTCGCAACACGAAGTCCAAGTCACACGAAGTTCGAGCCAATCGAGAGAACCAATCAGCTTCGCGGAAAAGAGGCCTCAATATTCGATACAAAAGAACTTCACGAAGTTAACACGCCTTTTTTAGAATAGGATTTTACTTAAAGGATATCTGATGTCACATGTTGCAATATTTTCTCGCTTAAGCTAACGCGCTCAAAATATTTGTCCTCTTTTATATTCCTGTTGATATCGTTAATCATGAGTGGAAAAAATTCTGATACTAGAATTAGTAAATCGGCGAACGTCGCGAGCAGACGATGATCTCGTGAATCTCATCGAGATTCACCGTAACGGGCGAAGGATTGCCATCCTCGGCTGGACGAGGACAGGAATCGCAAATCGCATTAGAAGATTTCTGAAACGCGACGGATGCAATTATACGAAAGTTCATTTTATTCCTTGGAGTCTTCACCGAGGGAGGGAATTGGCTGCCTGAGATAATCAGGGAAGAGAGAACGGCGGAAAGCGGGGGAGGAGGAGCGAAGGCAGCTGCAAGATTCCTCGCAAGGACGCTCTCTGATGAGAGCGAATCGCCGATCTCCCGATCACGGGATTTAATTGCGAGCGAGAAGACCGTGAACAGAGTCGGGTGCTATTGCCGTTCTTTTATCGACATTTCCCTTGCGACACTTGTCCTGTGACTCTTGTCTGTCGACATAATTACATCTCATATACAGGGTGTCCCGGGTTTTAACCGACAAACTGCGGGAGCATATTCTACTAGTGGAAATAAGAAAAAATTCTTATATCGAGTTTGCTTAGAAATGCTTTCTTACAAAGTTATAAGCCAATATTGAAAAGAAATATCAGATAAGTAACAACGGAACATAGTGTAGAATTTGGAAGGTCCAAGATGTTCACATGTATTCATGTTCACTATGTTGAAACGATTCAGTATGATTGTTACTTTCACAACAGTAGCCGTTAGATTTCAATCGTCGTGTCAACTAGCAATTACTATCAGAATGCCAAAAGTGTTTTCAAATGAGGAATACACCGATATTCATTTCGTGTACGGATTCTGTGACGGAAATGCACGAGCTGCCGTACGAGAGTATCGACGTAGATTTCCCAACAGGAGAGTACCAGATAGATTTAAAGCAACGAATTACTAATTCAGTTACTGAGATGCAACAAAATTTTCAGGAATGTCGTACCGTAACAAATTCTGTACTACGTCGATGTCTAGCTTGTATCGATGTGCAAGGACAACATTTTGAAATGCGTCACTAAATCATTGCGTAGATAATTTATATTTTTGTGAAAAAATCCGTTGTTACTTATCTGATATTTCTTTTCAATATTGGTTTATAACTTTGTAAGAAAGCATTTCTAAGCAAACTCGATATAAGAATTTTTTCTTATTTCCACTAGTAGAATATGCTCCCGCAGTTTGTCGGTTAAAACCCGGGACACCCTGTATAATGCTAGCTGTAATGCTATTGTACATTAAATCTTTCTTGAACAACTACACAGGTAATTGTAATTTAGGGAAAGTATTTATAAATTTCTGTTGCGTACTCCATCCGTGAAGGATTTATCTTTTTAATTAATCTTTTTTTTATTTACTTATCTTTTTAATTAAGATCTCAAAATTCTTTCCCCATTGGAATTCCCCATTATTATGAAAAAGAAATAAAACGGATAACACGCCATACAGTAATTATCGTCAAGTTTGTTTGTTCCTTTCGGAGTTATAATCACGCGATTGCGGTAATTCGAGCGGAGCTTAATTCTGCAAAAACGCGAGAGTGCAGTGAGAGCGGAACTCCTCCAGCCAGAATTAATAGACTGATCGTAAGTAGACCTTTAATTTTGTGAGGATCAGAAAACGCGGGCTCTTAATTCCCGTAGGAGAACCGTTGGGAGAAAAATGGGGGAGTTTCCGTGGATTCCGCAGCATCTCTGCGGCACAAGGGCAAGAGAGGGTGGAAGCGAGGATCCTCTCCCGCGGATCTCGCGAACTATCCGCTCATCTAATTCCGCGATGCAATCGCACGCAACGCATGCGCGCCTCTTTCTCTCCCTACCCTGACCCTTCCTCCACCTCCTCCCTGAAGAAGCGCTCCGGAGTGACTAGGCCTCGTTCCGGTTTCGGCTCAGTACCTCGGCGCGTTTCGCATCGCGTGCATTGCGTCCGCATCATCCGAAGACTCCGGAAGAACAACCACAGATGACGATCCTGAAGATGACTTCTCACCAAGAAAGCGTCTCGACGCAGTCCACGCTTTTGCAAGCTACCCTTAGATTTAGTGAACCATCCTCCTGTTTCGAAAACGAATTTTCGGAACGACGGGCGATGAGTTTTTCTAACGGCTGAAGAAGTAAGTTGCCACAAATTGTTAGAAATGTATGGCCCTTTGAAGTTTTTGCTTATTGACTAGTTTATATCCTTGAAGAAATCACGTGTTTGTTGCATCGTTGTATTTAAGGGGGGAGCCTGCTTTAGAACGCTGAAAATAAGGTATATTTTACGAATTGTTTTTGGAGAAACTATACAGCGGATCATTATAAAACTTTGATGCATTTATTAGTACATGTTTAAAGATAAAAAAAATTATTTTTTTATTTGAATATATCGCTTGTAGAGGTCGTCCTGGAGAAATCTTAGTGCAGCCGCGTCGCCGGCATTGCAAATTGCTGAGCATTCTCCTGCCTCCAAATTTCGTCTAAACTGAAAAATTGAAATATGTTCTCGTTATTTATGAATTCCCATCGTCGATGAACCAAAGAGAGCAGAAAAAAGTTGAAAAGTGCCAAAATGGTGGAGCTTAGAACACAAAAGTACGATTTTTAGGCAAAGTTGTTGAACTTTTTCATGCAAAAGTAATTGTTTAACTTAATGTTTTTATGAATATTAAAGGTTCATCGACGATGGGAATTCATAAATAACGAGAAAATATTTCAATTTTTCAGTTTGGATGAAATTTGGAGGCAGGAGAATGCTCACCAATTTGCAATGCCGGCGGCACTAAGATGCCTCCAGGACGACCTCTACAGGCGATATATTCAAATAAAAAAATAATTTTGTTTATCTTTAAACATGTACTAATAAATGCATCAAAGTTTTATAATGATCCGCTGTATAGTTTCTCTAAAAAAATTCGTAAAATTATACCTTATTTTCAACGTTCTAAGGCAGGCTCCCCCCTTAATGGAGCGTTGCGATGCGGTAATGTAAAAAGCAAAATTTGTTTGTCGATAAAAATATATCATTGCTATTCTGAAAATGAAAGAAGGCTGAGTAATTATGATATGGACTTAATGATACTTAACGCGGCGCGAAAGAAAAAAGCAAAGATGATTTTCAGCTTCTGAGAACAATTTATGTAATGACTATATTTAAATATATTTTACAATTCATTCGAAAAATCTAATAAATTTCCGAAGTCTTTCTTACGTCAGGCTACTTTCTGTGTCACGATTTGTATTACGGCTTTTCGTTAGATACAATATTGATTTTTTGTAACTCCTCACACGCGTATCTGAGATTTGGTTAACAATGTAAATTTGCTTCGAAGATTAATCGCGAGATCGTTCGTTGAAATGTGGGCGCACGCGCGCGCTATGCACTCTGGCTGCGTTTACAATTCCTGCTGTAAATCCGTTTTGAAAGATTTACGACGCGAGATCGGGGCGAACCGCCGTTTCTCGGTGATAACATATCTATTCTAATGAGAATATAGATATCGCACAAAGAAGTCGCGCATGGCACCTCGAAACGCGATGAGCGCGAAGTCGCGAGATCACGCGGCTCCCATCTTTACCGCCTTTTACATAACGGCCGTGAAGTATTGTAATATTATTTAGTACACGCTGTGCCACGGTCACGCGTGACGACACCAGTTCTGCATACGAGCATCGACTCGGTTCACGTTTCACGGTCAACCTTAAATTCGATCATGGTGGCTTTTTTACCGCCTAACCGAACCGAGGCGAAATGCTCTCGTGAACGAAATATATATTGCGTGGCGGAACTGCAATATTCGGTCGTCAGTGAAAGGTTTCCATGCTTTCAACAGACAAATCTGTATTAAAAAAGTATATTTTTGCATAAAATTATCGTCAATTCGTTCATATTCTTCGAAATTTAATCGATCTTCAAAGTGACATGATGAATGAAAAACGTAAAATTTATGTATCCAGTTAAATTTACAAATATTGTTCGTTAAGTATCGTCCATTTGTTATTCTGTTTGTTAATCCAAATGTACTGCGCTTTAGCGGAAGTATAGTTGATATTTGTAACTAGTACATTTTAATATCAGGAATAATGAAAAATTGCAACTTATTTTAAAAGTAATAATTTCAAAAAGAGCATTACACACACACTTTAGAAGATCAGTGGCCAAATTAATTCTAATCAAACAAAATCATAAAGCTGTAAATTAGTTGAAGGTCTATAACTGAAATTACAATTCTCTTTTACAATGGCAAAATCGAGGGAAAATCTCTCCCGAAAGTTTACCAAGTAACAAATTAGGATTAACCAAAGTTCTTGTATTCTCTGTGTGTCATGGTAAATCGCTCGAGCATGTTACAATCGAGAAGCCACTATCCTGGGACTCGTTGTTTGTAGATCGATTCTAAGCCGTTTCTGGAGCAATCGTGAGTTTCCGTACGATCAAGGATCGAGGTCCTCGTGGGAAACGAAAGAGAGAAAGAGAAAGCGAAAGATAGAGAGAGGAGCATCCGATAGTCCTCTGGAAATGTTTCGCGAGACATTTTTCCTTAGTTTCTTCTTTTTCTTCCTGGATCTCTTTGTGGCAGTCAATAGTCCACTTGACGGTGATTCGTCGTCGTCCTTTTAGATTCGTGGAACTTTTAGAGAGAGAGAGAGAGAGAAAGAGTGGAAAGGACGAGAGAACCACATTGGTAGGGAGCGATTTTTCCGGAAAAATACGGACTTTGAAGTCCTTCGGCAAGTTTCCTCGGAGGACTCACGAGCATGTCAGGAAAAGGGAATAGGTAAACGATGATGCGGCTAGGCAACGGGGCCAATCGATAGAGTTTTATTGACACTTTGACTGCCATAGCGACCATACAGTGGATAAAAAGAATATTTGCATGCTCACTTTCCTGTATAAATAATTTTGTACAAGGAAGAGTGACATATAAGAGTGTAAAATTCCCTCCAATTCACTTATTTTGTTATTATACATGTACAGTACACAGTATATAATTTTAGAATCCTTAGAGATGTGCTATAAAAATATAAAACATAAATTGAACATTTTATGATCAATCGAGAGTTTACGTTCTCATGCACAATTTTATATAAATTTACAATTACTCAAGATTACAATTAGAAAATTAATTTTTATTTTATGTACAGTTCTCTCATCTTGTTAACCGATGCGAATCGTGCTTGCACTCGCATAGAAATAGTTATGATGTTCGCACATTTTCAAGTGTTTTATTTTCTGTTTAATTTATAAATGATGACTGTGAAGGCGGCTATAATGCGGGAGATAATCTTATGCAAATGTGCCATGACTTTGTTTAAACAGGCGTGTCGTTCGTATCGTTTGTTGAGAGCAAATCCGTTTCCAGGGTGTCCATTATCGCCGGACTTTCATTTCCGTTTTCGCGTCGGTGAGCGTTTCTTATCGCACGATTTTCCATCTTACTTTCCTACGCATCGGTCAGCAAATACAATCGCGTGACGAAATCGCTCTCATTGTAAATGGAACTTGCAGAAATGCTATTTTCTTTCGAGGTTTGCGGGAAATGTGTTTCCGATTGCCTTCACTGTATTGTGGAAAGGCAGACACGTTTCTACAAATCCAATATGGTATTAAACTAACATGAAATATGCCATTTATGTTACGACAATTTTATTGTTACTAGGCGATTCATATCGATAATAATAAATCATATTTTGTAATATATCGAAATTTGATTTTTTGATAATTATTGCTAATTATTATGTATCAAGATTGATAATAGTGATAGATTATAAAGTTATGCAATAAATAAAGTTATGCCAAAAGAAGATTTTAATTACAGTCGCTAATTATTATATTGTACGATTTTATAGCACAAATCTAGAGAGAGAGGGAAGAGTGAGGGGAATGAAGATTTCCTGCGATCTCATTTCGACGACGTGTTTTCCGTCTGGTTTTCCCAACGCGATTCGCGCAAACGTAATAGCGTCGCGCTATAAACACGAAAATTACATGTAGATATCTCGCGTTTTACAGCACACGGTGATTGCATAACCGCGACATTTGCGCTCTCTATTATGATTCGTCTTCTATGCTGCTTCTAATGTCGTAAGAAGCAAGCGATACCAGAACAGTGTCTTTCTCTTGCGGAAGACAGCCCGAAGCATTCTCCGGGATCTTTTCGGACTCGTTCTTGTTGCTATTGCGGTCTTGCATCTCAAAAGAAAATTTAAAGTTAAGTCGTAAAAAATAATGTTCATTTATTTTATATTGCTCGTAAAAGCTTGGCTTCTTGCGCAATAGTGGAATTATTACACTGAAAAATTCAAGAATAAACTTGTTATTCTATTTATTTAAGATTCTTGGGAAAAATAATAAACGAACGTCTTGTTTTAGTTTTGTGCACAGAAATCTACACATTTATCTCTATACAATAATTTTTTTAAAATTATGGTATGTGCCACGTACGATGGTACTTTAAGTTTAAATACCTTCACTTTATATTTCAACTCTCATAATAGTCCACTATTTATAAATGCTAAGAAATTCACAGTTTCTCTATGCTCTTTACAATTTTAGTTTTTGCGGATCTTAGAGCTTTTCAATTATTACAGGTCTGAGAAAGCGCGACAGTTACCATTGCGATCAGAAAGAGAAAGATGGAACATATTGCTAATATTGTGAATTTACACGCTGCATTTGTTTATTCGTTTACCAGCTGTTCGTAGCATTGCCCAGTGTATATTGTCCCATCGCGAACGCATAAATCCCAGTACAGTGGTCATGCCTGTCGGCGACATATTTCGCAATATAGAGAGAAATTAATCTTGAAGCTACAAAGGCTCTATTACGTTAAAAAACTCATATATTTGTATCATATCTCTTTAGTTTTTCTTTCTTCATCATTCTTCAAAAGATACGATAGTCGTCCAGCTATCAATCTTATTGAATATTTTCTTTCGAAATTATTCAAGAATATAAAAAGTCGAAGATAACCGAGGTACTTTATACAGTCTACGTGCGCATTTCAGTTTCATCTGCCTTTTTCCGCTCGTAATTTTTGTTTCTTGAGATAGAACAAAATTTCTATATTAGGCCTATGGAACAACATAATAACGAGATGAGACGCCTAAGTATCTTTCGGCGGAAGTATCTTTCTTTTGCGCACGATGCAAATGGCGGCTGTTTGTGCGCGACCGTATTTGCGGAGATAACGGTTATCTATGCCAAATACGCCTCCGCAATATCTCGCCCCTCCTGAGCGTGGAGTAATTACGATCGATGCGCGAATTAGCGCGGACTCGTAACGAATTCCGCGCGATCGTTTGATTCGACGGAACTCACGAGATTGATAACTCCATGGGGGATCCTAAGAAACTCGAGAGTTGCGAAGCAAGCATAAGTTCGCAAGAATAATGCATTATCATATATCAGAAATTATGTTCTCGAGAATTTCTTCAACATTTACCAAACTGAATATTCAGTTTTTTATTTTAACCAGTACATTTCGGAAATTTTTATAAAATATTTGTAAAGTGTTATATTTGATTAAAGCGCATCGCAAAAAAAAATTTAGCACACCTTGTCGATGTTCGATATGCAATATCATGTTTTAACGAGAGATGTTCGATATATTTGATATTTATCGTAACATAATTATCAAAGTATGATATTGTGACATTTTATGCTAGCCCCGCTAGCCCCGCGCATCTGTACATGTTGCATCACATTCGATATTAATATATTCTATTTCATAATATATTCTACGATGAGTTTTTTGATCACGGAAATCCGCGCGAGTGGCCTACGGGAATTTTTATCACGAATCAGCAGACATGGAAATCAGATTCGCGAGTAGAAATTCCATTAAAACTCGTATTTGCTCTCGGATATCGCTGACGAGCAGATACGAGCGGTTCTCTCCATCTTGGTAATTGCACAAAGCAGACAGGCAACGAGAGATGGTATCGAGAGCAAGTGTTCGAGAATTATCTGCCGTCGAATGATAGATAGATATAGATAGATAGGTGCAGAGAGGAAGAGAGAGAGAGGAAGTTCTGTATTTTGTTACCAGCTGTTTACCATTTGAAGTGCGCCGAGCGCAGCGAGCGGACGTGGAGAGTCGAACTGTTATCTTAGGATAAATTTATCACTCATGAAATAGATGTTTGATTGAAAGTTAACGTTCAATTAGTTTCCAGGAAAATCAACTACATTTAAATAAAGTACGCCAATCTTATTGGATCAATTTGTTCGAATCTATTTGATGCAAGTATAATATTTAAAAATACTGGGCTGTCGCTGCATCTCTGTAATGGAATTATGATTTAATGTCACGTCACTTTTATCGCGATATGTTATGCAATAAAAGAAGCACACTGTGCTATATCAACATTACATAAATTTTAATAGATTCCAAATAATATGACAATCAATTTATTAATTTGATATTGTAAGAGGCGAAAAATAACTAGGAGACTGCCTTAGATTTGAACTCGAACTCTCCGGGATCCTGGTTCACACGCCTAGTCTTAGAGGCTGTACGACCAATACTCCTACTGTTGTGATCACCTTGTTTTCATTCCGATCCTCTATACGACCTGTCAGTCTCGACTATCTTTCCAGATCTTACAGCTCGGCCAGCCTGACATTACATTCGTCCCCGAATGTCTCCAAATCGTCGATTCACTCCACTTGAGTCCCTCCCAACATCCATTTTTGGTTCACTCTTCTGAGTCCCTCCCAACCTCCATGTTGGTTCACTCCTCTGAGTCCTTCTCAATCTCCATGTTGGTTCACTCCTCTGAGTCCGTCCCGACCTCCATGTTGGTTCACTCCTCTGAGTCCCTCCCAACCTCCATGTTGGTTCACTCCTCTGAGTCCTTCCCAACCTCCATGTTGGTTCACTCCTCTGAGTCCTTCCCAATCTCCATGTTGGTTCACTCCTCTGAGTCCGTCCCGACCTCCATGTTCAGGCTTCACTACCGGCCAGCTGCGTCTCAACTCCCTCCTCTCCGAGGGATAGCGGATGAATCTCAACTGTCTTCGAGGGGTAGCGGATTTTATCCCACTTCTGAATTGTAAGAGGCGAAAAATAACTAGGAGACTGCCTTAGATTTGAACTCGAACTCTCCGGGATCCCTGGTTCACACGCCTAGTCTTAGGCTGTATGGCCAATACTCCTACTGTTGTGATCAACTTGTTTTCATTCCGATCCTCTATACGACCTGTCAGTCTCGACTATCTTTCCAGATCTTACAGCTCGGCCAGCCTGACATTACATTCGTCCCCGAATGTCTCCAAATAGTCGGTTCACTCCACTTGAGTCCCTCTCAACCTCCATTTTTGGTTCACTCTTCTGAGTCCCTCCCAACCTCCATGTTGGTTCACTCCTCTGAGTCCTTCCCAATCTCCATGTTGGTTCACTCCTCTAAGTCCGTCCCGACCTCCATGTTCAGGCTTCACTACCGGCCAGCTGCGTCTCAACTCCCTCCTCTCCGAGGGATAGCGGATGAATCTCAACTGTCTTCGAGGGGTAGCGGATTTTATCCCACTTCTGAATTGTAAGAGGCGAAAAATAACTAGGAGACTGCCTTAGATTTGAACTCGAACTCTCCGGGATCCCTGGTTCACACGCCTAGTCTTAGGCTGTATGGCCAATACTCCTACTGTTGTGATCAACTTGTTTTCATTCCGATCCTCTATACGACCTGTCAGTCTCGACTATCTTTCCAGATCTTACAGCTCGGCCAGCCTGACATTACATTCGTCCCCGAATGTCTCCAAATAGTCGGTTCACTCCACTTGAGTTCCTCTCAACCTCCATTTTTGGTTCACTCTTCTGAGTCCCTCCCAACCTCCATGTTGGTTCACTCCTCTGAGTCCTTCCCAATCTCCATGTTGGTTCACTCCTCTAAGTCCGTCCCGACCTCCATGTTCAGGCTTCACTACCGGCCAGCTGCGTCTCAACTCCCTCCTCTCCGAGGGATAGCGGATGAATCTCAACTGTCTTCGAGGGGTAGCGGATTTTATCCCACTTCTGAATTGTAAGAGGCGAAAAATAACTAGGAGACTGCCTTAGATTTGAACTCGAACTCTCCGGGATCCCTGGTTCACACGCCTAGTCTTAGGCTGTATGGCCAATACTCCTACTGTTGTGATCAACTTGTTTTCATTCCGATCCTCTATACGACCTGTCAGTTTCGACTATCTTTCCAGATCTTACAATATAAATATCATATTTTGTTAAGAAGAGTCGAGTTTCTTTTTGCTGATATATAAATCACGATTTATGTATAAGCGAAATCGTTTAACGTGACTCAGGAAGAGTAATCTGGAGGAAGTCATCGGTATATAATATTTTGCCGAAGGTTCAGTTACCCTCATCCTTCGGACACGTCGTTGCATCATTCTGGCACTTGTCCAGGATCGTCCGATGTCCGTTCGACAATCTCGTCCTCGGCATTGGCATTCTTTTCTCGCTTCGCTGCGGAAAAAACTCGTTTCGATCTCAAAGGAGCACACAGCTCCAAGATCTGGTCGCGATTCTCCGCTGCTGAACGACGCACTTGAAGTATCCACAAAGCGCTCTTATTGGTATTGATCGATAGAGAGAATAATTTTGTATCCCCCCCGGCGACACTGTATAGACCGCATCGCGATCGCAACCGTGACATTTTAATGATGGCTCTGTTTTTTAAAGCTCTCACGAGTCTTTTATCCTCTTAAAGGGGTATTCTAGTGTAAAAGCGGAATTTGTATGCTATTTTGGTGAATTTTTTTTGAAAAAAGTATAAGGTTTTTTGAGGCAGGGTTTTCCCTGCTTATTCATACATATTTGGTGTATGTTTCCAAATTTTTGTAGTAGACAATAACTATAAATAAGCGCTGCACATGATATTAAATAAGAACATGAAAAAAAAAGTTGGTCCATGGTTCCCATGATTTCAGCTGTTCTGCTCATCTGAAACAAAAAAACCAAAGAGATTCTTAATTAGTATGAGTGTGGCTATAGCAGGTACCAGAATGAAAAAAAAATGTTGAAAATTTAAAACATGACTTCATTGAGAAAATTAAGTTTCGATTTGTGCCATTTTTTTCACCATTGAAGGGCTGTAGAAATTCCAAAAAACAATATTTCGACTTGATTGTGGTAGGGGCTATAGCCACACATATACTGAAGATGTGTGCAAAAGCCTGAGTCAATTGATTAACTGGTTTTTGAGATATCATGGGAACCAATTTGAAAAACATGGTTTCGAGAAAAACACGTTTAAAGTTTTTCATACTGATTACATAGAGATAATGTTACTTATGATCAATCGGCTAGTCCAGGGCCATTACAGGGGACATTCCTCTTGTTCGTAGAAGTCCTGCAGAGCTGATCTCTCTTCCCTGCGATTCATTCTCTGATCTCGAGAGAAGTTAGTGGAGCGCCGCTCCGAGCGGGTGATACGAGCTTCGTTCCGGGAGTTGCGTACATCACCGCTTGCTGACCAATACTAACTCCCATCACGTTCATAAGTTTTAAAATTGGCATAAATCCTTTATTGGAAATTATAACTGCCAAGAATGTTGCTATTTCAACAACTTTCACGCCAGCATGGAGATGTTTTGGAGCAAAAGTCCAAATCAATGAATTTAGAGATTCATTGTACTATATAAGCTGTACTATACAAAGGCTCCAATTCAAATGTATGACCTTCAAAGAATAACGATCTTCCGACCCTACCTAAAATACTAACACAATGCTCTGTTGTGTGCCGCGCGGTCCAACCCCCGAGCACGCGCCAGAGGTTATTTTCTATTAGGTGCTATTACTTTGTTAATTTTGCGAATCGGGCTAAATCTTCTCGCAGACATATTTTCCATACCATATACTTGCAAAATATGCCAAAAAAATTCGATTTTTCTGACATGCTACACTAGAATACCCCCTTAAAGAAAATTTGTCCGTATATACGTGTGTAGATATAGTATATGTGTTTCGTAAAACCATGTGTGATTTCAATTAAAATTCTCTTGGACTGCAGTCACCGCTTGGAATTAATTAAATAATTAATTAAGACTGTCATACCTGTTTAGTATGATTATTATCATAGCTGTTTATTATTCGAATCGCTACATTTTCTTCAATTGTGTATATCTTTAACGGCATCGAAACGAGTTTGTACCTCGAAGATCATCGACATTGCATTAGCAGATTACTGGCGCGTTCTTATACAATCTTTGCAACCTGTTAACCTGTCTCTCATCGAGTTTATGCTTCTCGGGCTCATTAAATTGTCCCCCGCCGTCGCTCTCTGTTCCCGATCATGTTACTTCGTAAGGCGAAACGCCTTCAGTAATACCATTATTAAAATCAGTTGCAAATGAGAAGCGGAATTATAATAGCTATCGGACGGGCACAAACAAATTAGAAATCGATTGCTCCGAGAAAGGAATTACAGTGGCTGTAATATGGACAACGTGAGCAAGATCAATGCCGCTAAATTACATCGCTTTTAATCATTTCAGAGACTCTCATGATTACTCCCAACAGAGTTAGTGCGAACAGAGAAATCGACTCTTCTTAATGATATTATGTTTCCATCATATTAATTAATTCATCGCCATATTAATTTCGGACTCGTTATTCCACTTTGTCATACATCTCTTTAGTTATCTCGATTATCTTGCCTCATTTTATATTTTACCGGCGTTTTATATTCGAAAATTTTCAACATTTTATCCTCACATTGTATTCTCACAAATGTCGCCTCGTTTGAAGAGCTCGTTCTTCAAATCTTTTTCTCGCACTGTCCTACGCGGAGATCATGCTGATTTATTTGGTCATATTTTTTTGGCCGCGATATGCAACGATGAACTGCATGCGGATAAATGGCATGTCAACATTGTCAGTTGTCCAACGCGAACTCGTGTTCGTATTTTACAGCGAAAATGCGGACGCGACGGGTAATTTTCACACGTGCGGTCGAACTTGGATAAACGGTCGCAAAAACAGACCGCTATCTGCCTCCATCGATCCCATTTTCTCTGTCGACGGACGAAAGTCCAGTCTTTCCGTGCACAAATTCGTCGTTCAAACAGAATTCGCAACGAATCTCGAGGAGCTCTTATCAGTCTGATACTGTTTAACTCCTTCAATCTGATCGCGCCACAACGCGATTGCACGCGTGCTAGAAGCTTGAGGCAAAATGTGTGTAAACACGTGTCACATTATTCATATTAGAGTTAATTTTCTAACATGAAATTTTGCTCCTCGATCTTGATATTGTACTTAGTAACAAAATCAACAAATTTCTTGTAAAAGAGATTGGGAAATTTTGCTTTCCCCAACGGGAATGTTGTAATGAAAATTCATGTCCTAAAAAACTTGCTCAAACTCATTTTTCGAAGCTTCAATGTTTCCTAGTACTTACGGCGTTGTAAGTTTTTACATATTTTTGCATTTATTTTTATGCGCACATGTTTTTTTTGTTATTGCCGCCTACTCGGTAGTTCAAGTAACTCAGGCACACAGGAGAGTGAATTCAAAAAGCTTTTTTGTTCGCCAATAAATATGCAAGCGCCAGCGTTAACACGTGACGCGCGTCCACGGCATTTCTATGCGCATGATGCACAGTTAATTGTTTTATTAATACAATTGCTTGTCAGATCTATTTAGAAATATCTCATGTTCAACTAGGTGAAACATCGGTCGGATCGCACATGTTGATCCAATGACGTTAATAATGTAATACTTTCGGATGAGAAAAGTTTCGTTTGTTTCGAAATTTGACAATCCCCAGAACGGGTAACACTTTCTTTAGCAATGGGTCACTCGCAACTAAGAACATACACTGAGAAAAATGATTTGATCGTATCAACAAGACGTATCTGATAGAATGCATTTTGGTTAAGGGGGAAACCTGCTTTAGAACGTTGAAAATAAGGTATAATTTTACGAATTGTTTTTGGAGAAACTATACAGCGGATCATTATAAAACTTTGATGCATTTATTAGTACATGTTTAAAGATAAAAAAATTATTTTTTTATTTGAATATATCGCCTGTAGAGGTCGTCCTGGAGGCATCTTAGTGCAGTCGGCATTGTAAATTGGTGAGCATTCTCCTGCCTCCAAATTTCGTCCAAACTGAAAAATTGAAATATTTTCTTGTTATTTATGAATTCCCATCGTCGATGAACCTTTAATATTCATAAAAACATTAAGTTAAACGATTACTTTTGCATGAAAAAGTTCAACAACTTTGCCTAAAAATCGTACTTTTGTGTTCTAAGCTCCACCATTTTGGCACTTTTCAACTTTTTTCTTCTCTCTTTGGTTCATCGACGATGGGAATTCATAAATAACGAGAACATATTTCAATTTTTCAGTTCAGACGAAATTTGGAGGCAGGAGAATGCTCACCGATTTGCAATGCCGGCGACGCGGCTGCACCAAGACTTCTCCAGGACGACCTCTACAAGCGATATATTCAAATCAAAAATAATTTTTTTTATCTTCAAACATGTACTAATAAATGCATAAAACTTTGATGCATTTATTAGTACATGTTTAAAGATAAAAAAATTATTTTTTTATTTGAATATATCGCCTGTAGAGGTCGTCCTGGAGGCATCTTAGTGCAGTCGGCATTGTAAATTGGTGAGCATTCTCCTGCCTCCAAATTTCGTCCAAACTGAAAAATTGAAATATTTTCTTGTTATTTATGAATTCCCATCGTCGATTAACCTTTAATATTCATAAAAACATTAAGTTAAACGATTACTTTTGCATGAAAAAGTTCCAAAACTTTGCCTAAAAATCGTACTTTTGTGTTCTAAGCTCCACCATTTTGGCACTTTTCAACTTTTTTCTTCTCTCTTTGGTTCATCGACGATGGGAATTCATAAATAACGAGAACATATTTCAATTTTTCAGTTCAGACGAAATTTGGAGGCAGGAGAATGCTCACCGATTTGCAATGCCGGCGACGCGGCTGCACTAAGATTTCTCGAGGACGACCTCTACAAGCGATATATTCAAATCAAAAATAATTTTTTTTATTTGAATATATCGCCTGTAGAGGTCGTCCTGGAGGCATCTTAGTGCAGCCGGCATTGCAAATTGGTGAGCATTCTCCTGCCTCCAAATTTCATCCAAACTGAAAAATTGAAATATTTTCTCGTTATTTATGAATTCCCATCGTCGATGAACCTTTAATATTCATAAAAACATTAAGTTAAACGATTACTTTTGCATGAAAAAGTTCAACAACTTTGCCTAAAAATCGTACTTTTGTGTTCTAAGCTCCACCATTTTGGCACTTTTCAACTTTTTTCTTCTCTCTTTGGTTCATCGACGATGGGAATTCATAAATAACGAGAACATATTTCAATTTTTCAGTTCAGACGAAATTTGGAGGCAGGAGAATGCTCACCGATTTGCAATGCCGGCGACGCGGCTGCACTAAGATTTCTCGAGGACGACCTCTACAAGCGATATATTCAAATCAAAAAATAATTTTTTTTATCTTTAAACATATACTAATAAATGCATCAAAGTTTTATAATGATCCGCTGTATAGTTTTTCCAAAAACAATTCGTAAAATATACCTTATTTTCAGCGTTCTAAAGCATGCTCCCCCCTTAAACTAACCAAGAATTTCTAGTTATCACGATAGGACTGGATATTTTATAACTAGAACGTTTGATAGACCGTACTGTAAGAATTTGGTTAGTATTTTCCAGTTGGATCTATAAAACTTCTAGTTATATTACACTAGACATAAGAACAAACGAAGATGCAATCAGAATTCTGGTTAATCGCAGGGCACTCCAGCAGCATTCTATTGTTTCGTGTCGTGCGTGTTGATCGGCACGGACGGCACGTTTTCCTCCTGTAGTGAAATGAAATTAGTTAGTGGAATGGCTGTGAAGTGATAGCGGATGAAAAAACGTGTTCTCTTCTTATATTTTTTTATACAGGGTGTCCCGTAATAATCGCCTAACCTCTCGTATGCCAATAGAGCAGATCGAGATGAAGAGAAAAGTCCCATACCATTTCGCGACATTCGCAATAATAATCCTATACCTCGAGCGACTCGGCACTTGCCTCCGCGCGCTCTGGATTCGCTTGACTTTAATATGCAATATTTCGATTATTATTGCGAATATCGCAGAATGATATGGGACTTTTCTGTTCATCTCGATCTGCTCTATTGGCATGCGAGAGGTTAGGCGATTATTACGGGACATCCTGTATAAATATCAACATGATATTTCATTTGCAGCAATCCAAGAAAACTCACGGTAATGAAACAGAAAAACGTTTCTTTTCACTAAACAGTCATGTTAATTTAACTAAATACATTTAGTATTATTATCAAGAAAATCTGGTAAATTTAACAGGAAGGAATTAATCATGCTCATCTGGTAATTCCTAAAGGAATTCTGATTCGTCCATTTTCCAACAGACAAACTGGTTGAACCTACCAGATTTCTAATTAATGCAACCAGATTTTTTTTTCAGTGTACTTCCTCTCGCGATCAGCCGAGCGTGCTGTTCAATCCCCCGGATCTTCCAGTGGCGTCGAGTCCCTGAAACCCGCCGAAATCTCGACAAAGTCCGTCGCAAAATGGCGTGACGCGTTCTTCGCACCCAAGCCATCGTGACATAACACTTCAGAGAGGTGTCTCCTTGTGGGCAGACGACCTAATTACTTGAAAGCCTACGGGAGAGCGTGCGCGCGAAGGATCGTCCGCCACCGAGGGCTTTCAATTTAATTTGCTCGCCGGTTATTACGCGCCTTCGAGACACGCGGCTACTGCGGCCACCCCCTTCGCCGCGCGACCTTCTTGCACGCTTGCTGCTGCACCCTGACATTCTCCCTTGCCTTCCACGTGGCGCGAATCCGCTTTCGTCGTCGTCGTCGCCGTCGCCGTCGCTCGTGTATCCATCAATTTGGTCGTCGCCGTTATGCGCTTTCGAGCTTTCAGAGCTTAAAGCGAGAAGCGTTCGTCCATTAAGCTTCGCCGGCGCTCTTTGTGAGACTCCCGATTCAATTATGTATGTCGTACAGTGATACGTGTCGGTGTATAATGGCGTTCTCACCTTGCCGTGGCGAAAGAGCTCGTCGGACCATTTCAATCTGGACTGTGAAAAGAATTTTTCGACGCTCTCGCTCGGTCCCCGCCAACTAAGCGGCTGCGATTCAATTATTCGGTTATTTCGTGCAAAACGGTGCAACGTGACATTAAGTAAACGCGAATCTTTTATTTACTTGTTGCATTCTCCAGCCGTTCTTTCTGGTTTACATTCCGCATCGTATTTTTAAGGCGCACAATCCTCCGGTATTGAAACAGAAGTCGATATTTTGGAAACATGTTTAAAGCATAATACGTTTTTTTTATTTCTCTTTCATCGTTTTCAAAAGAAATATTGTCAAAAGGAGATCAAAAGATTTAGGGCCCTTCGTCGTACTCGTAAAAGGATCTACCATATCTTCTCTGTGTACTTTCCATTCTGACATAATTTTAAATGATCGTTCCTAGTGCTGGCGCGAGACCAAGAAAATACAAAGCGGTAGAAAGCGGCACGGTAAGGCACACGACACGGCGGCTCATTCCATCCAGCAAGACGTAAAGCTTTACGGGTATCAGGAACCGCGAGCGCAAAACCCCGATAAAACATCGAATATAACGGCGAGGGCGAGTCGATAACATTTTTCACGGCGATCCGGTCGACAGACGCGGCGTGTGCCTTCGTGCTCCACGAACAAATTTTCAAAAAATCTCGAAAATGAGAAAAAAGAGAGAACTCGATGCGCGTCGCTCGATCGAAATTCGTACCGAGCCACATAAAATAGTCATTTCGCATGCAATTCCCATGCCCATCACCCATCCACCTTCGACAGATAAACTGAGAAAGGGTTAATGGACATTTAAGTTACGTGCGCTACGTTTCTTTAACTTTTCATCATTCGTGGTCGTGTCCCTCTGCTCTGTCATTGATCTGATGCAGCTTTTGCAGCTTCAATCAAGTGCACTGCAATATGTGATACGCGAATACGCGCTTAAGGGGGGAGCCTGCTTTAGAACGCTGAAAATAAGGTATATTTTACGAATTGTTTTTGGAGAAACTATACAGCGGATCATTATAAAACTTTTATGCATTTATTAGTACATGTTTAAAGATAACAAAAATTATTTTTTGATTTGAATATATCGCTTGTAGAGGTCGTCCTGGAGAAATCTTAGTGCAGCCGCGTCGCCGGCATTGCAAATTGATGAGCATTCTCCTGCCTCCAAATTTCGTCTAAACTGAAAAATTGAAATATGTTCTCGTTATTTATGAATTCCCATCGTCGATGAACCAAAGAGAGAAGAAAAAAGTTGAAAAGTGCCAAAATGGTGGAGCTTAGAACACAAAAGTACGATTTTTAGGCAAAGTTGTTGAACTTTTTCATGCAAAAATAATTGTTTAACTTAATGTTTTTATGAATATTAAAGGTTCATCGACGATGGGAATTCATAAATAACGAGAAAATATTTCAATTTTTCAGTTTGGATGAAATTTGGAGGCAGGAGAATGCTCACCAATTTGCAATGCCGGCTGCACTAAGATGCCTCCAGGACGACCTCTACAGGCGATATATTCAAATAAAAAAATAATTTTTTTTATCTTTAAACATGTACTAATAAATGCATCAAAGTTTTATAATGATCCGCTGTATAGTTTCTCCAAAAAAAATTCGTAAAATTATACCTTATTTTCAACGTTCTAAAGCAGGCTCCCCCCTTAATGTTGCGGTAACCACTGATCAGCTCTTTACCCCTATTAAGGGGATCCTGGAGTGGCCAGTGAACTCCGTCGCGGCGTCTGAATTACCGGCGGAATCGATGATTTTCCTGTATTTCCTTTTTATTGAATTCACAGAATGAAAAATCCTTTTCCACGATGAAAGTACACACAATAATGTAATGTGAAAAGCAGGACTTAACTTTCCAAACGGAAAAAAATCACAATTTTTTATTCAGCCACGATTTCACAGGCATACGTAGGCACGAAATGATCACGAATCTCTCTGCATTAATTACTTTTACACTAGGCTTTCTAAACTCATTTCTAAAAGCTTCCCTATATTCTTTCATTTTGTTCCGTCCTCGCGATTATCGAATTTTGGCCACACAAACTGCAAAACATTTATATTAAGAACATTAATGTACGAGGTGACGTCACAATAAGCCGATAATAAAACTGTACATTTTTTTTTGTCGTTTTTAACATACAGTCGAGTTTCGCTCGGTATATTTCTTTGTATACTTTAATCGTGGAGAAGGATTTTTCATTCTATACAATCATTAAAGAGTAATTAGTACAGTAAGATCGACCAATTCCGCCGGTAATACGACTCCAGGATCCCCTTAAGCTGCGTCTTTTATTCAGCGGTTTGTCATGAACGACCAACCGTGCCACATAATTCTGATGTATTAAGGGATATAATATTAGCGTTGAATATTTAAATTTAATTCAATATTACCGTTACCATTTCACATCATTTTACATCATTTATTATTACTGCCATTTGTTATGAAAGTAGAGCTCGCTACCCAGCTGCGCGACTGCAATTAATTTTCTCTGATACATCGATACGATCTCCAGCGACAAAATTTACAAAATCGAACCTGAAGCTGCTGTTAACAACAGCAGCAGCAGATTACAGTTATTTTCTCAGACAATTGCTACACTTTAGACACTCTTTGGTGATTTAACGTAATCCCCTTCGAAATGACACGTCATGTATCTTAGATCTGGCCCCTTAAAACTTCATTGTTCAACGTGCCATCGATTTCGCGCCAAAAGCAATTTCGATGTGTAATCCGGCGCCGAGGCGTGCGCGAGAGACAGATGCTCGCGTAACTTAGAGAAACGAGGAAAATTCAGCGGCTGAATTCGGGTGAATTTAATGAGAACGGATGGATAGCGTGATAAATTATCGTGCGGCCGGTCGGCATCGCGTCCGTTCTCGTCGACATTATCATCCCTGAAGCCTCTTGTACGGGATGGACGGTAGCCGGTGACCTTATCTTGCAGCTCTTAACTCGTTTACGACTCGAATCTCCTTACGAAGTTTACGGAGTCGCTCGTCCGACTCGGCAGGAAGCTAAAAAAATTACAAACTCCCGTAAATAAATTGCCCCCCTCCCACTCCTCTTAGCGTCGCGCGACGGTTTATCCGATTTATGGTCGCCATAACGCCCCTTAAGCGCCGTTGATTATTCGCCCGCGTATACCCGCGGCGGTACCCCGGATGTTTAATGTTTCCTATTACGAGAGTCGGAGCAAAGTGGCCCGAATCCTTTTTTGGAAATTAATTGGAGGCGCTTGACGGTAAGCGAACGCTCTTCCCCTTATCTCGACGAAATTTAAAGGTCTAAAATTTCAACAACGCGACATTATTTAATTAATATATAAAATTTAATTATTTTATTAAATTTAATATGTTGAATCCTAGTCCCTGGAAATTATCTGAATTGTGAGACGGAAAATCAGCTGGCGAACAATTTTAATTCTCGGTACACAAGATGCGCGTAAACGGAAACTACATAATATATTATATGTATAATTTCTGGTGCACACGTATAGCTCTACCATATCTTATGATGTACACGCGAGAATTACACGCTGATCGTTATCGTGGTTGTCTAATTTGTGCTACAAAACGCATAATGAGCTTTGCAACGTACTCTTCTTCATTCTCTCTTTCTCTCTTCATTTTTCCTTTTTTACGGAATTTATATTTCGTCCGAGCGAGCATAATTTCAAAGGAAAAGAAAGAGAGACAGGAACAATTCCGATTACGACGCGTCAGGCAGCAACCATCTGCAGTTAGTACACAGAACGCAACACACGTTACTTGACAAAGTGCTTTCACGGGGGCTTATAAGCGATCTACCAGCGCATTGTGCATGAACATTAAGCTCGGATTACGTGGCCGGTTTTCCGCGGCCGGTTTGCTACCCCATGCCGCGATTCCGCCGCGTATATTACAAAATATTGTAATAACTGACTAGGATGTTCCGGAATGGTACGATCGCCCGCGAATTCGCCGTGCAATTAATTTGCGACTGGCGGCGATAAATTGTGCTCGCGATGATCAAAAAGCTGTCTAATGGCGATATTTGTCACCGTTAAATAATCGTTGATAAATCTTATCGGATAAAGGGTAGAATGCATTTCGTGCATTCCGTGCATTTGCACGACGAGCGTTTTCTTCGCCGTGTTACGTGATTCGAGAAAGCATAATAATAATTATAGTAATAAACAAATTTTCAAAATTAAATTTAAATTAAAAATTCTATTACACGTGCGTGTAATATAAAAATATAATATAATATATAAACTTCTATTCAGTAAAATAACCTGATTTATTATATTTATGATTCTATAATATTTTATATATATATACAGGGTGTCCCGGGTTTTAACCGACAAACTGCGGGAGCATATTCTACTAGTGGAAATAAGAAAAAATTCTTATATCGAGTTTGCTTAGAAATGCTTTATTACAAAGTTATAAACCAATATTGAAAAGAAATATGAGATAAGTAACAACGGATTTTTTCACAAAAATAAAAATTATCTACGCAATGATTTAGTCACGCATTTCAAAATGTTGTCCTTGCACATCGATACAAGCTAGACATCGACGTAGTACAGAATTTGTTACGGTACGACATTCCTGAAAATTTTGTTGCATCTCAGTAACTGAATTAGTAATTCGTTGCTTTAAATCTATCTGGTACTCTCCTGTTAGGAAATCTACGTTGATACTCTCGTACGGCAGCTCGTGCATTTCCGTCACAGAATCCGTACACGAAATGAATATCAGTGTATTCCTCATTTGAAAACACTTTTGGCATTCTGATAGTAATTGCTAGTGCACACGACGATTGAAATCTAACGGCTACTGTTGTGAAAGTAACAATCATACTGAATCGTTTCAACATAGTGAACATGAATACATGTGAATACACGTAACATAAACATCTTCGACCTTCCAAATTCTACACTATGTTCCGTTGTTACTTATCTGATATTTCTTTTCAATATTGGTTTATAACTTTGTAAGAAAGCATTTCTAAGCAAACTCGATATAAGAATTTTTTCTTATTTCCACTAGTAGAATATGCTCCCGCAGTTTGTCGGTTAAAACCCGGGACACCCTGTATATATTATATTATATTTTATTTCTATATTAATGCCATACGAGAACGGAGAGCGTATAACGTAATACCACGCAGAAAAGGGAGGAAGAGCGTTATTCTCCGGGAAATGATTTCCGCGCAAGAAAATCATGGTGCAGGGACCTTTCTAAAGAAAGGAAATCGCGTTCCCCCGTTTCGGCGGTTTTTTCGATCCTTTTATCCCTTTTTCTTTCTCTCGATGCGTATGGCCGAGAGTGTCGACGATCCCTCGCGCTCTCTCTTCTCTTCATCTCGATTCCGCGCGTATATTCCGTAATAGCGTCCCAAGGCTGTTGGCGCGCCTTTTAACGGGCATTACGTTAATTACGGAGCCGTTGCCGTCGCGGCGGTCATTAAACTCTTCTACGTCGATGCCGGTCGCCTTTCGTCTGACTAGCGATGTCATTCTCCGTCGTTCTGTACGTCTGACTCTCGATTGTCGAAACCTCCGAACTGCCGTGCACCGCCGATACGACGTCGTTAATCCGTCCGTGATAATCCGCAAGTCTTTTCCACAGACGCGCGAATACTCATAAAATGCTCATCGAGCTAGAATCAGAACGCTATCGTCGATCTTGTATGATTTAGATTATTTCGGATGATGAAAAGACCATCGAGTATCCGAAATTATGCAGGTCGCTTCTCGGCAGTTTCAATAATATCTTACTACACATAAGAAAATTCAAGAATATACAGGGTGGCCCATTTTAATTTATACAGTCGATTTTTTAAAAAACTAAAAGAGATACGAAAAAATGTTTCAGACAGACATGTCACGATTTCGAGGGGGACATAAGATGATACCATTGGTTTGACCTTGAATAGTCGTTTGAAGGTCACGCGAAGATCACCTTCAATTTCTTAAATTGAAACCCCAACTTTTTATTGCAGATTCTTATTCTCCATCGAAAAGTAAGTAACTTTTGTCTGAAACATTTTTCCGAAAAATGTCATCTTATGTCCCTAAAATGATCTTCAAGATGAGTTTTGAGGACATTTTAAGGACATAAGATGACATTTTTCGGAAAAATGTTTCAGACAAAAGTTACTTACTTTTCGATGGAGAATAAGAATCTGCAATAAAAAGTTGGGGTTTCAATTTAAGAAATTGAAGGTGATCTTCGCGTGACCTTCAAACGACTATTCAAGGTCAAACCAATGGTATCATCTTATGTCCCCCTCGAAATCGTGACATGTCTGTCTGAAACATTTTTTCGTATCTCTTTTAGTTTTTTAAAAAATCGACTGTATAAATTAAAATGGACCACACTGTATATATTGGAATAGGAATAAAAAGTTTAGGTCGATTTTTGCATCAAATTTTACTTTATTGCATTCAGGAACAAATTATTCATCAATCGTTATCTATGATTAGACATTATTGTCTATGAACATTATCAACATTGTTGCCTGTATTATATGTATTATAAACTGACTTGAAAAAGAAAATCGAATATGAAATAGAAAATCGAAACCGAAATTTTTGACTCAACATAATGCAATATATGTAGACGTAAATAATAATACCATTATTATTATACACACATTAAAATCCTCAACTCGAAACATTCGAATTTAGTTTAATTAAATTTTAATTAAAATTATGGAAATTGGAATATACGCATCATCAATCGCATTTATGGACCTTTTACGTGCCAATATTGATGTTATTGATAAGGGTAGAGCTTTCATGATACTATAGACTCATTTCTTGGCAAGTCTCTCAATATCATCGAGTTTAATCGGATTTCATATGGCTCGAATTGCAGATTCGCGGATCGATCGAGTGTGCACATAAATATCGTAGTTTCTAACGCAAGTATGACGGACGATTCGGTGCACGTCCAACAGGATGCATTTTCTCTCCGGTCTCGATGCTCTTGGCGAAGAACAATGGCGGATGAATGTGATATATGCGACTTCTGTAGCCGTCGAGTTCATCTGCTCCTTTTTTTATCGCGGTTGAATTACGTTTGAGCGCCACGATGTTTTTGCCGTGATTTATCCTACCGCCGTAATTACGGGACATCCAAGAGAATTTCTTGCGCTCTCTCTCTCTCTCTCTCTCTCTCTCTTTGTTTCTGTCTCTCTGTCTCTCTCATGTGCAAACAAGTCATCCGCTTTTTTTCGTGAGTAATAAAAATATGAATAATTTCACATTTCGTTTTTTTCACGTATCTTCATAAATATGTCGAAATGCGTCTCTTTTTATTTATTCGAATATTGAGTATATTTTGCGACAAGTCACACTGTATTTCTGCATATCGCACGAGTTTTTTTCAGTGAAAAATAGGAGCAGTTATGAAATTGATAATTTGTGAAAATGATGGATAAGAACTCATGTTATTTTTATGTTTGCATTCGTATAAACGCTAAAACATTGTTCGTCAACATTACGAGAACGATGCGTGCGTACTCTTCCTTTATTTAAATGATAGAAACAATTTTCTAATTGGTTTTCCAAAAATGATAAATGCACAAACTTCAGTATATTTATCTTTATTTGTGGAAATGTTGCTGCGAGTCACGTCATATGGATAATCCAGGCAATTTTCAATCCACAATGTTGTAATTAATATCATTCAATCATTTATCTCAATTTTGGCTTTTTTGTCGTATACAGTGCTGGCAAAAAGTTCCGGAACGGTTAAATATCTTGGAAAATAATGATTTAGTGGAAAAATGTTTCAAACAAAAAGTATAGGGCTTAAAAAAATCTATTAGATGATGATATATATTTCAAATGACCTTGGTATGACCTTGGAAAGCCCGGTCATGGTCAACATAAAAATCTTAAATGGAAACCCCTACTTTTTATTACATATTCTTGTAGCTTAGCTCGAGAGCTTTTCGAAACGCTATAATAAAATTTTTCTCTTACGTACTTTTTGACTTATTAGGCTTGAAGGTTACACAGTACCGCCGGCATTAGAATTACCCAAGGTGTACCGCGTGGAGGTTGCACGGTCGGATTTACACCTCTTTTGTGCGTGCGTGCGTATGTGTGCGTGTATGAGTGTGCGCGCGCCATTTCTTCATAAGTTTGTTTGAAACATTTTTCCACTAAATCATTATTTTCCAAGATTTTTAACCGTTCCGGAACTTTTTGCCAGCACTGTATATTGTAGGTTCAATTTTATAAAATTACAACCGCGGGCAGTCATTTTTAATAAGCTGAAAGTGACATATCTAACATGCGGAAAACGATAACTTTTTAATCTTCAACTTCCGCGCGCTGCATCGCAAACGAGAGCGGAAGCGGACGAAATGCTTTAGTTCGAAGCGCCGAGAGCGAGCAAGCGTTCGCGCGATAGCACGTAAATCATGCTGGGCAGCATAATGACGCATAAATGCGACATTACAATGTCAAAACACGACATTATTCAATTTTGCAGCATGCATAATGTATGCAAACGCGGACCGCATATGCGGAGGCGGGAGCATAAAGCTTCCCCTCTTGGGAGCTTTCTTTCTCGTTCGCAGGGTCGGAACTGTGCGAAAAATCGCAGACGTCCGCGTGAGGGCCTCGGGCGCCGGAGAGAGAAAGCCCTCAGACCTTCGTCGCGCGGCTCAACCAACGCGGTATCGCGTTTCGCCTCATCGACAAAAAAGCTTCTCGGCCGTCGCGTCGTCGCTGAAGGGCGCACAGACCCTTTTCGTATTTGGAGACCAGCGGAAGGAACCGAGAGGAAGAGAGGGAAAGGGAGAGAGAGAGATAATTATGGAGAGGTGGAGGGATAAGGGCCCGGAGTCACGTCGGAAGGGTCGAGGCACGCGAAAGTCGACACCTCGCTGGGAAACTTGAAGGGCTTTCGCGACCATGCGGGTTTCTCGTTGATGAGCTTCGATGTTCTCGTAACATTAGCCGGGAAACTGGCGTCTGAAACCTTTATCTCGAAACATCGCAACCTGTCGAATCCTGTATTGCTTGTAATAGTTAGTTAATTCTGAGCTGTTGAAAATGAGCTGAACGTATTATGTATGTAATTATTCGTTAATTACAAATTTAGCCAGAATACTGAAATGCAATCATTTTCCGAAGTTTGTACGTAAAAATTACGTTTGTACATAATCAGCATTAAAAATGAAACGCGAATGCTTCGCGTATTCAGTTTTTTAATTGCAAAACCGGATAAACAACGGAATTGTCATTCAATTTGAAATACATGTTACGTCCGAATTTTAATTCAAGATTTGCTCCTTTTCTCTTTTCTGGCCCTGACTCTCTTCTTTTTCCCCGAGACACTGAAATTCGGAAGATCGTGACAAATGGCGATCTCCACTTGTCACTTTTCACTCGACTTCCGCCGATGAACTATGCGCTCATTTTCCGCGACACGCCGTGCATACGTATTCTCGCGAACATCACGGAATCAGAATGGTACTCGTGACGTTATGCCTCATCCAATTAACGACGCCGGGATATAACGAGGAAGCCTTGTGTCTCGAGTCGACGGCGGGCTTGCGATGAGTTCCCGCGAGCTCCTGGCGTGGTAACAAAAGCCGCGGAAATATCCGACTATTAGGTATTCCTTTGTACGTATAATCTCGCCTATTTGACAGTTCCGCCCGTCTTGCTCGTTCCGTCCCATCCCCGATTTTTTGTAACTCGGTGACTTTAGTGGCGACGCCGCTCTGCAACGCGAGGACGTTGACGTTCCTTGTCGTCTCTCCTTCTCTCTCTCTCTCTCTCTCTCTCTGTCGGTGCGTCTAAATTAGCATATGCCAAAGGACACCGAGGCACGAGCAAATATGGATCGACCTCTTTCAGAGCAGATGTTCTCGCTGCGTTATAATGCACTTTCTCGCGGCTGATGCGCGCTATTCTCTTGCTTGGCTTTGCGCAGATTTTCTTAATCGACTTGGAAAACGGATACTATGGCGTTCTCTTTCTCTCTTTTCCTCTCTTTCTCTTTTTCTTTATGTAGACGGTAAATTTCTCGGAAAAGTTAAAGTAAATTTTGCGCCACCGGAGTTTGCTTTCACAAAGCAAATTTCGTACGTACGGCGTTTCATGAAGCTAATGCAAATTTTCTAATATATGTGGAAATATGATATCAAGTATCCCGAGGTTATTAATTATATATGTTTGCCAAAGAACATAATTATGTTAAGAATAATAATGGGTGCCGGATTATCTAAGAGTTAATTGTAAGACTAATTTTAACCAATTTTTTTATCCACTATATATATGACAAATAATTAAAAAATTTAGTTAGATTAATTTTGCAAAAATAAATGCATGACATTATCAATACTGGAAATTAAATATGTGGTAATTAACTATAAGCAATTGCGCTTTCTTGCACTTATTTATATTCGTGCTAATTGAACTTCAAGAATTACAGGTATACTGATAACTTGATTTATTGAAAATTTATTGAAGGCAATAAGTTATGATAACTGATTGCTAACATATTAAAGGGGAAATCCCTCGCACCTTATTTTGCTGCGCCTCCCCTGATTGGGTATGGCGAACATTATCAGCGAGCGCCAGCACGGCTCAAGCCAATTTTCCGCATCCCAAGAATGCCCAAATTGCTCCACGACTAATTATCGAGGAGAAGAACGCGACCGATCAATCTCTTTTATCTGCAAATCCCGTTAAGTTCAGCTTCTCTCTTTCCGTCTTGACGATCTTTACGTTTTCCCGTCATTGTCTCCACAATTTCAGTCCTTATCGCCTGCAGACGTTCAATCACTTCCGTTTCGTGACGATCCCTTTCTTCACCTATTTTGCATAATTATTAAACGTTCAAGAAGAAGAGAGAGATAATAAAAAAGCAATATCTTAAATTGAGTATTTTCTAATTTATACAAAAAATTATCCTCAAATATGAATTACAAGCATCAATCAAATCATTACATTACTTACTTGTTTATCTTAATTTTCTTTTATTTAATTGCCATATCGTCTTAAGAATATTGCAAATTTACTTTTAGAAAAGTAAAGACATTTATATTAGAAATCTGATAACGTTTCCTAATTTTTCGAATGTGGACTGTTAAGAAATTCCAGTTTGCAGTTAAATGTTTGTAATGGAAGCTCGACAAAGACCAGGCTAGCAGTTTTCCAATTGAAAGCAGATCCTGATCCGTATTCCATTGAGAAACGATATTAACGTCAGTTGCGTTCGAAAGTTTCATCTTCTCCGGGACGATAACGTTATTTCCCTCGAAGCCGAAAAGGTCTGCTCGTGCTTCTGTTGCAGGCCATCCGGTTATCAGGCATTCGCCGGTGTATCCCGAAACTTGCCGTGGCTTTCAGATAACCCACATATCCCGGACAAGCGCGAGGCTGCGGCTCGTACGACCAATTTGCAGGGATTTGCATAAAACGCGCTTTCGGTATCTTCTAGAAGTTCCCGATTGTGATCCCGTCGGGGATTCCGCGCCTTAATCCGCTTAATCAGCGCCCTAAACGCGCCGCTACTCGCAAACAACATATGCGCGCAATATAGCTTTATTATACGTAGTCTGTTCTTAAATTAAAATAATTTTCTTTATATTTCTCGCTCTTTGGCTCTGTTCTCTCCTAAAATTAATTAAATGTTCTGTGATTATTTAAAGTAATGCATTTCTTCCTAACAAATTAAAAATTTTCTATAATAATCAAAAAAATTAATAATTCCATAATATTAGGGGTGTGATTTAGTTTTGAGGGTTTTTTTTGCTCAAAAACGCATGTATTTAAATATGATAATGAATGAATACCTTAATCAAAATATTTTCCTTCCTTTTCTATAACTTTTTCCCATCTTTCTGGCAAGAGATGGATTCCACCGCGATAAAATCACTCTTCTTTTCAGTTGATCCATTCGTCGACGAATTTTCGCGCTTCTTCGAAATTATGAAAGTGTGTATCCTCTAAAGCGTGTTGCATCCACCGGAACAAATAATAATCGCATGGAGAATACGCGGGGTGCGGTAAGACTTCCCATTCAAGCTCTAATAGTGTTTGTTTCACTGATAACGCAACGTCAGGTCGAGCGTTGTCACGAAGAAGAATCACTTTCCGTCGTTTACTCGCAATTGGTGGTCGGTTTTGGTCCAATGCTTGCTTCAACTTGTACAATTGGTGTCGATAACGATCAGCCGTAACAGTCTCGTGCGGATTTAACGGCTCATAGTACACTATCCCACCAAATACAGAGCATTACTTTTGAACCGTGAATATTGCGTCTCGGAGTGGATGTTGATGGTTCGCCTGGATCCACCCATGATTTTCTGCGTTTCGGATTATCAAAATAGATCCACTTTTCATCCCCAGTAACAATCCGAGACAAAAGACTCTTCTTTTTTTGCCTGGCGATCAACGAAATGCAAATGTTCAACCGGTTCGCAATGGCACTTTCCGACAATTGATGTGAAACCCATTTCCCTTCTTTCTGAATTTTTCCCATTTCATGTAAATGTTTGGTAACTGTTGTACGATCAACATTTAATGCTCTGGCAAGTTCTGAAGTGGATTCTGTTGGATTTTCGTGCAATAATGCTTGCAAATCTGCGTTTTCAAGCTTTCTTGGTTGTCCCGAGCGTTCTTTGTCCTTCACATCAGTATGACCACTTTTAAAGCGTCTAAACCAGTATTCACACGTCTTAATTGATGGGGCAGGATCACCATAAGTTTTCACAAGAATTCTATAACCGTCAGCCGCAGTTTTCTTTTGATTAAAAAACAAAAGCAACGCATGTCGAAAATGCTGTTTCGGAAGTTGCATTTTTACGATAATATAAACACGACTGTTATTGCATCTATTGCTATAATGCTACTAAATGTCATGGATAATGTCAACACTGTAAGAAACAACAGTTATCGGAAACAGCTATTGGAACAAACTGACACTACAGCCATCTGTTGCAAAACCCTCAAAATTATTAGGGGTGTGATTTAGTTTTGAGGGTTTTTTTTGCTCAAAAACGCATGTATTTAAATATGATAATGAATGAATACCTTAATCAAAATATTTTCCTTCCTTTTCTATAACTTTTTCCCATCTTTCTGGCAAGAGATGGATTCCACCGCGATAAAATCACTCTTCTTTTCAGTTGATCCATTCGTCGACGAATTTTCGCGCTTCTTCCAAATTATGAAAGTGTGTATCCTCTAAAGCGTGTTGCATCCACCGGGACAAATAATAATCGCATGGAGAATACGCGGGGTGCGGTAAGACTTCCCATTCAAGCTCTAATAGTGTTTGTTTCACTGATAACGCAACGTCAGGTCGAGCGTTGTCACGAAGAAGAATCACTTTCCGTCGTTTACTCGCAATTGGTGGTCGGTTTTGGTCCAATGCTTGCTTCAACTTGTACAATTGGTGTCGATAACGATCAGCCGTGACAGTCTCATGCGGATTTAACGGCTCATAGTACACTATCCCACCAAATACAGAGCATTACTTTTGAACCGTGAATATTGCGTCTCGGAGTGGATGTTGATGGTTCGCCTGGATCCACCCATGATTTTCTGCGTTTCGGATTATCAAACTAGATCCACTTTTCATCCCCAGTAACAATCCGAGACAAAAGACTCTTCTTTTTTTGCCTGGCGATCAACGAAATGCAAATGTTCAACCGGTTCGCAATGGCACTTTCCGACAATTGATGTGAAACCCATTTCCCTTCTTTCTGAATTTTTCCCATTTCATGTAAATGTTTGGTAACTGTTGTACGATCAACATTTAATGCTCTGGCAAGTTCTGAAGTGGATTCTGTTGGATTTTCGTGCAATAATGCTTGCAAATCTGCGTTTTCAAGCTTTCTTGGTTGTCCCGAGCGTTCTTTGTCCTTCACATCAGTATGACCACTTTTAAAGCGTCTAAACCAGTATTCACACGTCTTAATTGATGGGGCAGGATCACCATAAGTTTTCACAAGAATTCTATAACCGTCAGCCGCAGTTTTCTTTTGATTAAAAAACAAAAGCAACGCATGTCGAAAATGCTGTTTCGGAAGTTGCATTTTTACGATGATATAAACACGACTGTTATTGCATCTATTGCTATAATGCTACTAACTGTCATGGATAATGTCAAGACTGTAAGAAACAACAGTTATCGGAAACAGCTATTGGAACAAACTGACACTACAGCCAACTGTTGCAAAACCCTCAAAACTAAATCACACTCCTAATAATATGAGAATCCAATTTCTGTAATATTTTTCGATTATTGCGCAATTGCCAGTAAACATCGTACGATTAGTGACCACTCATGGGGAGAGGCAGGGAATAATGCACGATCCACAACGACGTTGCACTTCACCGTGATACCGAGAACCGCCGTCGGGAGAAATCCCGTAGCGAGAGGATATACGGGAGAGTATTCTTGTCGTGCGCCGCGGTGACGAGATGAGAAAATAAGAGTCTGCGAAAACCGGCGAGACCGCTACGTGACGAAGATGAGGAGCAGGAGCAAGACGCGTGCGATATAATGGCGATCGCGCTGACTCACTCAACCTGGGTGTGATGCTTGCCTATGTATCAGGCCCTAGTGGTCATCACAACCTTTTTGAGTGAGCGAACGAGGTCGCGTCATCGTCGAGTGACCAACGGCGAGGATGAAGACGGACGACGAAGATAAATTCCGGATCCATTGTAGAAGATTATCCGCATTTGCAACGCGTTGCTTATCTAATTTAAGATTTGTATCATGAGTTTAGCATCAAGTATATGCGTGAGTTTTAATTTTCTTCTCTTGTTTTCTAGAAGTGTTTTTTTAATTGAGATATATTTCTACTCTTTCGCAGTTTTAAAATGTTAATATTATAAAGTCTTCGCAATGTCATGTGATGAGATGATTGAATTACTCTTTATATTGTATATTAGGAAAATGAAGCAAGAGAATGTTTGAAGAAAGTTAAAACTCATGCATATCTCTAATATAACATTATAGATCAAAATAGGAGCGTTATAAGTCAATGTAGTGTGTTGTTGCAGATACATATCAATAGAGAGGCAGAAAATACATCAAGAGCTACCAAGAAATATTTTATTATTATTATCAAAAAAATGAATATATTTGAAAAATTATATGAATTGAGTTTCGGTGATCGGAAAATTAGATTTGGCCATGAAATATTTCTCGATGGAGTTTCTGAATTGCTCTCTCGTGTTATTCAAATCTCCGGAGGAGATAAGATCGCGGGATTGAGGAGTTGCCTGAAATTTTTCCGAGCGTCACGTCCGGCTCAATAAGGACGAGCGTGTCTCCAGTTTGTTCAAATAAGGGAGGCGCCTGCTTATTGGTTGCACCTTTCGTTTCTCAACCCTCGTTAGCCGGTCGGCTGATTAATTCCGCGTTCGCGGGAGAGTAGGTTCAATATTGAAATATTTCTTTCGCATTTCAATCGTGCGACCAAATTACGGCAAGCGCCGTAGATAGAACGAGATGGTCACGTTCTCCAGCAATGGTGGAGCGCGTGCACGAAGATAAAGGAAGCGAGGAAACTGAAGACACGTACGAGTGAATAGGTCGTATTGCCGCCGTCCCTCGGCGGTTTTTGCGGAATTCGACACCAGCTTCCGGCATGTACTGGTGTCGTCTTTTTATGTTGATCGCCCTTCTCGGATCGTGTTTAATTGCTGACAAGCACGCTGGGAAAACTTTGTGCTGCGTGCAACAAAAAATAAGATTCGACATGGTGTTTAATATTATACATTAAAATATTTAATGTTATATAAAAATTAATTAATGTTGGAGAAGTATTTTAATTAAATACAATTAAATAGGAGAAAGAGTGCACGATTAACTTGCTACTATAAATATATATTTTTTCGTCTTTTGTCTTATTCTCATCTCCCGGGGGTGAGAATCGAGCCCTCTCCGTTATGAGATGACGTTCGTTGGGCGAGCCAGCAAAAATATATCGCCCCGTCTGAAAGCTCGCCGACAGGCTCCTCGAAAGAGGTTAATTGCGATCGCCCGATGAATATTCATCCGATTCCGAGATAAGATCATTCTCGTTTTAAACGTCGCTGAGACGTAAATGTCTCGCGACACAGCGCGGCCGCTCGTTATTGAATTTCGCTTCCCTCTGATTTTAGCTGCGCTCGGTCGAAATCGAAGTTTTCGAAGGGAGGTTTTTTCAAAATATCGGTCTCTTTAGGTACGGTCGCGCGCGTTTTCATTAATCATCGATGTTTCCCGCAGCCGCTTGACCATAGAAATGCATTCTGCTTGCGCACTGCATTCAATGATGAATGACAGGATGCGGCGATGCCGGTCGCCGCTGGTAATTAACTTCGTTCAGAAACGGAATAATTTATTATAGGAAATTTATTGCAGTCCGGATAATAACGGAGATTACAATAACTCGGACACGGTACAATATAACGCCGACTAAATTATTCCGATTAGCGGATAACCGGGTCGTTACCAGCGCGCGGCGCGCTTCAGGAAAAAGGGAAAACGCGTATGGAAAATTCACTAAGGCTTCCAGCGGACAATGGTCGATGAACGTTTGACCTTTCGAGCGACAAATAACGTTTTCGTCAATCGGAAGCGAAACTGTTCATACGTCGAGAATCGGTTGAGAGTCGTTGACGTGCCGGTCGCCGCGTGGACATCTCTCAAATCGCGATACCGTCGGTATTTCGAGATTGATTGTATCGTGACCCGAGAAATCATGGGAATCACATGCCTGCGCATAAATTGGCAGAAACGGTCGTCCACTTGGCCAACTGCTGATCGGAGTCGAAGGTTCGAGGCCGATCGATCACAACAACGAGCTCAATGACTATTGGCAGTAACTTGCGCGATCGGCCGCGTCATCACTCGTCGGCATAATCGAAGACTTTGAGACTAATCATTTTGACTCGCTGAAGAATGAGAAACACGCCGCGAGTTTGACGATGTAGCAACCAGCTGTAACTTGCATTTCGGGCTCGACTTGCGAAATATTTTTTTAATTATGATTAGGCATGTTAACGGTTTATTGTCACACGAAGATTGAGCGTGACGTAAAATGAAGATTTATCATAGTGTAAAAGAGACGAGCGAAGGCACATCTTGATAATCTATTAAACGTATAAAAGAAAATTTTTATTTAATTATAAGTTTTTCAGAATAGCAATTACGAGCCGAAAGCTTCTGAAAAAAAATGGAAAAAGCTTTGCGATACGATTCCTCGTTTCTGGAATACGTGAGAGAGTCGAGTGGCGCTAGCTGAACCGAGGGGTACAAACACGTGTTTAAGTGCAGGTACTTGAAAACGACAAAATTAGAAGAACTACGTGGGAGGACAAGGGCAAAGATGAGGACGAAGTGAAGTGAGGCGTGCGTTCCAATTATTTTTATCTCTCGCCAATTTGTCGCTTTCATCGTCGGGCTTACCGCTCGAGCAATTGCGTGGCGCCGTCTTGGCGTTGTCGACACGGAGGAGGAATTCGAGATGATGACGGTACAGATTAAAAACAAAAAACAATTAAGGATAAAAGAAAAATAGAAACTTTACGGATATTTAAAAGTTAACGATCAAAGATAATCAAACATATAAAATTAACTTTTTCTTGTTCTCAATTTCAAAGATAGTTACACGATATTTAAAAAAAATACAAAGAAGCTCGATAGCCATGTCGTAGTCGATATCTGCAAAATTAGAGCGTATAAAGCGTCGTGTGTATTCTGTGAGATATTTACCCACCCTTAGATTCTACGTCTATTACTTCACAATAGATACAATAGATTGGTGGCTTTATTGTCATCGATTTTCGTCACGCCTACTTGTTGAACAGAGATTACGGATCTGAGGAGATCTGAAGAGACTGCGGAAGATTAACGCTAAATGCAGCTTTGTCGTAGAGCGATACGGGCTTTCCGAGGAAAGCAGGACAGTAGCGGCCATTTATTCGCCGCACAAAGATATGCCTGAGAGAGCGGTACTCGCGACGGCGGAATTAGAGGGACGTAAAACAGGGGAGAGCCACGGAAAAGAGAGAGAAAATCAAGAGGAGAAGAGGCGAAGGGAGGGACAGGAAGGGACAGAGAGAGATACGCCAAGTGGAGTCAAGTGGCGTAGGCTCCGGCGTGGCGCCTTGTCTCTCCTCGATTTGTGCATCTGCTCCTGGCGCATCTTCCTCGGGCCTCGTGTCCTCCTCTCCTTTGAGCTCGGTCTCCTCGTTTGTCGCTCGGAATTCCGTGATGAGTACCAGAAACCGAACGCGACTGTTACATCCATCGCGCGTCTGCCGTTCCATCGAGAACAGCAGCGGAAGTGTGTCGTTCTGTATCGAGTATCGAAAGCTGAGGCTCTTGTGTTCCTGTAATGTTATTTATGTAATGTAATAGGATTTTTGATGATATTAAAGCAATTTTCTCGTTCGTACTCGTTGCGAAATTCTGTTATCTAAACATCATTGATATATTTTTTCACTATCCTATTTAGGTATTTTAATCTGGATATTCTATACTTGGATTCGTCTGTTTCACTTCATATGTGGAAAATGTAAAACAAGCACAATTAAGAAAATCCGCTTGGATTTTTTGTTTGTGTCTGTCAGATCTTTTCGTCCAAGCGTCAGGCACAACTGCTGCAGCTGAATGGGACAGCATATAATTTATTTCCTAATTTCTTTTTAACGCTACCTTTTTAAAATGATAGCATCCGCGAAAGGGAGAGAGAAAATATCCAAAATAATTATATTTTTAATATTTTTTTTAATGCATATATAATTTATTAAAATAACTTTTCTACAATGTATGTGAATATATTTTTTCCACTTTAGAAAAATATTACAAAAATTATATGCAATCCATATTTTTCAATGTAACTCTATATCGTTGTTCCATTTTTCGTTTTCCTAACACACATGATATTTTGTTAGTTTATTTTGTTATAATTATTTTTCACATTCTGCACACGCGTGTGTGTCCAACTGCGCTTTGTGCTTTCGACAAATTTCTCGGAGAGAACTTTATCTCGTGACGCGATAAAAATTTCCCTCCGTTTCTCTGTGTTCCCTTCCTGGAGTGCGCGTTTCTGGGCAATCTCGTGCCTTGTCCGAAGGCAGCCTCTGGCTTTTCCACGTGAACTCCACGCGTAACGGCCGTGACCGCCTTTGTCCACCGGCAGTACGTATAATGAAATGCGTCACATCACTTCACGAATGATGCACTCGAAAGGACGGACGCGCTGCAACGTCTCCGTTTCGTGTCGATGTTCTCACATTCTTACTGCGGATCGCACAAATACTTTGCCAGCTTTCTCAAGCAATTCCGCTAATTATAGTTCCGTCACTTAACGCCCTAGTCTGGCTTAAGCAAATTTTGCAAATAATATTCCGGGATTACGGCGATGCGTATTCAAGATGAGCGACCTATTTGCGAAAGCGTTTCCCGGCGTTTCGCCTTGAGTTTCGCTTGAAATTCATACATGAAATATTATACTTGATAATGGCATCTAGCGTAGTGTATCTCACATATCTTACTTTGTACACGTAACAATTTCGACTATAACGTTGGAATTATTGCGTATACTCAAATATGTTCGTTGCATACGAGTTGAGTAATTTCAAGCAACTTTAAGTCATTCTGACGAAACTGGCGGAATTGACGTGTACACGTTTACGTTATCCTGTAACTTCTACACGGAACGATCGATACCGCCGGCGTTGCGGCGGAGGTGCACCACGTTGTAATAAATAAAGATGGATCGGGCAGTTGGTTGCTGTCATACTCTCCGCCGTTTGCATTAATGGATGTCTTCCTCGCGAACACGCTCCTTGTGTCCGGCGAGCGTTATGCAATAACGTTCTCTTATTGTATGTCGCATAGTCCTGGGGAAGGTTTAGCGTGCAATTTAGCTAGCTGGAGCAGCGGGGAGGAGGCAAGCCAGCGTCAACGACGATTGGTATTCCGAACGCGACGCTCGCGGGGAACAATTGCCATCAATTTGCAGGCCGTCGCGGACACGCATTCCACGTCGTTCCACACGCGAGTGGCGTCTGCCTCCTCTGCGTCTTGAAGAGAGACCCCAAAGAAACTTGGGAAACCTCCGCGTTCTTCTCCGCTACACGATTTAATCGCCCCGACATGATGCCACACGACCGACGGATCGCGCGACATCAAGCAACAAATTAATTTTTCTCCATAAATCACATGGTAGACGTAATATTTGTTTGAGAATAGAGAAGACTGGAATTTTAAAAATTCCGAGAAGCAAGTAAAGTTTTATTTAATGTAGCCGAAGAAAATAGTTAAATTAAGTATGTAGCCGAAGAAAATAGTTAAATTAAGTATGTAAATTAAATAAATATTTAAGTTAAATTAGATAATTAAATTTCTAGATTAATTCCAAGCGCCATCTTTAACATTTGTTATCTCAAATTTGGCGCCAGACGTCAGTATCAGGTTAGGTTAGTGTGATAGATGTATGTTCGCTCTTCAAATGTCATATTTGTTTGTTCAAATATCTTCATTAGTTTTATTGGTCGATTCTTTTTTATAGAACTATGGAAAAGTCCAAAATTCGTGTGATTTATGAATATGAGTTCCGCCGTGGAACCACAGTGTCGGAGACAGCTCGTAATATCGACGCTGTATTTGGTGAAGGTTCAACTACTAAAGCAACGGTGGGCAATTGGTTCAAAAACTTCAGAGATGGAGATTTCAGCCTCGCTAATGAGCCACGTGGAAGACCAAAGACGAAGGTGGATAATGATCACTTGAGAGCCGTAGTAGAGTCCGATCCATCTCAAAGTACACGTGAATTGGCATCGATATTCAATGTTTCCATACCCACCATATTGGTTCATTTAGCTGCAATTGGTAAGATAAAGAAGTTGGACAAATGGGTCCCGCACGAATTGACCGATGCGCAGCAGGCGCAACGTCTAGAGGCTTCCCCTTCTTTGCTTTCCCGTCACAAAAATGAATCTTTTTTGAATCGAATTGTGACCTGCGATGAAAAGTGGATACTCTACGACAATCGTAAACGCTCACATCAGTGGTTGAACGCTGATGAAGCACCGAGACATCGCGCGAAACCCAACGTTACACAGAAGAAGCTTATGGTGACTGTTTGGTGGTCCAGGTCAGGTGTTATCTACTACAACTTTATGAAACCTGGTACATCGATAACGGCTGAAGTATATCGCAAGCAACTGGACGAAATGATGCAACAACTTGCTATTAAACAACCGAAATTGGTCAATCGGTCAATGCCAATCCTGTTGCATGATAATGCTCGACCGCACACTGCACGACTGACCATGGCAAAGCTACGGGAGTTGGAATTGGAAACTCTCCGCCATCCACCATATTCACCAGATCTATCACCTACCGACTATCACTTCTTCCGGAATTTGGACAACTTGTTGGTGGGAAAATTCTTCAATTCTCAACAGGCAGTCGAATCAGCCTTCCGCGACTTCATCGATTCCCGTACTCCTGGCTTCTATGGTAGAGGCATAGACCAACTACCACTAAAATGGCAGAAGTGTGTAGATAACATGGGCGCATACTTCGATCGAAAATAAATCATGTCCATGTGCCAAAAAATGCAAAAGTTTATGTTCTATTTGTAAAGTTTAAGTAAAAATGTCAAGATAGTATAAAAAATACACGTACGCGCGGCGCATCTGCTGCTACGTCGAGAAATGAGAATGCAGAAGCCCGTCAGCCGCTCGCAGGCCGTCATGTTTGATCGCATGGGTTAATTAATTTCGCAGGGTAACTGCCGTAGCGCGTCCGAAGCTCGGCATTCCGAACGGGCGAAACGCCGTCATTATAACGCGCCGCTACGGGTCTACTCGTTACATAAACCTGCGCTTATACGGATGGATACGGGCGATAGTCTAGTCAGGCGTAGCCTGCCAATCGCGGCGCGGACCGAGTCGATACACACGAATACGTTATGCAATTGTAGGCGGGCGAGCGGGCGAACGAGCAGAATGCAACTCGCACGGATCTCGCGCAAGTCAGCTTTGTGTCCCGCGTGTTCGTTACATTGCTCTATTACGAGTGTGTGCGTGCGCGCATGCGTGTGTGAATAGTAACGTGACGTAACGTAAGCGGGCCTCTGCAGGTGCGAACCGCAGACTGCCGCGCTAATGGAGAATCGCGAGTGGAGCGGCGGCTTAATTACCCGCCAGGTTGCCAAGGAACCAATAAAAAGCCGCGCGCAATTATTGCGCGAATGGCGGTGGTGGATACCGGTTCTTGCGGGTTGCACTTGTCGCTTTGACTATGTACCTATGGACTGCTAACGTTGCCACTTAGGTAATGTAAAGGACGCGATCCAAGATCTCAGCGCACCCACGTCCCAACGGCCAAGCCAAGAACTAATAGTCGTACATATACCTTTGACTGAAGCATTTGTTCTGTGGTTTCATGACGCATGTGAGGTGTTATAAGTGGCAAATTCTAAGTGAAAACAAAATGGTTCGTTATTGTTGTATCAAATCACGTACAATAATCACACGATACAAAGCCAAAACAGGAATACAAAAATCGTCTCGAAATAAAGAATTCACACTTGGTTCCTTAAATTCTCTGCGATTATCGGTCCGCAATTCCGATGGTTGATGATGCACGGATCCTTGAATCTGAAAGGTTTCTCCTTACTTACTTACGAACGGACGTCGATTAATCATTGAGGTCATACCTCATACAATAACGAGCACTACAGAAAAAATATTTAATATTTATAGAATAGAAAATAAAACACGCATTTCAAAGAATGACTTTGCACGTAATAAGAAATATAAATGTCCAAAATCTTTTTACCAATTTTGACGCGCACGTATTAGATAATGATTTATTAGAAAATCACAAACATAAAATGATAAAAACAATAATAGAGTTTTATTTAAAAATAAAGTTATATTGGTTTGGCAAAGAATTGACACGTAACTTACATGTAAAATATGTCCGTAAAGATTTTACAAAACTAATTTTGTTCAAAGGGCAGTAAGTGTAATCTATATATATATAAGCCAACTACCACTCACTGACTCGTCAACGTGCAGCCCGAACCACTGCATCTATCGACTTGAAAGTTTAAGGGTATATTCCTACTAGTACGTAGGTGCTCACTAAGGGTGGGTTTTCCGAAATTCCACCCCTAACGGGTGAGAAGGGGTAAAATGTGTTTTTATTTAATTCTACACGTAATATCGCGGGCGAAGCCCGCGTGACGGGGGATGCTAGTGTATAATAAAACTGATTTCTAGTCTCTTAAGATTACGTTTCTATTTTCTTAATTTTTTCCTTTCAAGTATACTTTATTGTACTACATTCCCATGTACCTAATGCTTTATTGTAAGTAAGAAAAGAATTTGAAGTTATTTTGCAATTTAACATGAAAAGTGCAACAATTTTACTGTTCAAAAAGCATTTAAAAAATCATATTAATACAACGACCATGAATATTTTGTTTTATATTGCAGTATAAGAGAATGTGAATATTATATTCTTAAAACAATGTTCACGAAATATATGATTATTAGTTCTTGGTTTGGCCGTTGGTACCTGGTGGCGCTGAGATCTTGGATCGCACGATGGCTGCCCATTAGCAGTCCATGGGTATATAGTCAAAGACTTGTCGCATGTGCGTTATGCGACACAAGCGGCGAGAGCGACGCTTCGTCTTCGCGTTAGACTAACGCGCGCGAGTGTACTCGCGTTACCCCGCGTGGTTGTCGGAGCGAGATCCAAATTGTGGGAAATTTATCGCCTGCTATCGTACGTCCTTGCTGCTCGTAATTGCTAGTTGTAGATGTTAAATGTACAGTTTCGAAGTAGTAGTTCTTGTTTCTAGATTCTTGTGGTACCAATTATGTTTCTTCGCATTCTAATTCATGACTATTAGCTCGGCAATGTCTTTGTCTTTGGATTCTAAGCTCTCAATGTCGTGTAACATTCAACAGCGCTATATATGTTCTCAAAAGTTGAGATAATAGTCGTCGATTTATAAAAATATATATTGGGTCGTCCGGAAAGTTCGTGCCGATTTTGAAGGAAAATTCAAAGGCAACATTTTTTTATGTCGATAAATATTTATTGTCTTATGTATGCACCGTTTGGTTTCACAACCTTTGTCCATCTTTCACGCAACTGGAAGATTTCATTCTCCCAGAACTTCTTAGGTTTCTCGGCGAAAAACTCCTCAAGGTGGTTTTTTATGTCGATCAAAGAGTTGAAGTTCTTGCCGCTAAGAGAATTTTGCAAAGACCTAAATAAGTGAAAGTCTGAAGGTGCAATGTCTGGTGAATACGGTGGGTGAGGTGGCACATCCCAGCCAAACTCCAACAATTTTTGTCGGGTAGTCAAAGAAACATGAGGTCTGGCATTGTCCTGATGGAACACGACGCCCTTCCTATTAGCTAATTCTGGACGTTTTTCCTGAATCGCTGTCTTTAATTCGTCCAGTTGCGAGCAGTACTTATCTGCATTTATCGTTTGGTTGTGTGGTAGGAGCTCATAATATAGGATTCCTTTCCAATCCCACCAGACGCAGAGCATGACTTTTTTTGGACGAAGGCCGGCTTTCGGAGTGGTTAATGCTGGTTCATTTCGCTTACCCCAGGATCTTTTTCGTTCTACATTGTTGTAAATGATCCATTTTTCGTCACCCGTCACTAATTGCTTCAAAAATGGTACGTTTTCGTTGCGCTTGTACAGCGAGTCGCAGATGGAAATGCGATCCATTAAATTTTTTCGGCCAAATTATGCGGAACCCATACATCATAGCGACTTACGTAACCAAGCTTCACTACATGATCGTGGACAGTGGTTTTCGATATTTTCAGTATCTCTGCTAATTCACGTGTCGTGTAGCGCGGGTTATTCTCGATCAGTGTCTTGATTTGGTCATCATCAGTAGTAGAGGGTCTGCCCGAGCGTTCTTGGTCTTTAAGATTAAAATCACCAGCTCTAAACTTAGCGAACCACTTACGTACGGTTCTTTCAGCTAAAGCGCCTTCTCCGTAAACAGAACATATCGAATTTGTTGCTTGTGAGGCATTTTTGCCTTTCCGGTAATAGAAAAGCATCAAGTGTCTAAAATGTTCTTTGTTTTCTTCCATCTTCAAAAGAGTACAAAAACTGACACGAATCAATTAATCTGAAACAACTTTTTTCCTAAAGATGCGTTGAAATGTCACCTTTAAGCATATGTATATAAATCGTATGTTTTCAATAACATTGATATATTGAGACATGTTCCAACGCCATCTATTAAAAATCGGCACGAACTTTTCGGACGACCCAATATTTCTACGCGATATTCTCCAATTAACGAAGAGTACTCCATTTTATCGAAGAATTACTATATTTCATTATGTATAAAAAAAGATTGCAACGAGAAATTGTCGTTGCATTCTACTTAGGAACTGCAACAATAAATTATGAGAGTAATCGGGACTGCCGTCGTCGTCGCAGCGAAGGATCATCGTTGGGAGACTCGAAAAGGGCGACCCCGTCTTCTCGTTTGAAAGGCCATCGAGCCCTTTTCGGTCCTCGACGAAATTACGCGATCGTGGCTGGCGGCGTTTGCTTCCGCTCGAAGTGCATTGCGAAGTGCACGCCGGCGAGACTCGAGTGCAACCCTCGAAATGCACTCGAAGCGGCGGCGTAAGATGTTGCACGCAGCGTCCCCTTTCCTGCGACGGGAGGCATGCCCTCTCGTCGGTAGAAAAAGAGAGAGGGAAGACATTCGTGGTCCCTCGTCCCCTAGATACGGAGTGCCGAGGGTGCGTCTGCATAAGGCAAGGGCAATTAAACAAAGAAATCCACGCCGGAAGCAGGGAGTCCCTCGCGTTGACGACCTTCATCACGATTCTTCTTCCGGCGTGCCTAAAACCCATTGATCCTTTTTGTTGTATACCATCGGGGTGGCGGTTGCATTTTGGGATAAACTTTACATATAATATAATGTTGCTTTCATAAATTTTCGTATCAAGCATCATTAGAAAATCAAATTTGTTTTGATAAAATGATAAAAATAAGGATTTTAAAATTCTATTGTATTATTTGATGATTGTATTAAGATTATTCATCTTTTGCTTTCTAATTTCTCACTCTTACTTATTCAACAATATTCGAGTGATAACGTTAAAATTATGTAAAGCGACACAAAATATTCTTATGATCTTTTTTTCAAATTTGCGAACGAGGGAACACTGATATTCGAGTTATGAAAGGGGAGAGTTACTTCATCCTCTCGCCGGAAGTTGATAAACGTCTCCCGCTCATAATTATTTAATCTTTTTCCGTGCCCCATAGTCACCTGCCGTTGTCGCCTTCTTCCGGCCCCGCAATATCCCGAAGAGCGGGAAATGAATTTTGCAGGAAGCGTCGTAGTCAACTACGGCGTCTTTGCAACCCCCGCGTGTGCTTTCTCTTTCCCTTTCTCTTGAATCCCCTATTCCCGATTTCAGATCGAATCAGGCGAAGTCGTTAGAGAATTACGCGATTCTACGAGTCGTGCATCCGGCAAATGAAAGACCCTACCGAGGGAACTACTCTTCAGAAAATTCGATCGATCGATCGATCGCGGGAAATGCGGTCTCGCACACACACGCACACACGCTGTACGTCGTGATTTCTCATCCGGTGCGCTCCCCTTCGCAGATTCGCTGCCGACGGAGAATTGCAATTCAGATCAACCAAGTGTAAGATAGAGCTTCTTGAAAAACTTTGAAGAAAGTTTAACACAAGTTTGAGTTAAACAAAATATCAGAAATCTCAAATTAATATCGATTAAATAGCTTAATTTCGAGTTAAGCTGGTGTACGGTCATCGATTCGTATCTTATAAAACATTTTATTACATACTTTCTCTCTTATCATATGTTTATTTAAAATTATACATTAATTAATTAAAGTATGAGTCATCAGTTGACGTAAAATTAAAATACTTTAAATTATTAAATTAAAATACCAATTGAAATGTTAACAATCTTGATTACCAGCGTTGCGCAGATTCCCTAAATCACTTAGATTTCGTCAAGCAATTTCGAAATTCCTCGAGGAAAAGCAGAATCTCCTTTCACAGAGGGATCACATTATACGTTAACGCTTAATATAACAATCTCCTCTTTCTTTGTTTCTCTCTTGTTCAAGCATATTATCATCAATTTCTCAAACGGGCCGCTTGCGCCTGCACCTGATAATAGTCATCCGTTTTTCCAAGTGTACACATAGAAACGTACCAAACCGCGACAGCACGGAGGATTAAGCTGGTCGGCAAAGCATCGGGTCCTGGAGGATGTCGTCCTTGCTTGCGTAGGGGCTTACAAGCTCTTACAGTCGTTTACACAAGCGACAAGTCACACACAGGTCCCATGATAGGTCACATCGTGTCACTAGTACCACCAGCAGTGGCGGCAATAGTAGTAGTAGTAGTAATAGTAGTGGTACTCCCTTTTCGCGTTCGGTGCATCCCTTAAGAAGAGAGAGCAGGAGGAAGAGAAGGAAGACCCTTTGCGTCCTTCTCTCGCTGCTCATCACCGACCCCATTAACTTGTACGGTGGTGTGTACGCCCGCCCGCCGATCCCGTGACCGGATCGCCGACCGTCTCACGTTTCCACCATCGGAAAACCACCGATAAGGCAGAGCACCCTTTCAAATTGGGTTACGGGGCACGATTAGGATCGCCACCTCGATTACGCCACGCGCAAAAAGGGAAGTCGATTATCCACGCGGACAAAAGATTCCGCTCGGAAAATCGCACGGTGAGATCGTTTCCGTTACTTTTGGAGAAATTCTCTTCCCTTGAACTGCTCGATCTTCTCAATTAATTGAGGGAAAAAAGGTATGGAATATAATTTTCGATCATTGCAATTTAATTCAGATCATCGATCTGACTCTGTGCAACGTATTGTTGCCCCGTTGAAATATCTCATGTGAAAAACAGAATTATTCTGAAAAACGTGAAAAGCATGTCACATGGTTTCGATGAACATACTGATTTGATAATCTAATATAATGCTATATAATATAATTATTTTTATTATTAATATCAAAATAATTAGTATACTGGAAACATTGAAATGGAATCCGGAGCGGAATTAATATTTTAATGCAAACGTTTTTACCACATAGAATGTTTCACAAAAAGCGATATGTTTCACAATAATGCACTTCGTTGAAGCGAACTTTAATTATCTTCCTATTAAATTATGCAATACACACACACACACCCTGCAACAATATCTCACTTTGACTATATTATATATTATGATGCAATATACAGGGTGTCCCGGGTTTTAACCGACAAACTGCGGGAGCATATTCTACTAGTGGAAATAAGAAAAAATTCTTATATCGAGTTTGCTTAGAAATGCTTTCTTACAAAGTTATAAACCAATATTGAAAAGAAATATCAGATAAGTAACAACGGATTTTTTCACAAAAATAAAAATTATCTACGCAACGATTTAGTGACGCGTTTCAAAATGTTGTCCTTGCACATCGATACAAGCTAGACATCGACGTAGTACAGAATTTGTTACGGTACGACATTCCTGAAAATTTTGTTGCATCTCAGTAACTGAATTAGTAATTCGTTGCTTTAAATCTATCTGGTACTCTCCTGTTGGGAAATCTACGTTGATACTCTCGTACGGCAGCTCGTGCATTTCCGTCACAGAATCCGTACACGAAACGAATATCGGTGTATTCCTCATTTGAAAACACTTTTGGCATTCTGATAGTAATTGCTAGTTGACACGACGATTGAAATCTAACAGCTACTGTTGTGAAAGTAACAACCATACTGAATCGTTTCAACATAGTGAACATGAATACATGTGAACATCTTCGACCTTCCAAATTCTACACTATGTTCCGTTGTTACTTATCTGATATTTCTTTTCAATATTGGTTTATAACTTTGTAAGAAAGCATTTCTAAGCAAACTCGATATAAGAATTTTTTCTTATTTCCACTAGTAGAATATGCTCCCGCAGTTTGTCGGTTAAAACCCGGGACACCCTGTATAGGTGGAAGATATAGGTGCCGAGTAAGGTGCGAAAAGAAAACGAGATCTTTGCTCTAATGTACGAGCACAGCCCGAGTTTTATTGTTCGCCCGAAAAGTACAAAGCGTTACGTCCGCACACGTCGGCGGTTGCCAGTCGAATCCTCAAAGGCTTTGATTTCTATAAATTCAATAAATTCAATCGTAGACCCCGGCCGTCTCGGCGATGAGATATGACGACATGATCGCCACAACATGTTCAACCGTTCTCGATATTCTTGAGTGTGACTTTAAGATTATCTTCTTTATGTTAAAATCGATATTAAAATGTGGCATATTATTTTGGCTATATTGTTTCGAATTTGCAAAAAAGCTAATTTTCAAAAATTCTTTTAAATTATATTTAGTAGAAAAAAATGGAAATGTTAGATATTATGCAACTGTAAAAAGCTTATATAATGTTAAATCTACCGATTAGCGAACCCACCTCCTATCACCTTGTCCTTGACATATATTATAGAGGTCACCCTCCTGAGTAACATTGTGCAAGTTTTAACCGTCGGTCGTTGTTTACTAAAAAGTTATTAACAAAAGAAGTTTAATGATTTTGCACGAATTTTTAGCTGTCTACGCGAACCAAGAACATAATATTGACATATATTACAAAGGTCACCTTCCCGAATAACCCGCACTAGATTTTAGTCGTCGATCGTTGTTTATGAATAAGTTATTAACAAAAGAAATTTTGCAAATATAATAGTTATTTTGAATATTGAAAGATATAAAAAAGACGAATATGTATATGAACGAAGGAAGGAAAGTCATTTAAAGCAGTGAATCGTTAATATATAGAATAGTTTCTTTTAATACAGGGTGTCCCGGGTTTTAACCGACAAACTGCGGGAGCATATTCTACTAGTGGAAATAAGAAAAAATTCTTATATCGAGTTTGCTTAGAAATGCTTTATTACAAAGTTATAAACCAATATTGAAAAGAAATATCAGATAAGTAACAACGGATTTTTTCACAAAAATAAAAATTATCTACGCAATGATTTAGTGACTCATTTCAAAATGTTGTCCTTGCGCATCGATACAAGCTAGACATCGACGTAGTACAGAATTTGTTACGGTACGACATTCCTGAAAATTTTGTTGCATCTCAGTAACTGAATTAGTAATTCGTTGCTTTAAATCTATCTGGTACTCTCCTGTTAGGAAATCTACGTTGATACTCTCGTACGGCAGCTCGTGCATTTCCGTCACAGAATCCGTACACGAAATGAATATCGGTGTATTCCTCATTTGAAAACACTTTTGGCATTCTGATAGTAATTGCTAGTTGACACGACGATTGAAATCTAACAGCTACTGTTGTGAAAGTAACAATCATACTGAATCGTTTCAACATAGTGAACATGAATACATGTGAACATCTTCGACCTTACAAATTCTACACTATGTTCCGTTGTTACTTATCTGATATTTCTTTTCAATATTGGTTTATAACTTTGTAAGAAAGCATTTCTAAGCAAACTCGATATAAGAATTTTTTCTTATTTCCACTAGTAGAATATGCTCCCGCAGTTTGTCGGTTAAAACCCGGGACACCCTGTATATTATACGTCAGTATACACGTCGTGCTCTTTACTGCACAATAATAAAGAATAGTAAAGAAGATCTTCTGAAATCTTGATAGCAGCTTTATTCTCCGTGAGAATACGGCTATGCTCTCTATTCAGGAAAGAGGAAGCTTGAAGAAAAAGGTAGACATCAACGATTTATAGCGGCGAGAACGATCCGTCGGAACAAATGGCGATCTTAGGAGCACCACCACGACGCGCGTTATCCTTTTTGCGCACCGTTCTTTCCCGTGGTGTCGTTTCCCAGTCGATAGATATTCCACGAATTTTTCTTGACGCAATTGATACATGCATTTTCTCGGGAAATGGAAGGACCGCGTGCTCATACTCTTTGAATAACATAGCGCTGTCAATATCGAGGGAAAGGAATCCCGCAGGAACAACATTCAAGAAAATCTAAGGTTTCTCGAGGGCAAAACGATTTTAAATTTTATGCTCTCCTCGATAAATGATTGAAAATAACAAAACAATCATAATTAAAGGTGTCGAACAGAAATCAAATTTTCGCAACGGGATACGATCGAAAACTTAGCAAGATAATTCTCAAAAAATTTTCGGAATTTATTACAATAAAATTAAATAAAAAACAGTGTCTAGGAAATATACATTTGTATATTGATTGGCGCAAGGATAACGGAGGCAAGGCTATTTGCGCAAATTGATTATTAAGCCAGATTTTGCGTTGCACGAACGACGAACATTCACGTTGCCATAATGGCCAGCGCCTGGCCATTACGCGAATTTTAATAATATCTGTTATTATACACGCGACGAGAGAACAAAGATCCGTCGCTATAATCATTGTTAATTTTATTCCTTTGTATTGTAATATGCGCGTACGTATATGTTCATGTACAATTGCGACGCAACGGTTTATCGTTGCAAATTATTGGTGACAGTATATCGATGGTAATCAAAATTTCGAAACAAACTCACTATAATTTGTAGGTACTTACTATGTAATACTCGCAAACCGATAACGCGATTTATTTATTTAACAAAGTCGGGGTTCGCATACGAAAGTTCAATGACAGTCCAATTACGAAGTTAAACGATAAACGCTGAAAGTTTAATCGTTAAATGTTTCAGTAAATTAAGTTCCAAGATCGCGTAAACAATACAATTCGGCGTTTAAATTAGCTCGGCGTGCATTTTCGCGGGAATTTTACTTTATTTAATCTATTTTAAGTTTACTTACGTAAAAGTAACATCATGTATAGCTTAATTCATAATGTTCGTCGAGAAGTACTGTAAAGACATTAGTGTCAAGAAGGAAATTACGTTTTCTACGTCAAACAACAATTAATTTTGACGCGAAAGTAACGTACTATAAAATATTATTGTTATCACATAAATGTAGATTATTATTTAGACAGAATTGATTTTAATTTTGCATAAAATGTATAAACGAATAAAACGATCACAAAAAAGATATAATTTCTCAAATATTTTAAAAAGATTCTTATACATAAATTATGTTTATTTTATTTTAAGAGTTTTTTTTCTACTTCTTATCTTCACGATAAGGATGATTAGCCCCTGATAACGAACCGGAAGTCCAATGGCATTTTTCCCGTGATCTGCGTTTTTTTTCTTGCAGCGCCATTTTGGACGACCGCGCGGACAATTAGTGCGCGCTGCTAACTTTTAATATCTGCCGCTAATAGCCCTTTCAACGGGACGAGTAATCTGATTTTGCGTTTTTACGCGTGCACATGCACGCGTGCGCGCGACGACCCGGGTCCGGGTTAATTGCGTTAATTGGACGTACGGCCGTGTTTAGGATCGCGCGAGCACACGCGCTCACGCCCGCCTAATTTCCCTTTTCCCTGCCACTCCTCTGCCTCCCCGCCTTTACTTTTTATTCTGTGCATCGCGTTGACTCGATTAAAAGTCCCTTTGTCGAGTTTCACCGGCTAAAATGGCCCATCTAAAAAGCAAAAGCGGAGAGAGGAAGATGGGGAGAGATGCATGGCGCGCGCGTGCGACAAAATGAATTCAGCAACGCGGTATCGTATTAGCTTTTGCGGCTGCGGCAGCGTTAAAATCCGGACGCAAAAATGCATCGTGAGGCAATTTCAAATGGTCGTCGAACTGATAAAATTTCACGCTGCCCGATTCGACCCGGTATCGGACTATCAGTTTATTATCGCGTCGTTTTAGCCCCGCGGGGAATTTTACCGCGCGTAAAACACCCCGCGTCCGGCGGAATCGCCCAAGTCACGTTCCGCACGGCTCGCAGCTTTTTCGCGAGATTTCATCACGGGAGACGGATTTATCTCACTCTTTCTTTTATCGCGAAGTTCGACGGCTCATACGATATTCGCGGCAAGTTTCGACGACTTTGATATAGAATCGCAACGAGTGATTTAGGAGCGAGCATAAGAAGGCGAGAAAACGGCTTTCCACCCTTTCAACGAGGATTTATTGGCTCCGGATTTGATTTGTGGAATCATTTATTTATATGTGCTTCTATTACGATATTCAAATACAGAAATTGATTTACTTTTTAGATGAATTATTCCATTACTACTAGATTAACTGTATGTTAATCTGAATTTATTCCGCTCTGATTAAACCAATGTTTTGATTTTTCATCATTCATAAACGTCAATCGATTTCGCACATGAATGAACGCGCTCGCATTGAATTGAATTAAACCATTGGAGCAATAAATTCTTTAATTCCGTATCCGTATTATTACGGGGTCAATTCTGCTTTATAGAGCCATGGATTTTCGCGGATATATATCAAACGATTCTGAAAGCCAAAATGCGGCTGAAAATGCACAACGCTAATCGCGCTGAAGCGTCTGGAATTCGAAAGCGCAACATACATCCCCTGAATCCCGGAATGCCTCTCGATCCTTCCACGTTCGCCATATTTTGCTCTCCTTAATACCGTGAGGCGCGATAATTCCGGATAGTCGACGACATTCGGCTTCCGCTCGTTCGTTCTGCAGCGAGCGAGAGAAAGAGAGAAAAAAGAAAGTTCGCGCGATAGGTAACAGGAATTTACATAATCCCGTCTCCCCGCGTTATGTAATATACCGTCAGGTGGGAAAAATTTCCGTTGAACTTATCCGAACAATTTCGTTACCTCCGTGCTCGCGCCGACACTCGCAGTTCGCGTGACGATCTTTCGAAAAACCCGAGTATCTCAAGTTACGAATTTTCTCGACGCGCTCTCTCTCCCTCTCTCTCTCTATACATATTTTCCTTACTTTAGGTCCTACCGTCAGATTCGATCTCGCTGCCGTGCAAATCCTATCTTTAAGGGGGGAGCCTGCTTCAGAACGCTGAAAATAAGGTATATTTTACGAATTGTTTTTGGAGAAACTATACAGCGGATCATTATAAAACTTTGATGCATTTATTAGTACATGTTTAAAGATAAACAAAATTATTTTTTGATTTGAATATATCGCCTGTAGAGGTCGTCCTGGAGAAATCTTAGTGCAGCCGCGTCGCCGGCATTGCAAAAATTGGTGAGCATTCTCTTGCCTCCAAATTTCGTCTAAACTGAAAAATTGAAATATGTTCTCGTTATTTATGAATTCCCATCGTCGATGAACCAAAGAGAGAAGAAAACAGTTGAAAAGTGCCAAAATGGTGGAGCTTAGAACACAAAAGTACGATTTTTAGGCAAAGTTGTTGAACTTTTTCATGCAAAAGTAATTGTTTAACTTAATGTTTTTATGAATATTAAAGGTTCATCGACGATGGGAATTCATAAATAACGAGAAAATATTTCAATTTTTCAGTTTGGATGAAATTTGGAGGCAGGAGAATGCTCACCAATTTGCAATGCCGGCTGCACTAAAATGCCTCCAGGACGACCTCTACAGGCGATATATTCAAATAAAAAAATAATTTTTTTATCTTTAAACATGTACTAATAAATGCATCAAAGTTTTATAATGATCCGCTGTATAGTTTTTCTAAAAAAATTCGTAAAATTATACCTTATTTTCAACGTTCTAAAGCAGGCTCCCCCCTTAATAAACCACGTGTGTTTGATCAAGGAAGTATTATCTGGGAAAGAAAACTAACGTTTCTTATATTCGTATTCTCGGTGCCAAATGAAACGTGAATCACGTGAATCTGAAAATCACGTGCAGAGCTGCCTTTGACAAAACACAATTTTTTCAAATTTTTTATAAATAGCTTTTAATTTTTTTTTAATAACTTTTATGGTCTCTCTTTTTTCTGCATCGATTTTCGAAGCGATCTCAAAAGTCCTTTATTCGTGGCATACGTAAACGCGGAAGACAGATCGATACTCGACACGAGTCACCTTCCTCCCCGCTGTTTCTGTCCCTTGTCGGCAATTTATCTGTTTAGAGACACGGTGTTTGTTCTCTCGCGAGACAAAACATCGCGACTAGGTAAAGAGGAAGTTGTGCACGCGAGTTTTCCTCGGTTTGCACGACGCGTTTTCCAGCCGCCGCCGTGCCGGTTCGTTTGCTTTCTCGTACGAGGAAAGAATTCCAGGATCAAGACACATTCAAGGGGACGAAATTCTTGGAGAAAATTCCCTCACTGTTTATCCAGGGTAACGCGACCGCGGTAAATGAAGACGCTTTCCTTAAACGTGTCAGCATGGTATTGAATAAGAATAATGACGTTTTACGTTAATTTGCATTTAAAAGAAATTTTATATTTGAAATAGATACAGCGAAACGTAATTTAATGACTATTATTGGTTTCTTAATGTGCCAACATCGTGTTTTCTATTTATACCTGTTTTAATAATTTATCTTCTTTTTTCTTTTTCATAAGCAATTAATCAAGCGCAACGCGTAATTGTGTATGCGCGACATTAATTACAAATGTGAACTGTACGTGTCCGCGTTATCTTGCCGTCGTTATTCTCAGCGTATATCTTTTTTCTTTCTTTATCTTTCCTCTTTCACGAGGATTAACTTTCTCACTCTTGATCCCAGTCTTTGAATGGGAAATCCGAACTTTTCACGAGTATATTTTATTACCTCATTCGCGAAGTCAGGAGACTCATCTCTTTCAACTTAGCCAGTACATCCGGATCGCCCTTTTTCTTTCGCTTCTTTTCTCTTTCCGTTTTCGCGATCTCCATTCTCGTTTGATAAGACCTGCACGCTTGTTATCGTGCAATGTAATACTCTTGCGCAAAACCGCGTTTCGAAATTCTCTGAGGAGCGAAAGCGCGAAACAGAAAGCTTGCTTTCTCCTCCTCTTGGGATTGTTCAATCTTGCACTTGCACTCTACAGAGTACTGCAGGTTCATGAATCTTACTGTGCTTTATCTTATTTAGTCATGTTCTTATTTTTATATTTTTATTAACTATTTTATTATATTTAGTTTTCATATATAATATAATATATTAATTATTTAATATATTATAAATATAATATATTATATTAATATATTATATTCGGTTGGCCAAAAAGTAATTGCGTTTTGTTTTATATAAATAAAAGGCGAATTTTTCATGGGAAACAAAAACTTTATTAAACAATATATTGTCCATTTTGTTTGATTATCTTTTGCCATTTTTCAGGCAACTTCATGATTCCGCGCTCAAAAAAGTTCTTATCTTTTTCAGCAAAAAACAATTCCAAGAACGATTTCATATCCTCATCAGCAGTAAAGGTCTTACCATTCAAGGCGTTTTGCAAAGAACGAAACAAATGGTAATCTGATGGTGCCAGGTCTGGCGAATATGGTGGATGTGGTAACATCATGGTAACACATCCCATCCAAGCTGCAACAATTTTTCACGAGTGACCAAACGTGTACGTGGTCTAGCGTTATCATGGCGAAACACAACACCTTTGCGATTCACCAATTCTCGACGTTTCTGTTTGATGGCATCATTTAATTTATCCAGTTGACGACAGTATGCGTCTGAATTAATGGTTTGATTCCTTGCAAGCAGCTCAAAATACACAATACCTTTAAGTCCCACCAAACTGACAGCATAATCTTTCTTTGGTGAATATCTGCTTTTCAAGTGCTTTGAGCAGGTTCATCACGCTCGCTTCATGATCTTTTTCGTTTGACGTTGTTGTAGACGATCCATTTTTCGTCGCCTGTTATCATATGTTTCAAAAATCGATCATTTTCCTCACGTTTCAAAAGAGAATCGCAGATGTCAATACGCTTAGTGAGATGAATTTCTTTCAGCTCATGTGCTACCCAAATATCGAGCTTACTAATGTATCCAAGTCGTTTTAAATGCTTTTCAACACTCGATTTCGATATGTTAAGATTCTCAGCAATCTCTCGTGTCGTTAAACGCCGATTGGAATCGATCAGTGCCTTTATTTTGTCATCATCAATTTCGATTGGCCTTCCTGAGCGTGGTGCATCTTTCACATTAAAATCTGCAGATCGAAATTTAGTAAACCAATTTTGACACTGCCGCAGTTTTAAAGCATCTTCGCCATATACATCACATAACTTTTTATGAACTTGCACAGCGTTTTTCCCTTTTCGGAAGTAATAAAACAAAATATGAGGAAAATGTTCTTTTTGATTTTCCATTTTGAAATCGACGGCAAACAAACAATTGTTAACGAAATCGCGTACTTTCTTTTTCTAAAACAAGCTTGAACCGTGAGTCGTTAACCTACATAATGAATTTGCGGTTTAGAATGAAGTTAGTTACATTTCAAGACATGTATGTCCATCTATTGGAAAAAAACGCAATTACTTTTTGGCCAACCCAATAGTTTTATATAGTTTTATATTTTTGAAAAATATCTTTAATGGAATTTCTTTCCCAAATTGAATTTAGCAATTGAATTAGTCGGTTTTAGAGAAATGCCTTAACGTTCGAACTCTCGTTGGCGCTCGTTTCGAAGACGGCGACTAATCACGGAAGTTGAGCGCATCTTCACATCCTTCTACTGGTTACGAAGAAACTTTCGATCGTCGATGTACGTGGTGACAGGGAAGAGATTCCCTAATTCCATGCCCGAGTAATTCGTGGAGTTTACTGTTCGAAATTAACTCTCGCTTATCCGCTGAGCCAAAAGCCGTCCGAGAGAAAGAAGTAATACAGTTCTCTTGGTGGCTCAAGTGCCTCGTAAATGTCATAACGTCATAAAAGCGTGACCGATTAATCTTTCTTTCCGAGTCGGACGCACGTTAGACAATTATTAATCACATCTTCCCTTAAAAAATAATCAAGATGTATATATTTTTATTTTTTTCACTTCAACTCTTTATAAACATGAAAAACGGAATGTTACTTTGAAGAAAAATTTCTCCCCTTTTCCTCAAAGGTAACGGGATATATTTAAGGGTTATCTTGCGAATATTCTGCACTTTGCACAAACGATATATCAGCGGAATTGCAGCAAGCTGTCGCGGCGAGGTCTGCTCCTTTCCATTACGAACGTTCTTTTCGGTTGAGAGAAAGACAATAAAGTCTTGGCAAGACCCAAATGGTCTCGGAAACGGAAACGGCAGAAGAATGACCGGATCACGTGCCATCGTGAACGTGTTCGAATTTTCCGGCAAACCCGCGGTTTAATTTAAGGAAAACCGCAGAATGTCGCCGACTGCGTCATTGATCGAACCATCGATGAGAGAACAGAATTGCCGATTTATTTAGCACTGAGCAGGTGCAGTCGACTATGCCAAGTAATTTTGCTTCGTTTCCGATCGCGGGCTCGATGCCAGCGAGCCTTTCCGGGTTGAAATGCGGTTCGTTACACGCGCGCTTTTATTACCTTCGTGTAAATTCATGTGAGAGCAGAGCGAGGCGGAGGAACAGGATTCACATCGCGGCTACACGGGGATCATATTTTTAATAATTCTCGAACTTCCTTCCCCCCGCAAAAACTTCTAGACGCGATTGCGGAATTATTTAACGCTTTAAATTGGCACGTGGCCCTCAAATCAGAACACGTAATCGAATCCGGGCTATCCAACATTTTTTTTCTCCTTATATAGCTCTTGATATCGCGATGGAAACTTTGATCATCCTCTATCTCAATTTAAATTTTTTCCGAAAAATCCAGAAAAGAGGAAAGAAACTTTGTTAGGGAAAAGCCCGTATCGTTTCGAGCTTCATCAGAGATCAGTCTCTGGCAATTGAACGCAAACATCCGGACGTACACATAATTTCGTGTTCACACGGCAGGATCAATCGCGCGGTTTCCGTTTCGCGTTTATTAAACGTTCGTCCTATTTCTGTCGCTCAGCGCGACGACAAAGAATCAATGTTAACCGCGGTGCATGTCCTGGCGCAGCGTCCACAAACTGCCGTACCGAAATAATAGTGGGTTTCGTTCTGCCCTGAGCAGTTCGATGAGTCCGCCGACCGATGCGACTCCGCGCGATCGGCCGACCGATCGGCAGCCCGATTCGATTTGATGGACGCGCTTTTGTACGATGACGAGCTTTGTCCCACGGGGCTACCGTTAATTAACCCTCTGCCACATCCGGTTCCTAGCTGCCCTCGGACAACTATCCAAATAGTTGCTACACGCCGAGGTTCACTATTGAAATTCTGCTAAAAGTAGTGACTCAAAAAAGTCAACTCAGAACCGAGTAACTTAAAAGTGAAGCTGGTTGTATTATTGTATGATTAATTTAACGATTAAAGAAAACATTTCCATTTTTAAGATCAATTATTCTATCAATGGAAAGGTAATTGACATTGCACAGAATTTGGATAATTTTAATTCGGACAAGAGGAAAGTAACTGCGTTGGAACATAAATGGAATAAATGATTTTAAACGGCGTACAGCCGGTTGTGCTTTCTCAATTCCGGATTCTATCATCGATTCGAGACTAAAGAATTTTAATTCGCGATGTAATTGCATCACCGATGGAAAAGCACGAGCGGTAATATTTCTGTTGAAAATATTAATTTTCCTTAGAGCCAGGGATCGATTGGCGGTCCGCAGCTTCTGCCGGAAAGATTTGACCAATTCTATTTTCGCATCGCGCAGAGTCGCGGCCGAGTTCCGAGCCGATGCGACCGCGTTAATACGCGAATTGCAACCGCATCATCGACGTGGAAGATCGATGAGGCTGTTCGTGAAAGCTTAGGCAAATCCCGGCAACGTATGTAAACGACAAACGATTTAAAATCCTCGCTGAGATTACATGGTCTGGACAAACGAACGAACGAACGTAGTCGATGTGGCTGATAGTCTCCGCTTTATGCGCGACGCGGAAAACGCCCGTTGGTCCCACTCATTTTACACTAGGTACATACTAATTAATTCGAGCACGTATCGCGATACCGGTTCATAGTCGCGACTATTATCCGATCGTGGTATCACGCCGGGAAGAAGGGAGAAGAGACCCCTCTAATATTGTCTCGGAGTAATTGGATCAACCCTCGTTGAATCGGGACAGTGATGGGACGGATATGGATGGGGAACTCTCCACGGATAACGATGGGCTTTCGCCAGAATACAGTATGGAATATTTATGGAAGAATAATACATCTCAGAGAGCTCCCCAAGCCGAGATTTTTCCAAATTATGCTTGGCAGTGATTATGCGCGTAAATATAAAAATATATGCACAGCATTAGACATTTTCTCACGTAGAATCTTATCAACGACATATTGTTCTACACTATAATTTAAGCCATATCAATGCGCTTTCCATAATTATGTTTGCTGAAGAGAAATGTGTGTTGCGGGGGAATTTATTATATTCAAGAAAATCATGTCACAGATTTAATACGAATTTTTTATAAAATCGTGGCGCACGTGCCGTGGACAAGTCTATTTTTTCATGAAATAATTAATTAAAACGTCGACGTCGAGGCTCTTCGGACTCATCAGGCTCGTCATCCACAATGCATTTGCAGATGGAAATACGTGTCGATAGTCGGGCATTGACAGCGGCACGCTCTTGGACCACAAACGAGATCATTGACGGAGTGATCGCAGGACAGTTTCGGTGGGACGTGTCTCTCGATCGCTCTCGACCTTTTTCCTCCTCTCTCTCTCTCTCTCTCTCTCTTCATGACTCCTCCAGGATACGCTGAATAGAATTGCATTCACTGTCTGAAGTCCTCTGAATCGCTCCGCGAGCCGTTACCTCGTTCTCTGTTCATCTCCAATCAAGAGGCTTCCATCTGTCTGTCTGTCTTTGTCGACCGGTGATCCGCTCGATTTATGAACTCCTCCAAGCCGTCAATCGCGTTTCAATATCGGGTGGAGGTGCCGGACCACTTGAACCTGTCGTCCGCAAATCTCGTCGCGTGCGAAAGAGCTTTCGATACCGAGCGATCGGCTGCGACGAGTACCCATGGAAACAGGAGTCGAATGGCACCGAGTGTCATCGGCGTCGACGCCGGTCGAGTGTCGCCGGCGCCAGCGGCTATTGACGATCTCTTGACAACGCATAATCGATAAAGCGTTTCGAGTGTCGCGAATCGCCACCCCCCTCGCGGATTTAACCCCGCCGTGCCGCGATATCGCGCCGAGCGACACCATTTGAGCGCGAGATCGTCCATGAGAATCTTTCGGAATCCACTTCCGGTTCACGCGATTTCTTCGTGCGTCTTCGGAAAAATTTCGATTAAAGCGTGAACTACATGTGCGATGTTGATGCACCATAACATCGATGACGATCATCCCCCTGATAGTTTCGTTTTATTATTTTGAGAAACGGTTGGACGTCGATGGTTTCCCAGCGTCGGGGCGAGTTTGTGTGTTCGTGCCACCGAGTGCTGTCATCGGCCACCCGCGCAACCGATGTCATTTGCTCCGGATGATCCGCGGGACGTTTCGCGAGTATCGAACCAGGATTGCGGCAGCGTGAATGGAAGCTCTTTGGAGATCGGACGCTGCGGATGCTGCACAACACAAGCGATGGCAACTTAAAACATGGTTTTATTTAATACCGGCAGGAAGCGAGCGTGTGAGAATTGCGTTTCCCGTCGTGAAACAGTTTTCCTTGAGCCGTGTATAAGTAAAATACTGAAAGCTTATGGCAAGAAAATGATGAATTATGATGAATATGGGCATTATGAAAGGATGAAATATCGATGGGCGGATTTATGTTCACCGGAAGATTCGGAATAATCGACGACAGATTTTGGGTTAGAATGTGATCGAACGGATTTCAAACCGGAATGTAGTAGCTTACTTACCGGAATAATCACAGCAACACCGTAATGACCTATAAAATTTTACTAGAAAGTAATTATAATTGCAAGGACACTACATTGCCCGTAATCACGGCGAGAAGAAACACAAGTTTTTAGATATACAGGGTGTCCCATGGGAAGTTGCTGAAACTAATCAGCTGTCATTTTTAAACGTATGCAGTTATTGAAAAAACAAAAATTGCGTTGGAAAGAGGAAAGTCTGCAGTTTTTAATGGGTATAAATAAAATTTAGCAAAATGTTTGTATATCAGTTTATTTTATTAATGAAAAATATGCTAATAATCAAGTAAGTTAATGATAAATATTTTCAAAGTGTGCACCATCTGAATTTGTACAAAAATCAATTCTTTTACGAAAACTTGTGAAAACTTTTTCTAACGTGTCGTCTTTAATGTTGCTGACGACCTTTTTAATAGCTACTACTAAATCTGACACTGTTTCTGGATTTCCGGCATAACAATGGTCCTTAATGTATCCCCAAAGAAAGAAGTCACATGGATTTAAATCCGGCGAGTACGGTGGCCATTCTAGCCCCCCCTGGGCAAATTTGGGGTATCCCAGACCGATGACTCGATTGCCATAAACTTTATGGATTGTTTCGAAGACCTCCTGGGTTCGATGTGGTGTCGCTCCATCCTGCATGAAATTAAATCCTCTGACCAGGTCTCTTTTTTTGCACGAGGGAAGAATTGTGTTTCGAGAAGCTGCTTGTAACTTTCACCAGTGACTGTTGATTCGAAGAATTGCAGATAAATTCCTTTTACCGAGATCGCAGCCCATGCTGTTATTTTTTGTCGATGTAAAGGTTTAGCCAGGGAAACGTTGGGATTTTCCGACCCCCAAAATCTATAATTTTGTTTATTAACATAACCATTTAGCCAGAAATGTGCTTCGTCCGTGTAAATTATCAATTTTGCATCAAGTTCTCCATCTTCAAACGTTCCATTTATCGTCTTGCAGAATTCCACACGTTTCGTCATAGCGCGTTTGGTTAGCAATTGATGCGATGTTATTTTATAGGGATGCATTTTCAGGAAATGTTTTAAAATCCTGTGTAACGTTGTTTTGGATATTTCAAGAGCTTGGGCAGCTTTCCGAATAGAAGAATTTGGATTCTCTTCAAAATACTTCTTAATATCTTCAATGTTTTCTTCTGCAGCTACAGACACAGAAGGACCTGGCAGATCATGTCGACGGTCTTGAATAGTTCCATACTGCATAAAATTATCGATAATTCTGATAAAAATAACACAAAACATTATTTTAATGCAGATTTATTGCCAAACAATGGAGTGACGTAACGCATACGTTTAAAGAAATAATAAATTCTAACCTTTTCAGCGTGTTTTCGCTCTTAACTTTATGTGTTCCGTATTTAGTACGAAACCCTCTGTAAGCATTGCTATAAACTTTTCCTCTGGAAAAGAAGCACTCGATAAGATAAATCTTTTCTTCCGTCGTCAGATTACTCATTTTGACGCGCACGGACTTGCATCTACCACAACCAGAATAAAACTGCGGACACTCAGATGAACGACCGTTAACCGTAAGACCCTTGCTGAAGTCATGGAGGGGAGAACCAATCGTTTACTTTCAGCAACTTCCCATGGGACACCCTGTACATATATGTTTTCAGCTCGACAGCTCTTTTTATGTGTCGGAAATCGCTTCTTTTAAATTCGTCAGTCACAAATCAATCATTCGTCTTTCATCTTTTATATAATTTTTCATCGTTATCTCGCTCGGCAGACGAACGATCGGACGCTTCCGGGCAAAATCGTGTGAAATGTAATTATTTCTGCGTGAAACAACAGCAACAGCTCAATCTACTGTCACTGCTTGCCGTGAACATGACAGCGGCAGCGATACCAAGCTGACGTTGTTTGATCGCTACAATTATCGTTGCCGAATGCGCGGTAATATCGAAAATTAATGCGGCCGTTGCGGTGCACATACGTGCGCTAATTAGCGCATTGACGCGGACGTGTCGTCGGCGATCGATCGCACCTGCCGTGGCCTAAAAGTCGCGAGAACGAAAGTGAATGCGCGACCACGATCCGGCATCGCCTGATCAGCTACGATATTTTTACAATTTGCATTTCATTGTTCCACCATCTCCGTATTTAGCTTTATATATCCAACTTTGCAGTTGACACGTTTCCGCGTGCTCGCTTCCGCAAGCGGCCGCTCACGAGCAAAACGGGAAGAAAAATTTCTCGCTTGCGAAAAGTAACATTATTAATTACAATTAATGTATCCTGACTACCTAAGGCCCTTCCGTTTTATATTTTCCATCGATTCTTCATTATTGCGCGTTTTGTTGAATGAAAAACGAAGTTCACTACTTGACACTCACTCGGAAAATAGCATTATCGTTTATTCCGGTAGCTTCCTTTTTTTCTAAAACGCAGAAAATCCATTATCAGTTTTAATTATTCTTTGATCGATTAAGGTGAAAAATATAATACGTTTCCTGAATTAATTTATTGATGCAATCTCGAGATATTTACGCAACCAAGTCTTTGCATGAATATGCAAAAATATGTGGGATGAAGGTATTCCGTATGCGGCTGAAGGTGTACAATATTTAGTTTCATTAATCTGCATGAAAATCGCGATCGCGAATGGTTAGTGTGTTTAACTTACGGTGCACAAGTGGTACTTTTGTGTAAAAATAAATACAGGAGAGCTCTTAATTAGTTCCTTGTTAAATAGAAACTAGATCCGGAAATAATCGGCAAGGTCCGTCAAAAGAATCAGCGTCTGCGCCTATACGTCTGCGTTAATTAACTCGTTAATTAATGAACTCTCCGGATTACTCGCCTGCCGTATTGCTGGCTTTCGACAGGAAAGAGGAAAAAAATCGTCTCGTTTCGAGCCTCTTTTGTTGCCTCTTTTCTCGTTCGTTCGTGTCGGTGCATAATTCGAGTGTTGGCCCAAGTGAAGGTAAAAGCACCGGCAGAACGAAGTAGCGAAATAGAGCTGAAAGTAGAGAATTATCCTTGTATGATCTATTTTATTGTTTCATTTTCCGGTTTATTCGTTCCGCCGTGGCTTCTTATCGTCGCGCGAATAAGTCGCAATTCTTGCAGTTTCTCGCTTCGCGACGTAGCGCTTTGATACAGATTACATCATAATGTCGTTCATTTGTCGATAGACAGCAGGCCATTTGTAGCAGTAAAATGATCTGTCGGCGACCGATTTTTGACGAATTCACGTTCCACTCTGCTGAAGAGAAGTTTTTACAAATAATTATATTTTCCGCATGTTATTTATATTTGTTACTCTTGTATATTATATACTCATGTTGATATTTCATGCCCATTGTACTTTTTATAAATCGCGAAAAAGAGAGATTTGCATATGTAAAATTTATTCTCTTTACTTTTATTTCGTTTTTCATGCGTTGCTTGTTAAAAGACTTGTCAAGGGAAAAGAATCGCTTTGTATTTCAAAGACACACAAGAATCCATGTTTGTCTGTTGCATAGGTCATATCTTTTTTTCAAGAATAAATCATATTAAAGTTATGGTCGCGCGTCGGCGATGGAATGGGCAACGTGGTACCGTCGCTCGTCGGCGAAATTTACGAACTCGCGAATAAAGAAAATTGCGAACGCAGCTGGGATGGTTACGAGCGAACTGGGCCGAGTCTGTCGCTCGAAAATTCGTGCCTGTCATTGTGGTAGAAATTGTCCGTTCTTACAGAACTCGTCCCAGCTGGAGAATTGAATTTTCACATATTTTTTCGCAATCATGGATGAGAGGGATCCATGAAAGGGGACCACGAAATATAGCATCATATCACTAACAAGTAAACCTACGGAAGTGTCACTCTCCGATTTTTCTGAAATTTGGATATGTTATAATACATGAAAAACTAAGGGACACGTATTTTTTTTTAGCGGCGGAAAAACATATTTAGGGGGTGTCCCCTTGCCTCTCACTATTTTCTGTAAGGGGACTCACTCTAATCATTTTTCATTTCATTTTTTAGCTACATTGTTTAAACAATTTTGTTATAAACGATTAATATTTTTAACATGTTTAATTCACTTCTCATAACTAACAATAAATGTCAAAAGTTGATTTTATTGTATTTTGAAAGTCGCATGTCGAGTTACTGTCTATTCAAGTAATTTTTCGAGTTTTCGTCCGCCATATTGGATCTGCCATATTGAATTTTGAAAATCTGATTTCAGATTCGGATTCAGCGACTTAAAAAACCAATATATTAAAAAGATCGAACAGTTAAAAAATATAGTTTCACAAGGTGTTTCATGCGCAATGCCAAACGAACGCGGCAATTTAGAGATTGTTTACCCCCTAAATATTTATATAAAACAAAACAAAAAAATACGTGTTCCTTAATTAGCTTTCCTCTTGAAGTTTTAATAGATTTTACTTCGATCAGATCAAAACTGATTTTTTGCAGCAAGAAATTGGTCACTTTAGGGGTAGTTCACCCCCTAATTTTCACTCCCCTTCCAACATACCTAGGCCGATTTTTGTCTTCTATCGAAAGATACTTTCATACCAAAAATCATTAAAATCGCTTCACTGGTCTTAAAGATATCGCAATTTTTCCATTTTACCCCCCATTTTGGGGGGTCGTTTCACCCCCTAAATATGTTTTTCCGCCGCTAAAAAAAATACGTGTCCCTTAGTTTTTCATGTATTATAACATATCCAAATTTCAGAAAAATCGGAGAGTGACACTTCCGTAGGTTTACTTGTAAGAAAGTAAAGAAACTTCTTAAAATATATTTCGTACATACTTATATACATCTGCAATTTATATTTTACGTACATTGTTTTACGTATATCAAACACTTTAACGTCTCACTTTCATTAATGAAGAAATTATTACGGGTAATTAAATCTCGCGTTTGCAGTAATTAAATACGTTCGCGATGCATTGTTAAATACTAATTATTATTTTATGTTATTTGTTAGTAATTATTATAACTGGTAATTATTACGGAAAATCAAATATTGATTAAATATTAATTGATACATCTTGACCACGATGAGAACCGCTCCACTTTGCTCATGCATTATGCACTCATGGTTTAATTTTTCCTCCTTCTTTTCGGACATTATAAATCTCCTGCTTTTTTTTCGTGTTATCCGGGACACCGGATACCCACTGAAATTTCCTTTCGGCTTTTCCGTTAAAGGTGAACATTACGATGTTAAATTACGGACATGTTTTATTGCGCGACGCTGCATGGCGGCGATACGAGTATCATGCATGATCATTATTAAAGTTACGAAAAGGTAGCATTATTAGCACGACGGCAAGCACGGCGAGTTGTAGTAAAGTCCATTCATCAAAGTTTCGGAGGGAAACGCTTATAGGAGGTATACAGGACTACACACGAAGTTTACCAAATTTCCACTGTTCCTAGTGGCTTATTGTCGCCGCAGAATTTGCATCGTTTGCCCGTATACTCTCTGCATTTGCGTTCCCTTCTCCTGCTACCATTAAGCCGTGCCGCGTATGCAATTTGTCGTTTTTCAAAGTCCTCGAAGGACATTATACGTGGACACACTGGGAATCCAGTATAACGTTGGATGAATAAACGGAATTACGAGTACTTTGAAAATTAATGTCGGAAAAATGCGAGAACCTTGAGTACACGCGGTCACGTATTTTAAATAATTGAACGATAGTGCGTAGCTGCGAAGAAATCGCGACGCGACCACAGGGAAATTTTACAACATGTTTTACAACTTTTAGAAATTCGACTAGCTAAATGCAGTATTGCATAAATAAAAGTGAAAGAAAATAAAATTACAATTCTCTAAATTAAATTCTTTTGAAAATAAATTCATCTACAAATGCAGACTTTTTCAGCATCTATTGTCACATTTTCCTCTAAAAAAATAAAAAGAGAAAAAAGAACATTGGCAGATTATTTTTCGTGAAAGTCTATTGAATGAGACAATGGGAATCTTTTAACAAAGATTTACGATAACAGCGAGATCGTTAGATTGCAGCGAGCGGTGTCACGCGTTTTGGAAACCGCGCGGAAATTCAGCGATTAAACATCGACAAAACGGCCGATCGATTTTTCAAGTTAATCCCTATGAATGGAGGGATGAAAAGGGGACTGCGTGCCATCGCGATAATTCAGTCGAAGCTCGCGTGGCGATCCATTATTAAAGTAAACGCGCTTTATATTTGCGCGCGTAATTCCACGTTCCTCTGCGTTGACTGCACTTTTCGTGATGCGACCGGCATTTATCGCGGTATTACGCGCTTTCGCTACGTGATGTTCATTAGCGATCGTATATTAAATACGAGATGCCGCTGAAGGCATGATATTAATGGCGAGAGTGAGCGTGGTTACTCGCGAAATTAAACGCGCCCGAGTGTGTATACACATAGGCGAAGCCACCCACTCGAGATAAATTGTTTCACGCAGCTAGATCGCGAAATCGATAAATGATGTGTTGACGGTCAAATGGAACACGATAATTAGCGTCCGGCATTAATTGCACGAAATCGTAGGGAAGGGAAACGGAGGAGAGATGACTGCAGTATCGAGTGACGAGAAGAACAATATTCTACACAACACATTTTTACAATATAAAATTCCTGCAGAAATTTATCGTGTCCTCTGCTTTTTGCGTTTTTTCTTTTATTATTTTTAGTTAATTAAATTTCATGTCATGTCATTGTTTTTATTCGATTCGAGAAACAAGTACGATGTTTGTTCGTCGAGAAATAAAATTCGAAAATTCTCCGAGGAAGAATTCTCTTTTTTTGCCTCCGATGATTAGAAATAATGTTGGCGTGACTTTTCATCGATGTTATCCGCGTGTAAACGCATAAACTAACGGCTTAAATTAAAGCGGAGGTTAGCGGAGAAGTCGATTCCACTCGCGCAAAACGTACTGCTCGTTTTAAATTAAACGAACGCGGCCCCATTTATCCGAGGCGAGTCGTAACTATCAATTTACCTATTTGTCACGACACCTATTCGTCCATTAATCTCCGTCGGCTACCTAACAAGTGCCAAATTGCCCATGCACGCGGGTCGATTCCTTTTTCCTCACTTATCTATTAATAATAACAAACGGGGCGTGTACGAGAAGTTTCTTTCCCTCTCTTTTCTTCTCTTTTATTTTTAACATTATCAGTCAATTATTTCTTGGACGTAATTTCTCATCCTTACAACGATATTTTCCGTTTGCGAATGCTGCGCAGTCCCGCGTGCAATTATGTATACTTTTTTTATTCAGAAGAATATCATAAATGTTGATTTAAACTTACGCGTGATCGACTCTGGAATATTGCGGATCTCTTTTTTTCTTTTTAGTCTTCTCGTGTGATTTCTCTTGCACTTCAGTCATTTGATATCTCATATCTTGACATTTCAGCTTGTATTATTTCTGCATATTCCGGGACCGCTGATCTGTGAAAAGATGTGCCAAGGAAGAAAGGTGATCGCTCGAGGACAACGCAGAACGCGATCGATAGCAAATTTACATCGTGAAATATCTTCCTGTTCCTCAAGGGAACCTTACCTCTACCTCTACCTCTCTTTATACATGGTAGCAGTATCTAGATTTCCTATACGATTATACACGATCGCGTAAGGTATCACATCGGGCGATACGCGTTCGTGAGAGCATCTTTAAATCGCACGATATTCCCCTATCGATTCCGGGATATCATTCCGATCCACCTCTCGTTATCCCGGTAACAAGGGTAACTTCCCCGTAACTTTCAGCCGCGCTGAACGTATCCGAGGACCCAACTTTGAAATTTGGGCCACGTCGAAAGTTCGACGTGTGCGGATGAACGTAATGTTCCTTAGGTTCGACCACGAAATTGACTTCAAAATTCGATGAGAGAAAGGGGAAAGAAAGGATGCACGCGTACGCGGTTCAACATTGAACCTTGTGCGCTCGCGAACCACTGGTTCCCGAAAATTAAGTCTCGCGTACTCTCATTCGAATTCGCGAGGATCGCGCGGGAAGCTGCGCGGATATACAAGTGTACCGGAAATACGCGGATGCAACGGAAATGTGACAATTTGATACCGGAGCAACCTCGACACCGTTATATCGATCAGTGTTCGAGTCGCTTTACCTAATTAAACTGCGCGATACGAATCGTTTTAATAAAACAGGTACATAAACGCGCTTGCAAGCGATGATGGGACATGGTGATACGTAATCATCATTGGCAATGCTACTGGGTCCCGTTTCCTATTTCCGAGATTGCCACCGGTTGGCCGTTAATAATCATCGTCGGCTTTCTGTCGATGTAAATTGCGCTTACTGATGCGAATCCAATCGCCTCATTGAAAGTCGAACGAGAGTTAATACACGTTTCGTTCGATATTAACGTTATGCGTGAGCACTTTAATAAATACGTTCGGAATCAAATAAATGAATAAATGAAAAATGGAGAGAATTTTGGAAAAGAATTTTAGCTTTCAAATCATACCGCTTGATATAGATTCTTTTGTTATTTGAAATTTGATTTGAAATTGATATAAAACTGTAGAAATTACAGGGTAACGTAAAAAAGATATAAAATATGTAATAGGAACATATTAAATATTAGTTAATTTATTAATTAAAAATAGATAAAGTAATCCCAGTTCAAGAAAAAGGGATTTAACAAAGCTTATACTAAGATAGAGAATTGTAAAATAAAAAATATATAGGCAAAGATAGTCTTCTTAAAATAAATACAATTTATTCAGATATAAAAATCCCATAGTTCAATTGTTTTTAAATTGATGCATCGACAAACAGATAGATGATTTCCATGCAGATTTATGCAATTCTATATATCCTAGCTTCAGAATATCCTTATTACACCCGAGGAATACAGAGAGAAATATTCGATGGATAGAATATACCGTAGAAGTGGCTGAAAATATAACAGGAAAAAAGTTCTTTCCCTGCAGCTATCTTTTTCCCAGTCATTGAATAAATAAATAGACGCACTTATTATGAAAAAGAGGTGCACATATCATCAGCGCGATATATATCGTAATTATGCAGATCCACGCGCCAAGTCCACGACTCGGTAAAATCTGGCGGCAATCGTCTTCGTGCGAAATGATTAATTCCGCTTGTACCACAAAGTACTCGGAGAGTCGAAGTCTTGACACGGATTCTGCTGAGACCAGCGGCGGTTTCGCAGGAGTGCTTTTTTTAATTAATTTATGCCGCGGCGTGTTGGCCGATTTGCGAAATCCGCGAGATTCGAGCGCTTGAATTATTTCGCGCATCTGGAGCGTATTTCAAAAGGAGAAAGAGAGGATGAGAGATAGAGAGAGGAGAAAAGAATGGGACAGAGTTGATTCGTCTCTATCTCTCTCCTCGTGTTTGTGGGACTTTTCGTATTTTTGCCGGCTTCCGAACTCGGCGGAAAGCTTACGGTTTCCCGCGAGAAACTCACGACTGTCTTATTTCCGATCTCGTGTAAATAATAAGTTTGCCTCGAGTGAAACAGTGGTTTCTTGTGGACGCGAATCGCGCAATTGTCGCTCGCGCGGAGACGATTTACTGCGGAAACTGCGAGAATTGCGAGTAGCGACTCAACACGGACGAGAAATTCCGCCCTTAAGGGGGGAGCCTGCTTTAGAACGTTGAAAATAAGGTATAATTTTACGAATTTTTTTGGAGAAACTATACAGCGGATCATTATAAAACTTTGATGCATTTATTAGTACATGTTTAAAGATAAAAAAATTATTTTTTTATTTGAATATGTCGCCTGCAGAGGTCGTCCTGGAGGCATTGTAAATTGGTGATCATTCTCCTGCCTCCAAATTTCATCCAAACTGAAAAATTGAAATATTTTCTCGTTATTTATGAATCCCCATCGTCGATGAACCTTTAATATTCATAAAAACATTAAGTTAAACAATTACTTTTGCATGAAAAAGTTCAACAACTTTGCCTAAAAATCGTACTTTTGTGTTCTAAGCTCCACCATTTTGGCACTTTTCAACTTTTTTCTTCTCTCTTTGGTTCATCGACGATGGGAATTCATAAATAACGAGAACATATTTCAATTTTTCAGTTTAGACGAAATTTGGAGGCAGGAGAATGCTCACCAATTTGCAATGCCGGCGACGCGGCTGCACTAAGATTTCTCGAGGACGACCTCTACAAGCGATATATTCAAATCAAAAAATAATTTTGTTTATCTTTAAACATGTACTAATAAATGCATCAAAGTTCTATAATGATCCGCTGTATAGTTTCTCCAAAAACAATTCGTAAAATATACCTTATTTTCAGCGTTCTAAAGCAGGCTCCCCCCTTAAGCGAAATTTAATTATCTACACGTACGCAATTTTTATTGTTCGCAAAGGCAAGCGCGCTTAACAGCATTAAAAATGCATATTATTATTATTATCGTTCGCGAGGCACAAGAGACAACGGAACCAGTTAACAATACTAGGAACATTAAGAACAGTTAAGAATATGAGAATGAGAATATTAGAAAGTGATATAGGAAAAGACACGAGCCATTAGCGTGTACTTGGCAAGTCCCGAAGGGCCGCCGTTTCGGTCTTTGATCGAGTTTGGCGATCGTAGAATATCGCATGATGCGGCGTGCCCTTCTTTGGACCCTTTATGGTGGTCGCATGTTCTCAGGTAATCGGTAATTGGCAAACACTCGGGCCGGATCGAGCCACAATCGATCAAGCGCAGTTTACTTAAGCATTTATCGGAACCGGCGGGCGGATCGCCTTGGCAAGCGCTGTGCAAATATTCCCTGTTTATGTCGCCGCGTGTCCTCCGCATGGTTGGATCGATTAATCGATTTCTCACGAGGACTTCTCTGTATGTTTGTCACAGCCTGAGATCCGAGCAGCCCAGCGGCTTGAACACCGGCGGGGTCCGGCTGGAGCTGAGTAGGGCCCTTGACCTTTGGGCCAGAAATTCCAGGCTCACCTTCCAGGAGATCAACAGCGACCGCGCCGACATCTTGGTCTACTTCCATCGGTGAGTCTCTCACAACATTGATTTAGCTGATAACATCAAATTAATCGTTAATAGTGTGCTTATAATAATAATCTCATATAAAACTTTATATAAACTAATAATTTAGTATTTATTTTAATATAAATGTTTTGATGTTACACGAACGTTATGTTTGTTATAACAACTTCGTAATAAATACTTTTCTGTATCGAGTAATTTACAAGTTTATAAATATTTACTGCAAATACGATGTGGACTGAAGAAGAGTTTTCTGCTAACGGAGATTAACTTTGGAGTTTTCGATGGAAAACTTTGAAAACCTTGCCAGCTACGCCATCGGCATTCGACAAGAGAGACAATTCTCCCATCGTGTTTCCACGCGAGAATTTCGTGTGCGATATAACGATAACGTGTTCGACATAATTCCACGCGGAAAATTCCGTTACATAATTCCACGTAGAAATGCAAACTCATGGCAGACGATAATTTCGGTGGTGGCTGGCGATTTTGTTCGGTGCAGTGATGCATAATATTCACCGTGCGTTATTCAAGGGGTTATCACGGGGATGGATATCCGTTCGATGGCAGAGGTCAGATCCTGGCGCACGCGTTCTTCCCAGGCAGGGATCGCGGCGGGGACGCTCATTTCGACGAGGAGGAGATCTGGTTGCTGGACGATGACGAGAACGAGGAAGGTAAGAGGATCGACGATCCAATCGTCCTTTTTCCATGATCGGATAATCGAATTCGTAGGATTTGGCCCTCACGAACTGATACCTCAAATTCAATGGCCCTTTCGGACGGCCCTTCTCCCGCAAGATAGTATCCGGACAGTATGGTCTCAAATCTTTAGTTTAATAGTAAAGACGAGATGCTGCGAAATTAGAGTAAATCCAATTGTTAGTGTTTGCGATGAACTGCTTGACGCTGGAATTGTATGAATCGTATAAATTGTCCGAATTTGAAGCCGGAATGTCGAGTCTCTCGGGACCAGCATCCCTTAGCGGAATCATGCGCGGGGGTGGGAAACGTTCGCGGTTTGGCGGCGTGCCAACTCGGTCATCCGATATAAGACGCGGTCACACCGTGATAAAAGAGAACCTGCACAGATCGGGAAAGCAGTCTTTCGACTCTGAGGAATCGAAGCCGACATTACACCGCTGGCCGTTATATCTCGGAATCGATATAAAATGTCGGATACGGTACATAAAGGTATTCACGAACGGCGTATATGGGCGTCCGAAGAATTGCCTGCGAGCTTCCTTTATCGACTTTCTCCTACCTCCTCCTTTGTCCTAATGCGACTCTTCAAGTATTTTCTAAATATATCACTTCTTGTTGAAACTTTTTTCTCTCTCTGAATTTATAACATTTGATCCAAATAAATTAGCTATTTATTTATTATTTAGTTATTTATTTATTTATTAATTCTGTAAGACAATTCCTCCTCCCGTAAAATAAATCTTTTCGATATTCTTGAAATGTGTTTATTTTAGTTCTAAATAATAGTTCTAAAACATTTTGGATACATAGGGTACGTGTAAAATAATAATATCGTGATATATATATATTATATATATATATATATTATATATAATATATAATCATCACGATATTATTATTTTACACGTACCCTATGTATCCAAAATGTTTTAGAACTATTATTTAGAACTAAAATAAACACATTTCAAGAATATCGAAAAGATTTATTTTACGGGAGGAGGAATTGTCTTACAGAATTAATATATATATATATATATATATTACAGAATATATATATATATTAATATATTAATATATATATATTAATATATAATATATAATATATATATATATATATGATTATATATTATATTTAATAGCGACAGATTTTCTTAACATTCTATATCCTCACATTATGTGTATTTTTTCTACGCAAGTTTTAATTAATTTCTTTAACTCTAATTATTATTATCTTTTTGTGATTGCGCTTCAAGGCGTGTCAGCTGAAATTGTAGTTAACGACGATTAATGATTTCACACGAAAGTCAACCAAGAAGCGTGGGCCCAATGGGGCAGACAACCTGTTGAAATGATTAATGGTGCTTCCTTACGGGTCGACATTGCGCGCCCGCGCACGTTTAATTAGTGTTCAATCAGGGCGACGATGTCGCTCGTAGAAAGCGGAGAGAGAGAGACACAGACAGAGACAGAAAGAGAGAGTTGATCTTGCACGCGACAATGAATCCGTTCCTTCGTGCTTGTTTCGGGCTTGCTTAATTGCGTAATTTGCGCAATCCGCGTATCACCGCGTTGATTTTGATCCCGGCGACGGCAATTAGGCAAGCGCCGCGAGAAACTCCTGACTGCCTGTCCATTAACGTGCTGCAACTTGATCACGAGACCGTTTTCTTGCAGATTTTCCTCGTAATTTCCCGCTTATTGTTGAAACACGGCTCTTTTGGCAGTTACGTTTGGCATTCAATAAGTTAACTTTATATCGCACTTTATAATTAACACGTTCCGTTAATTATAAAGTGATACTTTCGGTACATATTGAAACTCATTTTCAGGCCAAATGATATTTTTATCACTGGTAGATAAGGTGCAAGAAAATAATTTTTTTTGTATCACTAAAATTAATATCACTATTACATGTTCCATGATGATGTTTATTAGTTTCATTATTATTCTACTAAAAAATACATTTTCAGCTCGTAAAAAGCGAAAAAATAGATAATTTTTATCAAACTCTATAATGTGTACTGTTTTGGTACACAAGGCCTGAAAACGATAACTATTCAAAACCGGCTTGGCAGGGAACGTATTAAATACATTATGTTTTGTGCGCATCATCTATTAAATCAACCATTAAATCATTTATATTATAAAATATAACTACTGAAGCATTAACAATTATATAATTAGCAATTGTAATCCCCTTTGATAACTCTATTTAGGTAATAATTACAATAAAAATAAAATTATTTGTCTTTATCATTTTATTTTTATTATAAAAATATTGAATTTGAAAAAGAGAGATTATTATATTACGTCTACAAATATTTTCTGAACAAGCGCTTATTGATTCTACAAGCTTTTTGCGAAAATCTACGAAAAAATACTTTCAGCATTAAAGCGGTTTTGTGCAAAGAGTGCAGTTATAATTCCGTTTAATTAAAAACAAAGCGGGAATCTTGTTTATTTGATCTCTTATTCACACCGAGTGGACTTTATGCCGTCAATTCATCACTCGAAAGAGTAATTTGCGGTGAATAACGCAACGGCGGCTTGTATGGAAACCGCCGTCGACGGTTTATCGTGGGGAAGGAACATGCCGCGAAGTATTTCAGACGATATGCTCGTTCCTCGAGTGCCGCGAAAGCGCAACAAAAGTACACCTCGTTTCTGCCGTCGCGAGCACAGCCGTATTGTCGCAGCATATGCATAATACGCTTCTGCCACTTTCTTCGCACCACACCGCGCCATATTGTTCCGCCGCAGCCGGAAGTTTTCAAGCGATGGTCGGCGAACGAATAGCACGAAATACGAACCGAAGCTAGCAGCTTTTTCCACGACCAGGACTAATTTGCTCGAGCAATTCGCTTGGCAGAAATGGGAATTACGGAAAGCTCAGCGCGAAAAATCTCCTTGACGGTTCCCTCGAACGCGCTGCAAATTCAGACCACCTTACTCACGTAATTACTGTTAAATGTGATGTAATCATATAATGATAGCTTAATCCGTGGAATCTTTAAAGAACGATGAGTGAAAAGTATGCGAATGGTCACGTTCTATCTCTCGATTAATTTAAATTGAATTTCCTCAGGCAAGAAAGAATATTGGAGAGCCGTAGGAAAACATTCGACTAAATTTCCGTTGCGGGAAAAACTAGTTCGGGAAAGTTAAATATCCGGAAAGTAGAAATTGCAAAAAACGAGTACGAGGCCTTCTACGCTAGTGTAATTGCGCTGCAAACTTGAAAAAATAATATATATACTTTTTTTTCTGCTAAAACCTTGAGTTTCCGCTCGAAACGCGGATGTTTTTCCCGAGGTTTTCCGGGCGGAACTTTAAGAAGTTTCTACGCGCTAAGCGCTTAACGCGGTTAAAGTTCAATCATTACTACGTGTTCCTGAGCCGCGGCGGGAATTTTCTCGGCGAAACTTTAATCGAGACTCTTAATAACGCCATTGCGTTCGATCCGCTCTCGCCGGTAGCAACAGTGACGTACTTTCCTTGTGCAAGTTCTCTTTTCGCGTCTTGCAAACGCGCGTTCGCTCGCACATAGCCACTGGCTAATTTTCCTCTCTCTGTCTGTCTGTCGGTCTCTCTCTCTCTCTCTCTCTCTCTCTCTCTCTAAACAGGGAGAAGGGAAGGAGAACTAATTTAATCGCCATCATGTCCGGCCTATTAATTAGCCGTATTAATTAATCGGAGTCGTCTCCCCCCAGTATCGGAAGACGGGTTTGGCTCTGGCGCGATTATATCAGCGGATTATCATCCGGGGATCCTTTGACGTTGCTGAGGGTCCAAATTCCGATTGGTGTCATTAATATCGTTCCAGCTTAACTCCCCGACAACACCGAGCGCGCGTTTGCAGTTCCCATTAGCATAGTTATAACCACCGTTACGTACGTTACCGCGACAGCGCCGTGCAACTATCTCTCTTTGATTTTCTCTCTGCGATTATCAAATCGTGGCATGCGTATTCAAATTGCTAATTCTGCGGCATAGCGTCGGGAGACGCCGCTCCGATTTGTTATGCTTCGATGTTTCTCTTGAACGAGAAAACAGACGCTCTCGATGCCAGGAAACATTTTTCCTCTATAACGATAAAATAATCGCGAATATCTTTATTATGACCTTAAATTAATTAGCTTGAGATTACATTCACAATTCTGTTATTTTCCATTATTCCATAATTCTATACTTGATTAAAATTAATGCACAATTGTTAATCCGGTTTGCGTTAAGGGAATTTGAATTTTGATGAGGTAAATAAAAATTAAACAGTCTTGAAAGTTAGCAACTGTAGCAACCATTAATTTGAAAAAATGGAGAAATCAAGTTTCGGTTCAAGAGTTCATTGTTGAGTTGAGTACGCGGAAGGAAGATGAAAGCGGTATTGGCAGTTCTGGGACACTCTGCAGACAAGTTTTCGGTAAATGTCGGTCGCTTGATTTCGCTAAGATAGTTACCAGAGTTGGTTTTCCCGTTGGTTGAGCGAGAAGCCCTTTGGAACGCATCGACGTGCAGCGGGTAAATTAAAGTCCCGACTGCAGCATGAAGTGGATATCCGCGCAAAAGGAATTAAAATCCGGAAGAGAGCACGCGCGTTTCGGTTAAATAAATTAAAATCCTCGCGATCTTCGCTTTTTGCATGCCATTCCTTTTGCTACCTCTACTCGTCTTTTTATCTGCGGTTTGCTTCTAGGAATTCCGGAAAAATTCTGAAAAGCCCGCGCATTCCCCATTTGCTCCGTAATCACCAGGCAGGAAAATTACAAGATAAAAATAAAAACATCGCGCGAGAAACCGCATGATGATATAAAGGATATATTTAAAAGAATCTGAAATCAATCAAAGTCAAAGGTATTAATATAACGTTTATACTCTCCGGTCCAATTGAGAACAAAGCGGCAAGGTTCCCGCGGGAACCTCCAAATTGGTTAGATGACATGATTCGCGAGCCGTTGTATCCCGCAGTCACTATTTGCGAAAACAGGACGATGGAAATCTCGTGGCCCCCGGGGAACCGGTGTCGCCCATGACGCGGTATTAGCGATTCATAACTGACGTAACTGCGGCCGGACGCCGCTCGCAAATCGGTCACATTTGTTCTCTGTCCGGGACGTGTGCGCCCTCCTCGTGGCTAGTCAGCTATAAAGGGGTTAATTTAAAGCGAGGACCGCTTTGCCATTAATGGCGTTTGCCTAACGAGAATTATTAAGCGTCCGCGTGTAGCGCGACGCTCTATCCATGATGGTCATTTAGGCTAATGGCTTTTGAGTGACCGCGTGCCGCTCGAGGACTCGCAATTAGGCCAAAAGGCAAGTTCCTGAAAAAAATCCATCTCTCGTCTAGAACACATGCAGAACAATTAGAAACGCAGCAGTCTGCTCTCACAGAAATTAAATAAAAATCCAATAGAATTTCATTTTTTCAAAAGCCGCATACAGAACCGTACGTGTATCTCTCTTCTGTACGTTCCATAAAAGTGTACAAAGATATTTATACTCTCTTTTACACCCCCAACTCGCAATCGCTTGCGGTCGGACTTTGGCACTTTAATGTAATGCAAGAGACTTTAGCGTAATGTAAAGCGTTAAATAATTTCTCGCACACGTGTCGAAAGCACGCGTGACCCAAGTCTTGGCGCCTTGCTCTCGGTCACGTCTCCCATTCGTTAAACTTACGAGGCAAATGATAAATACAGTCAAGCCAAGAAGAACCGTGTCTCTCGCCAGAATATAGCGGAAGTTTCCTCGTTACGGTATATTGCGCATTCGTTGGCTAACAATATCTCGGCGCTTCATGGAGAAGCTTGAAGCGAGAATAACGTGGCCAGATCGGTCATAAATGGTAAACGCGCACAGTTTTCCAACGACTTTTGGCCGGCTTTATAGTTACACGTTTCATAAATTCGCACGACGTGCTACAACAAACGCTCGTGAATATCGAGTAATGACTGTATTCCATTTTACGTATTTCATACTTATCGTTTTATCGCCTGTAAAATTTGGATTGCTTTTCAGAATATGATGTATGATACGGATACAGGCTATCCTGAAAATAATATTTTTATTAAAACCTTATGAAGAATATGAAGACGACTTGTCTCCGGGAAAATAGAATATCGTTATAAAATTTTTGGGATATTCTTCAGATTTATTCGCTTTATGATAAAATAAATAATCCGGGTCGTTAAATAATCTAAATGACGATGAGCCACACTAAACATATATTTATAACAGCACAACTGCAAATAGTTTGTGTATATTAATTTTATAGCAGGATAGGCAACCTTTGAAAAACAAATAATAAAATTCTCCAAAACATTTTGCTATTCAGACACTTATTTAATTAACGACCTAATATTATTACATGTTATATATATATATATGGAAGATGTACTTGGATCATACTCATCAAAAATGAAGAGAGAGGATTTGTAGCCAATGTACGACAAATTTTTAATTATTGATTATTTTAGGATAATCGAAAATATAGGGAAAATAATTTTCTTATAAGAATCATGAAATTTTTATATGGGCAAGTTTTTCCGGTAATGCAAGTAACCATTCGCGATACTATCTTTCCGGCGTTGGTGACAATCCTCGATCAATCGACAATCGACGATCGTTTCACGATTACAAGCTATATTTGGAGAGATACTTGCTCGATGCGGACCGAAACCTAATCGAGATGAAACAAACGAAACGAAAGACGGAGATTTCGCAGTGACTGCAATTCTTGATGCAGTTGCTCGGAAAACTTGGCACGCAAACGTGGAAAAGCGACGCGCTTTTCTTCACTGTGACATGTTATCTCTCGGGACAATCGACAGAAATGCGACAGAAATTGCGACGTTGACTAGAAATCGTGTATTTTCAACGAATGGAGAACGCGAAAAAACTGAAGAATGTATAGAAAAATAAAAAAAATAAAAAAGAAAAATGTAAGTCGGTCACATTAATTTAAGCAATTTCATGAAGACCCACGTTTCCAGAAGAAATGCGTGACATTTTCCAATCTTCCAATCTTCCAATGGAAAATCGAAATATCGAAAGAAGATAAATTATCGGTTTACACAAGGAATGCGTTTTGAAGTCACGCTTCAAATTCAAAGTGCTGTCGTTAAGGAACCATTATTCCTCTCTCCTGATTCTCAACGTATCCTCGATGTATCTTCCGGTGAACATAAATTCTTGAAACATCGCTTTGTGCAGTCGACTGATCTACTAAGCGTACGCGACGTCGCGTTTCTGTCTCTGCGAAATATTCACCGCGAAGCGCAATGTATAAAAATGGAAAAGGTAGAACTCGGCGAATCCGTATGCCACCCTTGTCTCGCATTCCGGGGGTGTGCTCACGCAAACACACGCATATACACGAATGCTCGCAAATGTTACGGCTGACATAAACGCGACGGTTTAGCGGATGTGGCATACAGATAAGACCCTCGTGCGAATTTTGAATATTTTTCTGTGCTTCTTCCAGGCACCAGCCTGTTCGCGGTGGCTGCTCATGAATTCGGTCACTCCCTGGGACTGGCGCACAGCTCGGTCCAGGGTGCTCTCATGTACCCTTGGTACCAGGGCCTGAGCCCCAACTATGAGCTACCAGAGGACGACCGACACGGGATTCAGCAGATGTACGGTGAGTACACCTCCGCCGCGATGTTAGCACTCGCGAATTATTCAGTGCATTTGGTTGCGAACGTCTCGCACCAATTGTCCAAATAAATTAGATTCTCGAATCTGAATCGTGAGTGATTAAGGCAAGAACGAGAACAGGCGTCTGCGAAACCGTCAGGATTCAATTTAACCGGGAGACATTAGCCTCGCGGAGAAACCCCGTTACGTATTTAAAGTCCCAGCGGGTGCGTTTCATTCGCATGAAATCGGAAATACAACGTACAAGGAAATAGTACAATGATAAAATCAAATACTATATTAATATATATAATGCATTATGAACTATATAGTTCATAGATAAAATCGAATAGCGTTAATAATAACGTTAAGATTAAAGATTAATCTTGCTAAAAGAGAATACATCTTACACAAATCCTGCAATGCAAACTTTTATCGTTTTATTATTGTTCTTGCACCCGTTGCAAATCGATTGACGCGTGACGAGCGACGAGCTATAATTATCACACGCCGTTCGGTTCGCCATTTAACATTGACAGCCCGACATTCATTGACTATTTCATCCTTCGAGCTTTCTTCGTGCAGCGAGAATCAAGCAGGGGTGAGCGCGGGAGGGAGGAGGGGGGGGGGGATTTATCTCGATCGTAAAACTCTCGGCGTGCGGCGATAAAGTACCGGCAGATTTATAGCCGCGTGTTATCGGGGGTCGCGGCGGGGGGTTGAGCAGCCGCTCGCGGCGCGTTCGAATTTCGGGATCTCCGGGCACGCCATCGCGAGCACCGCATTATTATGCCGTACGTAACGTAGGGTGACGCGGTACCAGCACGGCTCGTAACGCTAGCGACGCAACGCTAGCGTGCCAACCGGCAGTTGAGTATATTAGAGAAGTTGTTTGCTCTTTACGAGGGCGCGGAGGCGCGCACAGGGTGACTCGGCGAAGATAGGGTTTATAATTGGACGGCACAAATTTCTCGTCGAGCTTCATCGTGGTATTATTGCCCGGGAACGTATCTTTTGCGCTCGCAGAGCACGTATTTTGGGATTAAATGGCGAAAAGTGACGGACATAAATTCCGAGGAAATGCACGCGATAACGTTAACGTTAACGCCGCGTTGATGTCGCGCGTGTCTCCCGCGATTAAAATAAATTAGATTAGAAAATCGGAATTCAACTGGCAAAGGTAAATTTTACAAACTGTGCGCGACTGCTAGCGTGATTTTCAATTACATATTATTAGGAGTGTGATTTAGTTTTGAGGGTTTTGCAACAGATGGCTGTAGTGTCAGTTTGTTCCAATAGCTGTTTCCGATAACTGTTCTTTCTTACAGTCTTGACATTATCCATGACATTTAGTAGCATTATAGCAATAGATGCAATAACAGTCGTGTTTATATCATCGTAAAAATGCAACTTCCGAAACAGCATTTTCCACATGCGTTGCTTTTGTTTTTTAATCAAAAGAAAACTGCGGCTGACGGTTATAGAATTCTTGTCGAAACTTATGGTGATCCTGCCCCATCAATTAAGACGTGTGAATACTGGTTTAGACGCTTTAAAGTGGTGATACTGATGTGAAGGACAAAGAACGCTCGGGACAACCAAGAAAGCTTGAAAACGCAGATTTGCAAGCATTATTGCACGAAAATCCAACAGAATCCACTTCAGAACTTGCCAGACATTAAATGTTGATCGTACAACAGTTACCAAACATTTACATGAAATGGGAAAAATTCAGAAAGAAGGGAAATGGGTTTCACATCAATTGTCGGAAAGTGCGATTGCGAACCGGTTGAACATTTGCATTTCGTTGATCGCCAGGCAAAAAAAAGAAGAGTCTTTTGTCTCGGATTGTTACTGGGGATGAAAAGTGGATCTATTTTGATATCCGAAACGCAGAAAATCATGGGTGGATCCAGGCGAACCATCAACATCCACTCCGAGACGCAATATTCACGGTTCAAAAGTAATGCTCTGTATTTGGTGGGATAGTGTTCTATGAGCTGTTAAATCCGCACGAGACTGTCACGGCTGATCGTTATCGACACCAATTGTACAGTTGAAGCAAGCATTGGACCAAAAACGACCACAATTGCGAGTAAACGACGGAAAGTGATTCTTCTTCGTGACAACGCTCGACCTGACGTTGCGTTATCAGTGAAAGAAACACTATTAGAGCTTGAATGGGAAGTCTTACCGCACCCCGCGTATTCTCCATGCGATTATTATTTGTTCCGGTGGATGCAACACGCTTTAGAGGATACACACTTTCATAATTTGAAGAAGTGCGAAAATTCGTCGACGAATGGATCAACTGAAAAGAAGAGTGATTTTATCGTGGTGGAATCCATCTCTTGCCAGAAAGATGGGAAAAAGTTATAGAAAAGAAGGAAAATATTTTGATTAAGGTATTCATTCATTATCATATTTAAATACATGCGTTTTTGAGCAAAAAAAACTCAAAACTAAATACACCCCTAATAGATGTCTGTGAAAAATGTATACGTCATTTGCTTGTTAAATGGGATGGAATGCTCTGCGAGCAGATTTCAACGATTGCAATGATTGCAACGGTAGATGTTAGCTCAGTACCGAATTATCCAGATAGATTAACCCCGCGAATCGCAACTTGGACGCGACTCGAAAGTCTGATGGCGGTAAACAACTTAATTGTATCCGGTCGGGCTGTCGTAACGCGCGCGGAAACTCGCAATTCGCTACACCGCGGCATGTCGAAAATGTCGTGTGTCGAACCGACGTATTCGGGTTAGCGAAATATCCGACACGCGCGCGCACCTGTGTCGTAAATGAGAAAGTGTCCTCCGGGATTGTTCTCGTCGCGAGGTACTCGCTAAAAATCCGCGTCGAATTTATATCGCTTGGCGCGCTCGGAGAGCCAAATTGGAGGGCGGATTGGGGCAGCCCGTAGCATGGCTCTTTAGGCGGAATTACAGGCGCCCGTGTGCACCGGCGTCGGAAATTTGAATTTCGAGCGAGTGTCTGCATGCACCGACCGGCATAGTTTCTCTTGCTGCAGCAGATAGGGTACTTTGTAGTCCGGCGACGGAGGGCTAAAGACTCGGCTGAAAGTAGCAAACCCGTTCGATAGTCAGCCGCTGCTCCGCGGTGAGATCGCACTTGCGTTTGCCGTATGCATGCTCGTTTTATGCTCGCATCCAGAGACGCGAGCATATGCGATATTGAAAAGCGTATAAATGATAAATGCAAGAGAGTCGATGAGTTTTCTATTATTTACACAGTGAATTATTTATTACACGGTGTTAATTACACCGTAACAATGACTACGTTTACACGGCCAGATTTACGTCGAAGTTACAATGTTGTCATTGATGATTATAACAACTAACGTTAAATGCCGTATAAACAATGTATTACACCGATTTAATAACTCCGGCGTAAAGTACTGTTTACACGGCATTTAACGTTAGTTGTTATAACATCAATGTTGTAACTTCGACGTAAATCTGGCCGTGTAAACGTAGTCAATGGCTCGTGGCTCTGTAAAACTCTGTAAAATCCCGTTTGCTCATCACTTGTTCCTTGAGGTTTAGCTCGAGTATGTTGGTTACTCTGAATAATGTATTGCTTTTATATTATTATTGTTATGATAAAATATATATTTTGAATAAGTAAAATCCTTTTGCTTTAATGTGAAAGTCGGTATCGTATTCCGAGAGTTTTATCTTGAATATCGTGTTGGTACCGTGAAAAGTTCATTATTATTGTTATTATATATATATATATAATATAAACAATAATAATATATATATACACCCACAGAAAAGATTTCTGGACTTAATGCTATTTACTCTTTAATCTATCATAAAATAAGATCGCTATAGCGACAATCATATTTATTATTGAAAAGAAGCATATTTTAATCTTGAATAGAAAATTCTAAAATCTAGATTAAAATAATCTTCGTGCTATCTCATTTATTTTCTCAGAAGGATTTAGATAAAAATTTGTAGCAAGTTCAAAATTTTCTTGATTTAAGAATATTGTGAGATCTAAAAGACATCTTATTCTATTCTTCTAAGAGAATTTGTAGAATCTGCACAAAACGGCCAATATTTATGTGTTGCAATCGAAAATCGGGAAAGTGTTTCTGTTATTTACAATGAATAAGTGCAATACTCTACAAGAAATATTAAAAGATATGGAAATGTAAGTAAGTATATACAATATACTTACTTGAGAAATAAGATTCGAGATAAGACATTTCCATATCTTTTAATATTTCTTGTAGAGTATTGCACTTATTCATTGTAAATAACAGAAACACTTTCCCGATTTTCGATTGCAACACATAAATATTGGCCGTTTTGTGCAGATTCTACAAATTCTCTTAGAAGAATAGAATAAGATGTCTTTTAGATCTCACAATATTCTTAAATCAAGAAAATTTTGAACTTGCTACAAATTTTTATCTAAATCCTTCTGAGAAAATAAATGAGATAGCACGAAGATTATTTTAATCTAGATTTTAGAATTTTCTATTCAAGATTAAAATATGCTTCTTTTCAATAATAAATATGATTGTCGCTATAGCGATCTTATTTTATGATAGATTAAAGAGTAAATAGCATTAAGTCCAGAAATCTTTTCTGTGGGTGTATATATATATTATTATTGTTTATATTATATATATATATAATAACAATAATAATGAACTTTTCACGGTACCAACACGATATTCAAGATAAAACTCTCGGAATACGATACCGACTTTCACATTAAAGCAAAAGGATTTTACTTATTCAAAATATATATTTTATCATAACAATAATAATATAAAAGCAATACATTATTCAGAGTAACCAACATACTCGAGCTAAACCTCAAGGAACAAGTGATGAGCAAACGGGATTTTACAGAGTTTTACAGAGCCACGAGCCATTGACTACGTTTACACGGCCAGATTTACGTCGAAGTTACAACATTGATGTTATAACAACTAACGTTAAATGCCGTGTAAACAGTACTTTACGCCGGAGTTATTAAATCGGTGTAATACATTGTTTATACGGCATTTAACGTTAGTTGTTATAATCATCAATGACAACATTGTAACTTCGACGTAAATCTGGCCGTGTAAACGTAGTCATTGTTACGGTGTAATTAACACCGTGTAATAAATAATTCACTGTGTAAATAATAGAAAACTCATCGACTCTCTTGCATTTATCATTTATACGCTTTTCAATATCGCATATGCTCGCGTCTCTGGATGCGAGCATAAAACGAGCATGCATACGGCAAACGCAAGTGCGATCTCACCGCGGAGCAGCGGCTGACTATCGAACGGGTTTGCTACTTTCAGCCGAGTCTTTAGCCCTCCGTCGCCGGACTACAAAGTACCCTATCTGCTGCAGCAAGAGAAACTATGCCGGTCGGTGCATGCAGACACTCGCTCGAAATTCAAATTTCCGACGCCGGTGCACACGGGCGCCTGTAATTCCGCCTAAAGAGCCATGCTACGGGCTGCCCCAATCCGCCCTCCAATTTGGCTCTCCGAGCGCGCCAAGCGATATAAATTCGACGCGGATTTTAGCGAGTACCTCGCGACGAGAACAATCCCGGAGGACACTTTCTCATTTACGACACAGGTGCGCGCGCGTGTCGGATATTTCGCTAAACCGAATACGTCGGTTCGACACACGACATTTTCGACATGCGCGTGTAGCGAATTGCGAGTTTCCGCGGCGTTACGACAGCCCGACCGGATACAATTAAGTTGTTACCGCCATCAGACTTTCGAGTCGGTCCAAGTTGCGATTCGCGGGATGTAATCTATCTGGATAATTCGGTACTGGAGCGTAACATCTACCGTTGCAATCATTGCAATCGTTGAAATCTGCTCGCAGAGCATTCCATCCCATTTAACAAGCAAATGACGTATACATTTTTCACAGGACATCTATTAGGGGTGTGATTTAGTTTGAGGGTTTTTTTTGCTCAAAAGCATGTATTTAAATATGATAATGAATGAATACCTTAATCAAAATATTTTCCTTCCTTTTCTATAACTTTTTCCCATCTTTCTGGCAACAGATGGATTCCACCACGATAAAATCACTCTTCTTTTCAGTTGATCCATTCGTCGACGAATTTTCGCGCTTCTTCCAAATTATGAAAGTGTGTATCCTCTAAAGCGTGTTGCATCCACCGGAACAAATAATAATCGCATGGAGAATACGCGGGGTGCGGTAAGACTTCCATTCAAGCTCTAATAGTGTTCGTTTCACTGATAACGCAACGTCAGGTCGAGCGTTGTCACGAAGAAGAATCACTTTCCGTCGTTTACTCGCAATTGGTGGTCGTCTTTGGTCAATGCTTGCTTCAACTTGTACAATTGGTGTCGATAACGATCAGCCGTGACAGTCTCGTGCGATTTAACAGCTCATAGTACACTATCCACCAAATACAGAGCATTACTTTTGAACCGTGAATATTGCGTCTCGGAGTGGATGTTGATGGTTCGCCTGGATCCACCCATGATTTTCTGCGTTTCGGATTATCAAAATAGATCCACTTTTCATCCCCAGTAACAATCCGAGACAAAAGACTCTTCTTTTTTTGCCTGGCGATCAACGAAATGCAAATGTTCAACCGGTTCGCAATGCACTTTCCGATTGATGTGAACCCATTTCCCTTCTTTCTGAATTTTTCCCATTTCATGTAAATGTTTGGTAACTGTTGTACGATCAACATTTAATGCTCTGGCAAGTTCTGAAGTGGATTCTGTTGGATTTTCGTGCAATAATGCTTGCAAATCTGCATTTTCAAGCTTTCTTGGTTGTCCCGAGCGTTCTTTGTCCTTCACATCAGTATCACCACTTTTAAAGCGTCTAAACCAGTATTCACACGTCTTAATTGATGGGGCAGGATCACCATAAGTTTCCACAAGAATTCTATAACCGTCAGCCGCAGTTTTCTTTTGATTAAAAAACAAAAGCAACGCATGTGGAAAATGCTGTTTCGGAAGTTGCATTTTTACGATGATATAAACACGACTGTTATTGCATCTATTGCTATAATGCTACTAAATGTCATGGATAATGTCAAGACTGTAAGAAAAACAGTTATCGGAAACAGCTATTGGAACAAACTGACACTACAGCCATCTGTTGCAAAACCCTCAAAACTAAATCACACTCCTAATAATATGTAATTGAAAATCACGCTAGCAGTCGCGCACAGTTTGTAAAAATTTACCTTTGCCAGTTGAATTCCGATTTTCTAATCTAATTTATTTTAATCGCGGGAGACACGCGCGACATCAACGCGGCGTTAACGTTACGTTATCGCGTGCATTTCCTCGGAATTTATGTCCGTCACTTTTCGCCATTTAATCCCAAAATACGTGCTCTGCGAGCCGCAAAAGATACGTTCCCGGGCAATAATACCACGATGAAGCTCGACGAGAAATTTGTGCGTCCAATTATAAACCCTATCTTCGCCGAGTCACCCTGTGCGCGCCTCCGCGCCCTCGTAAAGAGCAAACAACTTCTCTAATATACTCAACTGCCGGTTGGCACGCTAGCGTTGCGTCGCTAGCGTTACGAGCCGTGCTGGTACCGCGTCACCCTACGTTACGTACGGCATAATAATGCGGTGCTCGCGATGGCGTGCCCGGAGATCCCGAAATTCGAACGCGCCGCGAGCGGCTGCTCAACCCCCGCCGCGACCCCCGATAACACGCGGCTATAAATCTGCCGGTACTTTATCGCCGCACGCCGAGAGTTTTACGATCGAGATAAATCCCCCCCCCTCCTCCCTCCCGCGCTCACCCCTGCTTGATTCTCGCTGCACGAAGAAAGCTCGAAGGATGAAATAGTCAATGAATGTCGGGCTGTCAATGTTAAATGGGAACCGAACGGCGTGTGATAATTAAGCTCGTCGCTCGTCACGCGTCAATCGATTTGCAACGGGTGCAAGAACAATAATAAAACGATAAAAGTTTGCATTGCAGGATTTGTGTAAGATGTATTCTCTTTTAGCAAGATTAATCTTTAATCTTACGTTATTATTAACGCTATTCGATTTATCTATGAACTATATAGTTATAATGCATTATATATATTAATATAGTATTTTGATTTTCATTGATACTATTTCCTTGTACGTTGTAATTTCCGATTTCATGCGAATGAAACGCACCCGCTGGGACTTTAAATACGTAACGGGGTTTCTCCGCGAGGCTAATGTCTCCCGGTTAAATTGATATGACGGTTTTCGCAGACGCCTGTTCTCGTTCTTGCCTTAATCACTCACGATTCAGATTCGAGAATCTAATTTATTTGGACAATTGGTGCGAGACGTTCGCAACCAAATGCACTGAATAAATTCGCGAGTGCTAACATCGCGGGGGGTGACTCACCGTACATCTGCTGAATCCGTGTCGGTCGTCCTCTGGTAGCTCATAGTTGGGGCTCAGGCCCTGGTACCAAGGGTACATTGAGAGCACCTGGAGAGCTGTGCGCCAGTCCAGGGAGTGACCGAATTCATGAGCAGCACCGCGAACAGGCTGGTCCTGGAAGAAAGCACAGAAAAATATTCAAATTTCGCACGAGGGTCTTATCTGTATGCCACATCGCTAAACCGTCGCGTTTATGTCAGCCGTAACATTTGCGAGCATTCGTGTATATGCGTGTGTTTGCGTGAGCACACCCCCGGAATGCGAGACAAGGGTGGCATACGGATTCGCCGAGTTCTACCTTTTCCATTTTTTAATAATTGCGCTTGCGGTGAATATTTCCGCAGAGACAGAAACGCGACGTCGCGTACGCTTAGTAGATCAGTCGACTGCACAAAGCGATGTTTCAAGATTTATGTTCACCGGAAGATACATCGAGGATACGTTGAGAATCAGGAGAGAGGAATAATGGTTCCTTAACGACAGCACTTTGAATTTGAAGCGTGACTTCAAAACGCATTCCTTGTGTAAACCGATAATTTATCTTCTTTCGATATTTCGATTTTCCATTGGAAGATTGGAAGATTGGAAAATGTCACGCATTTCTTCTGGAAACGTGGGTCTTCATGAAATTGCTTAAAATTAATGTGACCGACTTACATTTTTTCTTTTTTTTTTTTTATTTTCTATACATTCTTCAGTTTTTTCGCGTTCTCCATTCGTTGAAATACACGATTTCTAGTCAACGTCGCAATTTCTGTCGCATTTCTGTCGATTGTCCGAGAGATAACATGTCACAGTGAAGAAAAGCGCGTCGCTTTTCCACGTTTGCGTGCCAAGTTTTCCGAGCAACTGCATCAAGAATTGCAGTCACTGCGAATCTCCGTCTTTCGTTTCGTTTGTTTCATCTCGATTAGGTTTCGGTCCGCATCGAGCAAGTATCTCTCCAAATATAGCTTGTAATCGTGAAACGATCGTCGATTGTCGATTGATCGAGGATTGTCACCAACGCCGGAAAGATAGTATCGCGAATGGTTACTTGCATTACCGGAAAAACTTGCCCATATAAAAATTTCATGATTCTTATAAGAAAATTATTTTCCCTATATTTTCGATTATCCTAAAATAATCAATAATTAAAAATTTGTCGTACATTGGCTACAAATCCTCTCTCTTCATTTTTGATGAGTATGATCCAAGTACATCTTCCATATATATATATAAACATGTAATAATATTAGGTCGTTAATTAAATAAGTGTCTGAATAGCAAAATGTTTTGGAGAATTTTATTATTTGTTTTTCAAAGGTTGCCTATCCTGCTATAAAATTAATATACACAAACTATTTGCAGTTGTGCTGTTATAATATATGTTTAGTGTGGCTCATCGTCATTTAGATTATTTAACGACCCGGATTATTTATTTATCATAAAGCGAATAAATCTGAAGAATATCCCAAAAAATTTATAAACGATATTCTATTTTCCCGAGACAAGTCGTCTTCATATTCTTCATAAGGTTTTAATAAAAATATTATTTTCAGGATAGCCTGTATCCGTATCATACATCATATTCTGAAAAGCAATCCAAATTTTACAGGCGATAAAACGATAAGTATGAAATACGTAAAATGGAATACAGTCATTACTCGATATTCACGAGCGTTTGTTGTAGCACGTCGTGCGAATTTATGAAACGTGTAACTATAAAGCCGGCCAAAAGTCGTTGGAAAACTGTGCGCGTTTACCATTTATGACCGATCTGGCACGTTATTCTCGCTTCAAGCTTCTCCATGAAGCGCCGAGATATTGTTAGCCAACGAATGCGCAATATACCGTAACGAGGAAACTTCCGCTATATTCTGGCGAGAGACACGGTTCTTCTTGGCTTGACTGTATTTATCATTTGCCTCGTAAGTTTAACGAATGGAGAACGTGACCGAGAGCAAGGCGCCAAGACTTGGGTCACGCGTGCTTTCGACACGTGTGCGAGAAATTATTTAACGCTTTACATTACGCTAAAGTCTCTTGCATTACATTAAAGTGCCAAAGTCCGACGCAAGCGATTGCGAGTTGGGGGTGTAAAAGAGAGTATAAATATCTTTGTACACTTTTATGGAACGTACAGAAGAGAGACACGTACGGTTCTGTATGCGGCTTTTGAAAAAATGAAATTCTATTGGATTTTTTATTTAATTCTGTGAGAGCAGACTGCTGCGTTTCTAATTGTTCTGCATGTGTTCTAGACGAGAGATGGATTTTTTTCAGGAACTTGCCTTTTGGCCTAATTGCGAGTCCTCGAGCGGCACGCGGTCACTCAAAAGCCATTAGCCTAAATGACCATCATGGATAGAGCGTCGCGCTACACGCGACGCTTAATAATTCTCGTTAGGCAAACGCCATTAATGGAAAGCGGTCCTCGCTTTAAATAACCCTTTATAGCTGACTAGCCACGAGGAGGGCGCACACGTCCCGGACAGAGAACAAATGTGACCGATTTGCGAGCGGCGTCCGGCCGCAGTTACGTCAGTTATGAATCGCTAATACCGCGTCATGGGCGACACCGGTTCCCCGGGGCCACGAGATTTCCATCGTCCTGTTTTCGCAATAGTGACTGCGGGATACAACGGCTCGCGAATCATGTCATCTAACCAATTTGGAGGTTCCCGGGAACCTTGCCGCTTTGTTCTCAATTGGACCGGAGAGTATAAACGTTATATTAATACCTTTGACTTTGATTGATTTCAGATTCTTTTAAATATATCCTTTATATCATCATGCGGTTTCTCGCGCGATGTTTTTATTTTTATCTTGTAATTTTCCTGCCTGGTGATTACGGAGCAAATGGGGAATGCGCGGGCTTTTCAGAATTTTTTCCGGAATTCCTAGAAGCAAACCGCAGATAAAAAGACGAGTAGAGGTAGCAAAAGGAATGCAGCATGCAAAAAGCGAAGATCGCGAGGTTTATTAATTTATTGTAACCGAAACGCGCGTGCTCTCTTCCGGTTTAAATTCCTTTTGCGCGGATATCCACTTCATGCTGCAGGTCGGGACTTTTAATTACCGCTGCACGCGTCGGATGCTCGTTCAAAGGGCTTCTTCGCTCAACAACGGGAAACAACAACTCCTGTGTAACTATCTTACGAATCAAGCGACGCGACCATTTACCGAAAAACAACTTGTCTGCGGAGTGTCCGCAAGCTGCCAATACCGCTTTCATCTTCCTTCGCGTTACTCAACTCAACAATGAACTCTTGAACCGAAAACTGATTTCTGCATTTTATTCAAAATTAATGGTGCTACAGTTGCTAACTTTCAAGACTGGTTTAATTTTTATTTACCTCATCAAAATTCAAAATTCCCTTTAACGCAAACGGATTAAACAATTGTGCAATTAATTTTAATTCAAGTAATAGAATTATGGAATAAGAAAATAACACAGGAATTGTGAATGTAATCTCACACTAATTAAAATTAAAGGTCATAATAAAGATATTTTCGCGATTTTTTATCGTATAAGGACAAATGTTTGCCTGCATTCGAGAGCGTCTGTTTTTCTCGTTCAGAGAAACATCGAAGCATACAATCGAAGCGGCGTTCCGACGTATGCGCAGAATTAGCAAATTTGAAATACGCATAGCCACGATTTGAATATCGCAGAGAGAAATCAAAGAGAGATAAGTTGCACGGCGCTAGTCGCGGTAACGTACGTAACGGTGGTTAATCAACTATGCTAAATGGGAACCTGCAAACGCGCGCTCGGTTGTTGTCGGGGAGTTAAGCCCTGGAACGATATTAATGACACCAATCGGAATTTGGACCCTTCAGCAACGTAAGATCCCCGGATATAATCCCGCTGATATAATTCGCGCCAGAGCCAAACCCGTCAATTTTTTTTTTT